>NC_086324.1:161753794-162088101 GCF_036172605.1 Pelobates fuscus
CATTTTGTATGCTGGGAGGGAGACACTGTTTTACAAATGTGTGTCTTTCATATTGTTATTCTAGTCATTTACCTTAACCATCTAGCAGCACACCACATCAGTCCTTGGAGACATGGCTGATCATATTTACATAAACGGTCAATACTTTGTGTAAATAACCATTAACCATTTCTAGTATTGCTCTAATCTGTGTTTAACAATATGTTACTTTGTCCCCTCTCTTTGATTTCTGTGATGCACATATTGAATACTAACTGTCTGGCCTCAGGCTCCTATGGTAAACTCTGAATAAACCATGCCAGCCAGAAAAACAAAGGGTGCACCTAGGTTCAGAAGTAACCCTATTATGGGGGCTCTTAACACCGTGCCTTCACTATGTAACATTGCAATAATGCATTGATGCCTGTGGCATGGTTGCCTTCTGAGAGAGATCTTGACAATTACAACAAACGTGATGTGGCTATGGAGTTTATATTGTGTTGAAGAAATGTCTAAGTAGCTGATGATTGTATACAATAGAGCCCACAGCAGCTGGAGTAGCCAAGGTTAGCCATCACTGCACAGAACCTCTCTAATCATTCTTGTGTAGTATGTTAAAAGGCGGTACAATCAGTGTCAATATAAAGTCATAAAATAATTATAGTGCAAAATATATCACTGGCAACTTTCTCTCCACCCCGAAATCCCCCACCTATCCATTACTGGTAAGAAACTCTGCTGATCATTTTGGGGAAGTTCTAACCCACAGGTTAAGAGGATTAAGATACGAATTTCCAATCTATGCGTTGAAATAAGTATTAAAATGTTCTATGGAAGAGATTACATTGGGTAAGTATCCTAAAAATATGTTTGCCGGTAGAAATGTTACATACTTTGACTGCTGCCTTTTAATAAGTGATTAATTTCATAGTGGGAAATTTGAAAGTTATTTTGTCATTAAGACAAACACACACTGGGAGACAATAGTTATGTTGTAATTAGGACCTCACCCTGATTCTTTTTCTATAACCTGCATCATTGTCAATTCTGCCAAATTCTTCACCCACTCGTTATTTTCCCCCTGGGGTATTGATTCTGGGACGAGGATTAATCCCTACAAATAGAAACATAGAATGTGACGGTACATAAGAACCATTCGGCCCATCTCTCTGCCCAATTTTCTAAATACTTTCGTTAGTCCCTGGCCTTATCTTATAGCTAGGATAGCCTTATGCCTATCCCACGCATGCTTAAACTCCTTTACTGTGTTAACCTCTACCACTTCAGCTGGAAGGCTATTCCATGCATCCACTACCTTTCCTGCCACTGACTTTTCTTTTACTTGGGGAGCCAGATGAAGGAGAAATACAGAATTAAATTGGCTACAACGGCCTCTCCGTATTATATGTCAAACATACTTTGACTTGGTTGGACTGTCAGTAATAATGTGTTTTACAATACAATTTCTATTTTGTACCCTTATCTTTACTTTTTTTTACTGCACTTTTATGGAATGACTAACATTTATGGTAGAGTGTGCTTCCTTTAGAACTGATGCAGCAGTGAGTGGTGCCCTTTGGCCAGCAGCAGCAGAATGCATTCCTTCAGTCAGGAGCATTAGAAAGTGCCCTGTTTTGGCCAGGAGCCGTACTCATTGCTTCCTTTTGACCAGCAGTGGCAGAGCATTACTCACTTTGGCCAGCACCAGCAGGGAGTGCTTCCTTTCAACCTGCAACTGTAGGTAGTGCCTTCATTCAACCTTAGTGGTAAAGAGTTCCTCCATTTGATCAGCAGAGATAGCGAGTAACTCCTAATGGCCAGAACTAATATTGGTGCACAGATCATGCCCCAGCAGTGTCACTGCTCGGCTCTTTACCATTTAGGACTCAATTCACTTTGTTTGTGCAGCACTGGCTCACACAGCCTCCCTACAGGTCTTATTTACTGCACAGGGGGGTTAACTTAGAATTATCTGCTCTGCTTGTTGCCTGCTAAAGCCAGCAGTAATCTCCTGTGTGTGAGTGCCCTGAAATAGTCAAGCTAGCTTGTCTTCTCACAGCCTTGGGAGGTGTGGCTAACCTTGCATAAACAGAAACAAAAGTGATTTATCTCCTAATTGGCAGATAATTGAGCAGTGAGACTGCAGGGGCATGATCTATACACCAACTAAAGTTGTTTGGTGTCCCTTTAAATGACATAAACCTATCTTCTGTCATTTAAAATCCAGCATTATTGCAATAGAATAAGTTTTAGTCTTTCTTTCAAGTTTTGGTTTTTTGCTTTTAGATTTTGAGTAGTACACATACAGTATATATATATATATATAAAATATATAATACACTTGATGTTTAGCATGAATTAATCTGTTTGAATCTGTTTAATGATTTCCATAATATTTGATGGCACAGAGTGTGAATGTCATGTATGTTGTATTCACCAGTGCCAGTACAAAATGCCAAAACCACTAGGCTCTGTATTCAGTAAATTGGGAACTGACAACGGAATACCAAATATCAGGACAAAATAACCTGAAAAATGTCTGCCATTTTCCAGTTCAACTATGCCTAAAATTTGAAACGTCTCTTTTGTTTGCCTACACTTTCCAGTTTAGTGAATAAATATATTAGTAAATGTCTTGAAACACCACAAAAAATACATTTTGTGAGATCCTGCAGTTCATTTTGAATCGTATAAATCATGGTTTCCTTATAGGAAAAGCTTTTTACACATAGCATAAACAGCCTCAGCAAACCTCCTTTCATTGCCACGCATTAACAATGTCCATATATTCTTTATGTAAAATCACTACCTCACTGGCATATAGTTACTCCAGACACCAGAGATTAATGAGGACCAGAAATATAAATTATGACAAATGGGATAAGCAGACTCAGGAAACCCACTAAATTTCTTCATCAAATGCAAACCCACAAAAAGCCATATTTTTTTTCTTAACATAATTTATAGTCCTACTTGCACAATATAAACATAATCGAGATTAATATGGAGCTACAAAAGCACCCAGTCATTTTAATTTTATTTATTTATAGAAATGTATTTTTATTGTTATTATACTGCTTTTGGAGCTACTTCAAATGATTAATTTCAGATTATTAATTTGGTAGAAAAAAATACAGTTACAGAACAGAAAATAAATAAAAATGGCCTTTTCTGTATTAGCAAGATATGTTTAATAAGACACGCCTCTTGTTGAGTAGATATTATTTCCCAGGATGCATCTGACCCATACTCCCTGCTCATTTACTATGATATTTACCTATGCCTAGTCCATAAAACAGGGAATCATATGTTTAAATAAAAATATCACATTCTTGGCAGCCAGCCCAGAAAGGTAATTTTCATGTCTGGGTTGCGTGTCTTGCAACTCCCTGCTTTTCGAAGTCCTAGAAGCCATGAGAAATACTCCATTAATGATTATGTCCCATGTGACACACCATTTGTAGTTTACATTTTGAAGTGTCCACATTGCTAAATCTGTGTTGGGGAAACCATCCCAAAAAAATGTAAATGATAAACTAAAAGATTTAAGATTTAAATGTAGACAATTATATCTTTATATATATATATTTTTTTTTTAACATTTGTTTCTCTTTTCTTCTTTTGTAGTTCATTCATTGGCACTGGTTCTTTATCCATTATTTCACAAGACCCTGGCACTGTAACAGTGTATCAAAATGGAAACTGATTGCAATGTAGCAATATACAGTCTCACATAGTTTATAATATTTGAAATCCATTTTAGAACAGTTTGACAGTTTACCTGTATCCTCTGCAGGTGGGTCTCACCTGGCTTTCCTGCAGGAGAAGATGGTTGCCTTCACTGAGCTAAGCATATCTCATTGCCTGAAAGCGCTGAGCTGATGCTCTCGGCCAATGAGAGCAGCCCTGGTTGCAGGAGAAGCAGAGTGTGAGACTGCAGGTACCCTGCTGAACCCAGGTTAGCAGGTTTGAGTTTTTATTTTACTGCAGAGAGTTTCCAGCTTTCCTGGATGAGGTAAATAGCTCTTGGCAAACTTAGGTCAGTTGTCAGATCTTTTGCAAATGGTTTGATTACTTACCTTGCAAAAGTGTCAGTGCACTCCTGGAACCACAACTACAACAGCACACTGTAGTGGTTATGGTTTAGGAGGGTTTCTTCAAGTTACATTATTCACTTATATTGTTTACTTTAAGTACCTATCAACTTTTGTCGTATGCCCTTTCATTGCATTTCATACTTTTCGTTTTAATTTACTCAAAGTTTAAGGACCTACACTTATGTTTCTAATTGTTTTTTGGAAAGTTGTCTATTTTAAACCTTGTTGGATTATCTGCTCCTCTATAAATGAATTAGTGTATTAATTAATATATCTAAACTGTAACAGCTTCAAAATAATAAGTCTATTGATTCCCCATTTTATGAGTTTGTCTATTTAAATGTAATTGTTTGCTGAAGTGGTCATGGTGGTTCGAATAACTTTTTAATTAAAATATCCTTTTGAAAAATATTGTATACTGATTGGCTGTGGATCTTCTTCCTCCATTCTGATTGGAGGTTGTCGTACCTTTATGATTGTTATTCTCGCCTACTGATTGTTGGTCTTGTCCCTACTGTGGAATATATTAACACTTTATAAATAACAGTAAAGAATAAAAAAGGATGAAAAAGATAACATATTCAGTCATGTTATGTGTGTTATAAAGGTCCTCAACCCCTCTGTTCCTGGGCGTCCATTTGTCTGGTTACAATTATTTGTCTGTTAGTCCACCCATTGTACAGCGCTACGGAATTTTGCTGGCGCTATTTAAATAATAATAATAGTAGAGATTTTTTTTGTGGTAGTGCCCCTTTAAAACAGTTACTTCAACATATTGGCAAACGTTATTCTCTATAAAGGTAGAATTTACTTTTTCAGGCAATATGACTGCTTTAAGCATTGTGTTGCTCACCTTAGAGGGAACACTGGGCAGATTACTGGTTCATTGAACATAGCTGTGCAAATTTGAATTGCAGAGGAGTAATGGATAATATGAGAGCAGATTTCGTAGCTTTTTTATATATATTGTTGAGGAGGGTGTGTCAGGCAAATAGCATTCTTTACTAGCCAATGCCTGCTGCATTCCCTGCGATGCCTTTCTCCATTCTCCTCCTGTGATCTCTCACTAATGACCCTGGAGCCTCTTTGCTTCCTAAAGTAATGCCGTCTGGGAGTCATCATACTAACTGCTCAGGTTTTTGGATGGGGACCATGTTCCTGTGGACTGCGGCGTGTGTGTGAAAGTACTTCGTGGTGGGCACGCAGGCCAGAATGCAAACACAGAAGCTTGGCTTCGAACATAGGGAGGGTAGGATGGAGTTAGGACAGTAGACGGATAAACATTAGGGCTTTTCCCACCCATTCTGGGAAACCTCTTGTGGAGCTGCGGTGGGAGAAATGAAAGGGGTCTGTCAAGTTAGTGGTTACTGCTCCTGGTGCCTTGTTAATGCCTTTTAGAGGTTCTGTCTCAAAAATTAGGAGCCATTTATTTTGTTTTTATAGTACATTATACTATTAAATTGATCAGGCTTCCCCTCTATGGCACTGACACCACACAGTAATACATTCCATTGAGATATTCTGTTCCAGCGTAGACCTATGCAGTCAGATATTTGTGCTGAATGGCAGAGAAAATAGGTTTCAAATCACAATTCCTGACTTCCAGTAGAATAGTTTTATGTGGACATGGTCAGGTTTAACAGAGTGGAAAAAAAAAGGTTTTATTTGGTAATATGAATTAAACAATATGAACAGTTCCTGCAATTTACATCTTTTGTTTTTTTCCAATCTATGAGTGTTACAACGTAGATCATTTCACAGGAACCCTGTACTGTGCAAGGGGACGATGAGACAGATATCACCTGATCTCCTGCCCCTCCACTGGATCATTTAAGATGAATTCTACATGCTGCCACTGAACATTGTCATGGATTGACTATGTTAAAGTTATATGGGTCCTGCAAAACAATACTGTGGATCTGGAAGAGAGGCACGTATAATGGGCATTGCATTTATTACAGCCTCTTTCATGCTGTATGTACCTTGCTCGTGCAACTTGAGGTAAGGAAAGCATGGTGTAGTCTGGACAATTTTGGAGTTAAACTGTTTGTGAACGGTTTAACCCCTTAAAGTAAGATGGTGCACAGAAAATCCTGGCACCGTAATAACATATTTGGGATGATGTTATTATGGTGCCCAGAAATGAGACATGCCAAGAGTATTTCTTTAATATTTAGGTGTTTATTTTTTTCAAAACTGAATAAAAGTCCCTACATAGGAACATTACATGTGTAGACTAGAGCCAGCAGGCAGATCCCCCCTCTCCCCCCCCCTAAATGTGTTTCATGCCCCAAAAGGTGCTTACAAAAAACTAATACTGATTTTCTGACTATTCAGTGTGACATTCAAGTTTCAATAATATTTATTTAAGAAGTTTACTAATGCATCAGTACCCTTTAATTCTCTGTTTAGTGAATAGACTCCTTAGTATTCATACCACACATATCTGTGTATGGAATCAGTCTATTATCTGGGTTTCTGTCTGGTTAAAAATCACAGGTTTTAATAAAAATAAAACACTCATGGTTTTGGTTAGAGTAGCCCTTCCTACCCAGTTCTTTTCCATCACCGAGGCCAAGTTCTCCCTGTTCCAGCACTGAGGCCAAATTCTTCTCTGCTGATATCACTCTCCCTTGCCATCACAGGAGGTAAGGTGGGATGAGAGGATATCACAGGCGGCAAGGAGGGGGTCTGTGCCACAGAATTGATGCAAACTCTTGTTTACATCTGGCTAATGACATCCAATGATGCTACCAGAGGTGGAGTAACACCTCCGGTACCAGAGTGGCCAAACTTTGTATGAGGAGTGTTTCATAGTAAAAAGCTGCACATACAGACTCCAGGTACCACGACTACCTCAAATCACTGAAGTGGAAAGGCTGATTGGAGTTACCCTTTAATAAAGCGAACGTGAAAAGGTTGTTTGGGTGGACTTAAGAGGTAAATAGCAACCAGGGCCCTGTGAGCAGATTGAGTCAGATTAGACATGTTTCCCGCAGCAAATAGAGCATCTTCATGCTTGCATCCAGTATTGTCAGGTAGTCTGTAGTATTCATATGCTGCAGGAGGTAAATCATTATTTCATTCAAGAAGGGCATTCAGCTATTCCTTTCTTGGTTGATTATTTGATTCCTTTCCACAGTATATGAATTCTACATGTTGTAGGGTAGCATTTTCAGTCTACTGCCCATCAGCATGGAGATGAGTTAACTTCCAGGAAAACAGAATTTGGAGACCATGCCAAAGGTATATGAGACTTCACGAACTCTGGAAACAGATAGTGACATGGCTTTATTTCACCAGTTTCCCCATGCGTGGGTATATATGGAAAATAATCTGCTAGGCATGTTGGCCTTTTCTTGAGTCATCTTTCATAAACATTCCATGGTTGTCTGATTGTTCTGCAAGACACCATACTTTAACAGCGCTCCTGGTGCATAGAATTATAATTAGACAAAATACTCTCCTCACTCTCAGCCATCCCATCTGCAGTTCTGCACTGAGAGATAAAACTGCCCTACATACCTGTGTTAGCAAGACCTCATTGTAATCAGAACTTATTTGCTGAGGGTATGACCACAAACCCATTATATATGACTGAAAGTGCTCCCAGTACCTCTTGTTTCGATTAGTTTATTAATTGTACAATGTTGTTTTTACTGCTTTATAATTAAATGTTAATTAATGGATTTCAAACTGAATCTTATAATTGAAGGCTTATATGTTCAAGAGAGCCTCTTAGTAAAATAGCATGTACATGAGTATCACTGCTGGTAGAGGGACTTACAAAGGGTTTGCTGAAGTTGGGCGGTGTGCTTTCTGTGAAGCATAGCATTCTTGTTAAAATGTCAATTCTCTGCTCACGGGTAGCTAATGTACCAAACCAGAAATCACTTAATCCATTACTGCACAGTAGTAGGGGAATACATTTGTATTCATATCTTAATTTGGCATCGCAGGATAGGCACTGCTGCTATTCAGGCCAAATAAATGCATTTTTTCTTTCTTAAGAAAAACTATACAGTTGCAAGAAAAAGTATGTGAACCCTTTGGAATGATATGGATTTCTGCACACATTGGTCATAAAATGTGATCTGATCATCATCTAAGTCACAACAATAGACAATCACAGTCTGCTTAAACTAATAACACACAAAGAATGAAATGTTGCCAAGTTTTTATTGAACACACTATGTAAACATTCACAGTGCAGGTGGAAAAAGTATGTGAACCCTTGGATTTAATAACTGGTTGAACCTCCTTTGGCAGCAATAACTTCAACCAAACGTTTCCTGTAGTTGCAGATCAGACGTGCACAACGGTCAGGAGTAATTATTGACCATTCCTCTCTAAAGAACTGTTTCATTTCAGCAATATTCTTGGGATGTCTGGTGTGAATCGCTTTCTTGAGGTCATGCCACAGCCAGGGGCGTTTTAGCCGCAAGGCAAACAAGGCATTTGCCTTGGGCGGCATTTTCCAGGGGGCGGCAAAAAACGCCGCCCCCAAATGCCCAGGGCAAGTGCCTTGTTAGCCTTGCGGCTAACTGGGCTGCCGGTCGGGCTGATGGGCTGGTCGGGCGGCTGGCGAGGGAGCTCTTCCTCTGAGCTCTCTGCTCAGCTCCCTCGCGCGCCGCAGAGTGAGGCTGGGAGCCGGAATATGACGTCATCTTCCGGCTCCCAGCCTCACTCTGCAGCGCGCGAGGGAGCTGAGCAGAGAGCTCAGAGGAAGAGCTCCCTCGCCAGCCGCCCGCCCAGCAACCAGCCCAGCAGCCCGACCGGCAGCCCCACTAGACCCCAGGGAGATAGAGAAACCCCCCCCAGCATTCCCAAAGGTAAGGAGGCTGGGGGGTAGGTTAAATTAATTATATATATATATATATATATATATATATATATATATATAAAATATATATATATATTATATATATATTATATATATAATATAATATATAATATATACTATAATAATATAATATATATATAAAACAAATATATATAATAAATATTATATAATATATTATTATATTATATAATATATTATTATATTATTATATTATACATAATATAATAATATATAATATAATATAATAATATATATAATATAATATAATAATATATAATATATATATAATATATATAATTATTATATTATATATATTATATATTATTATATTATATATATTATATTATAATTTTATATTATATATTATAATATATTATATATTATTATAATATATTATTATATTATAATATATTATTATATTATAATATATTATTATAATATATTATATTATATATTATATTACATTATATTATATATTATTATATTATGTATTATTATATTATATATATTGTATTATATATTATTATATTATTATTATATTATTATATTATTATTATATTATATATTTTATTATATTATTATATTATAATATATTATATATCAGAGAGTGTGTGTGTCTGACAGTGAGTGTGTGTGTCTGACAGTGAGTGTGTGTGTCTGTTAGTGAGGTGTGTGTCTGTTAGTGAGTGTGTGTGTCTGTTAGTGAGGTGTGTGTCTGTTAGTGAGTGTGTGTGTGTCTGCTAGTGAGTGTGTGTGTGTCTGCTAGTGAGTGTGTGTGTCTGACTGTGTGTGTGTCTGTTAGCTAGTGTATGCGTATCTGTCAGTGAATTTGTGTGTGTGTGTGTATTTAGAAGGCGGGACGGGGGGGGAAGGGTTGGGTGGGGGTGTCGCGGGGGGGGGGGGGGGGGGGGGGGGAGAGGGGCGCCTGAGTTTTGTCCTGCCTAGGGCAGCACAAAACCAGGATACACCACTGGCCACAGCATCTCAATCGGGTTGAGGTCAGGACTCTGACTGGGCCACTTCAGAAGGTGTATTTTCTTCTGTTTAAGCCATTCTGTTGTTGATTTACTTCTATGCTTTGGGTCATTGTCCTGTTGCAACACCCATCTTCTGTTGAGCTTCAGCTGGTAGACAGATGGCCTTAAGTTCTCATGCAAAATGTCTTGAAAAACTTGGGAATTCATTTTTCCTTCGATGATAGCAATCCGTCCAGGCCCTGACGCAGCAAAGCAGCCCCAAACCATGATGCCCCCACCACCATACTTCACAGTTGGGATGAGGTTTTTTGAACTTTTTATTTTTGTTGTGCGTAGAAGGTTACAACATTGCTTGCATGGCCACAGCAGCTCTGACAAGCTCATTATTCGTAAAGTTGTGAACATATCAGTGGCATACGATTAACTGGCACATTTTTTTGTTTTAGTAGATGAGACTCATAACACTTAGTTATTGCTAGGCGTTGCATAATATCAGGTATTGAGTATATGGTTACATGCAAATTATTTGCTTAGATTAGTTAGGTACACACTTAGTTATGAACTTTACAACATCACCCCTTACGCCCCCTAGCTACACATGGATGCAGTAGGTAAGGCCTGAGAGATATTACATTAACCCCTTGTTACTTATAGCTGTACATGGATGCAGTCGGTAAGGCCTGAGAGATATTACATTAACCCCTTGTTACTTATAGCTGTACATGGATGCATTTGACACATTAAGACAGGTATTATTTCGCCATATCTACACTAATGAGAGTAAAGACTATTTAGGTTGCGCTCTAAAGGTCCCTTTGTGTCTGGACAGTCCCACTTTCCGTGGAGTTAGCTTGTTCCCATGGTTGTCTGGTGGGCTGTTCATGTTGTGGCGTTTGTGGGTTGGTTAGCTGGTTCTGCATGGGGGCTGTGCACCATCCGGTTCTCTGGGCCTGGGTCTCAGAGTGTCCATAAGGAGATGTGGTGTAGTGTGGGGACTGATGTGCTCTGCAGGGTGTTCAGGGTCTTGCAGTCGGCCTCTGAAAGTGCTGTCTCATCGAGGGGTAGGCAGCATGCTAGGATGCAGGGGTGTCTACAGGCGTACGATTATGGCCTGGACCTGTGCTTATTATGGGTTGCCGTTGTTGGTGAGCAGCTTAGGAGGGCACCGATCAGGGCTCCTTACCGCTGGGCCTCCGCCATCTGGGTGTCTGTGGCTGGAGTGCAGGTTTTGCCGGTTGTGCCTGTCATGCCCCCTGTTCCTCCGGTTTGTAGTGTGTGCGGCGGCCATTTTGTTGCTCCCCATGCGGTCTCATGTTGGGCTTCCTGCCGATCGGCTGTAGCGGTCGGGCCTCGAGGGTGTGTAGACCGGGATCACCCCCCCGGTCCATGGGGGGGGGGGGTACGGGACCGGTGTCCCCGTGGGTCTGACTACGAGTGCTGGGCGGTGTGCTGCAGGGCGGCGGCCGTCCGCCCCGCTCGCCACCGGGGTAGGCCAAAAAGGAGTCATGTCGGCTTTCTCTACCAGGGGACTGAAGCCTATCAGGCCAGCCTCACCCTGGTTCCAGGATACTCCGCCCGGTGGGGGCCGCCGTTGCCGGTCAGTTTGGGGTCGAAAATCTTTAGGTTTGTGTACTTTGCCATTGTAAGTTGCAGGAGCTGGTCTTGCGTGCGACCGGCCAGCCCGGCGGTCCGGCCCCGCCCCCGGGATGAGGTTTTGATGTTGGTGTGCTGTGCCTCTTTTTCGCCACACATAGTGTTGTGTGTTTCTTCCAAACAACTCAACTTTGGTTTCATCTGTCCACAGAATATTTTGCCAGTACTGCTGTGGAACATCCAGGTGCTCTTGTGCAAACTGTAAACGTGCAGCAATGTTTTGTTTGGACAGCAGTGGCTTCCTCTGTGAAATCCTCCCATGAAATCCATTCTTGTTTAGTGTTTTACGTATTGTAGATTCGCTATCAGGGATGTTAGCATTTGCCAGTGACTTTTGCAAGTCTTTAGCTGACACTCTAGGATTCTTCTTCACCTCCTTGATAGTCTGCGCTGTGCTCTTGCAGTCATCTTTACAGGACGGCCACTCCTAGGGAGAGTAGCAGCAGTAATGAACTTTCTCCATTTATAGACAATTTGTCTTACCGTGGACTGATGAACAGCAAGGCTTTTGGAGATACTTTTATAACCCTTTCCAGCTTTATGCAAGTCAACAATTCTTAATCGTAGGTCTTCTGAGAGCTCTTTTTTGCGAGTCATCATTCACATCAGGCAATGCTTCTTGTGAAAAGTGAATCCAGAACTGGTGTGTGTTTTTTTTATAGGGCAGGGCAGCTGTAACCAACACCTCCAATCTCATCTCATTGATTGGACTCCAGTTGGCTGACATCTCACTCCAATTAGCTCTTGGAGATGTCATTAGTCGATGGGTTTACATACTTTTTCCACCTGCACTGTGAATGTTTACATGGTGTGTTCAATAAAAACATGGCAACATTTCATTCTTTGTGTGTTAGTTTAAGCAGACTGTGATTGTCTATTGTTGTGACTTAGCTGATGATCAGATCACATTTTATGACCAATTTGTGCAGAAATCCATATCAATCCAAAGGGTTCACATACTTTTTCTTGCAACTGTATATATTTGCATAAAAGATATGGAAGGGCTGCGCCAAATAAGGGTAGATAGTCCAGTAAAGTATTGCTAGGGTGCCAATAGATGGTCTAGGGTACTTGATAGAGTTCCTCTGTGGATGCGTCTAGTGTAGACCGTTCCGTATATGTAAATACAAGAGAGGTAGAGGCGACTAATGGTATAGTATGAAAGTTCAGGGTGTGATAGGTAACAAAATGTAGAGAACTCACATTCAAGAGAGCTATGGCCAGCTTTGGTGTGGATTGCGTACAGCGGTATAATCCCCGCTTATGGGATATGGAGGGAGGGGGTCTCCGTCAACACCGTCTGGTAGTCCAGAGCTCGGAAAAGAAAGACAGAAAGCGACAATAGTGCTCTCAATTTTGATGTGGTTCAGTGTGCAGATAAGAAGAGGTAAAAAACTCACATTTGAGGGAGCTGTGGCCAGCTCTGGTGTGGATAGCGTACAGCGGTATAATCCCCGCTTATAGGATTTGTAGCGGCGATACGTCCGTCAGCACCGTCTGGTGATCCAAGGCTCCAATATAGAAAAATAAAAAGCAGCAATAGTGCTCTCAATTGTGATAGGTTAAGAGAGTAGTAGAGGAAATAAAATAATACTCACAAAGATAGAGCAGAGGTACTGCTCTATGGAAAGGCGCTGGTGGTATGATCCCCACCTAGGATTTCTTGGAGTACTGGAACTTTAAAATTGCCAGTGGAAGTAAAAGTAACCAGGAAAGGTTAAAATGCCAGGAATAGGTAAAAAAAAAGTTTAAAGTGCAATAAAAAGAGGATTGGTACAATAAAGTAGCCAAAAAACTTTTATTGATCTAAAATACACAATAAAATACAGAATTAATAACCATAAATGCGTTTCACCATAAGTGGCTTCTTCAGAATGGGATAAAAGTAGTAACCTGGCAGGGGTTGTTTAAATAGGGCTATGTTAATTAGAAAATTGCGCAATTTGCAGTGTTAGGTTTGGCAGACTAAAACTAAATTTCAATTTAGTTTTAGTCATAGTCTTTTGATTAAAATGCTGTTTTAGTCATCAGAACTGTTACTGTTACTTTTAGTCTAGTTTTAGTCGACTAAAATTAAAAAATTTGTTAGACGATAAAGTTAACACTGCTCTCTTTACGTCCTTTTCCCTCCATACCCTTCCTTTTGCTCATTTATAATTCCCAGTTCTCACTCAGTCCATCTTGGTTTTCAATCTTTACCCACCAATATACATTTGTATGTCTCCATACTGGTCTATTTCCACTAAGTGGCAGCTGTGGCTCTCGTGGCTTAGATCCGATGTCACTGACTTTAGTTAAATATGTCAAATTTGATTGTTAAATAGTCCTCTCAATAATATTTGGTCCTTCATCAGGCTGGGCTTTTAAAGGAACACTATAGGGTCAGGAATAGAAACATGTATTTCTTACCCTATAGTGTTAAAAAACAATATTTAGGTTGCAGGCCCATCCTTGCCCCCTTAAACAGGAGAAAAACTCATCTTTATTCGAGTGCCTCGCAGGTGCCATCAGAATTGATGATCTCAGCCTAGGGTCCAAACCCCATGCTGGCCAATCAGCATCTTCTCATAGAGAAGATGAGTGACTGCAACTGGAGGTGTCCCTAAGGAGCTATGGAAATACTGCCTTTTCTATGAAAAGATAGTGTTTACATGAAAATTCCTGTAGGGCCGACTATACTCACCAGAACAATTACATTAAGCTGTAGTTGTTCTGGTGACTATAGTGTCCCTTAATTTCATCCATGAGATTTTTTGCAGTGTAAGGAAATGGTGAATGCCTGTTTAATACCTGCCTGTAGACCTCACATTTAAACAACAATAAACCCTTTATGCACACAATGTTTGGGAAAGAAAACATTGTTAGTTTTTCACTCAAACTCGACAAGTCATCACAGGCTTTCTGAATATACGTATATAGAACCTGGCATGATACGTGGATATCTGGTAAGGTGTACTGTGAGAACAATGCAGAATTGGAAATGCACAGGCTGCTGCGTGACCAGTTTAAGGTACTGTGATTGAACAATGTGTTCTATGGCTGTGCATCCGATATCCTGTCCTTACTGTCACCTAGTGGGTTTCAGGGCAATCCTACATATGCACAGATGACGCTGCACCCCAGGTTAGACCATCTGCCTAATGTTTGCCTGAATCTTGCTTTCAGTCAACCAGCAGTCACAGTTGCCCTACTAGAGCTCCCATCAATCTCAGGCAGCTGGATGTAATCCTGGTAGAAAGGATGCTGGTGATCCAATATCCACTTCGATGTTTACCAGATATGCACTGATATCTATTTTCATAGTTATGGAGGATCCCGGATCCTGTGCAGCTGGATTTTACAAATGAAACCGTAGTGAATGCACTGTGGTTTCTCGATTTCCCACCATGGAACACTCCTTCAGCTTGTCTGCACCTTATTAGATGTAGATCCCATACTGTCATTCATCAGATTAAATAGCCATTGAGGGACACTTTAATATTAAAGGAAATGGCTCTTGCTGTGACCAGGGGGTGAAGTTTTTGTGGGAACCATTATATGATGTGTATGTGACATCTTGACCTACTGATGATTATGTAACTGAAAATTTAATTTTTAATAAGTATGTTATTTACACAACTTGATTTTTAAAAGTGTTTTAAAAACTGATTGACTGTTAGCTTTGTTGTACACTCACGCACACCAAAAATGCACTAATCATAAAAAAATACAGATTACCTATGCCTATATGCCTAAATATTCAAACCTAACTGCAGCACTAGTACAAATTTGACTTGTATGCCTGAGATAGTTAAGGCAGGCTTGCTTTGCATCTAATAGCAGGGTATGCCAGTATAGCCGACAACCATAACCTAATGTATATTCTTCAAATGTACATCCCACTGAGCACCGTTTGCTATCACTCTTGTGGAAGGTTTACTGCATGCCTATATGCCACTTAATACCTGACCACTCTCGCATAGGTTAATCTAACATGTCATTAAGCAAGCAAGCATACAATTAAGCTATCAGTAAGTTGAGCCTGTTCATCTCTCAACCTGTCACATACTCTCAATATTAACAAAAAATATGCACTGATTTTCTATGCCATACGACTGTTAAAATATGTCAGTGTGTCTGCTTGCACCAGCTGCTGTGGCGGTGCCAGCTTGTTCGTTCTATTGTGTTGTCCTTGGGCCCAGTGGTCTAAATATTCTGATGTTTATCTATAGTTATATACCTAAACATGTCTTTTTCTGTCACTCTACACATAGAACTATGACCCTGAAACATCTCTACTTAATTATAAAAATGGCAGCAACTCTGACATTTTATGATACTTCGTACTGTTGTTTCTGTCATTTGAGAAATGTCTATGTAACCATGCTTTGTTACTCAATGCACTACAAAAATAAAGAATAAAAAATAAATAAAAATATACAGATTAATTTGGGCCAAAATGAAGACTTTGCTTAATGTCATATCATCAAGAGATAAATAAGATGAGGAGAGTGTACAGACATATCCAGTGATGATATTATGAGAGGGTCTTTAACAAAAGTTGGAACTGTCTCATTCTGATTAACATGCAGTATGCAGTATTGCACAGTAACTTATTTAAAGCCACGGTGCTGCCCCCACACTGATTGTCAGTGTTAAGGTAAAATTACATTTTAAAACTACAGTTGGGTCCAGAAATGTTTGCAGTGCAGTCTCCCAGCTTTAATTTGATGCTATTCACATCCAAATGGGAGGATTTAGGAAATATAGCTCTTTAATACGTAGCCCCCTCTTTTTAAAGGGACCAAAAGCAATTTGTTAATTGACTCAAAAGCTGTGGGCAGGTGTGGGTTATTCCTTCGTTATTTCTTCATCAATCAGGCAAGTAAAAGGTCTGGGGTTGGTTGCAGGTGTGGCATTCACATTTGGAAGTTGTTGCTGTGAACCCACAACATGTAGTCAAAGGAGCTCTCAATGCAACTGAAACAGGCCATCCTTAGGCTGCAAAAAGATCCATCAAAGAGATTGCAGGAATATTAAGAGTGGTCAAAGAGTTTAGTACATTCTGAGAAAAAAAGAATGCATTGGTGAGCTCTGCAAAACAGGAAAACAGGACCCTTTCCTTGGTAAAGAAAAACTCATTTACAGCGTCCAGCCAAGAGGCAGGCATATCATTATCCAAGTCTACCATAAAGAGAGAAAATACAGAGGGTTCACCACCAGGTAGAAACCAATTATAAGCCTCAAGAATAGAAAACCCACAATAAATTTGCCTGAAAACATTAAAAATAAAAAGCCAGCCCAGTTCTGGAACAGCATTCTTTAGGCAGATGAAACTATGATCAACCTGTACCAGAATGATGGGAATAAAAAAAAAATATAGAGAAGGCTTACACATCATCTGTAAAACACAGTAGAGGCAGTGTGATGGCATATAGATATACATTGCTTCCAGGCAAAGAAGTAGAATATCCTGTAATGAGTCAGTCACGTGATCATCAACCCGATTGAGCATGCTCTTCACTTGCCGAAGACAAAAATTAAGGCAGAAAGACCCACGAACAAACAACAACTGAAGACAGCTGCAGTAAAAACCTGGCAAACATCCTAAAGGGGGAAACTCAGCATTTGGTGATATCCATGCATTCCAAGCAGTCATTGCCTGCATAGGATTCTCGACAAAGTATTATAAATCAACATTTTATTTCTGATTGTGTTGATTTGTCCTATTACATTTGAGATCCTGAAATAAGGGGACTGTGTATGAAAATGGTTGAAATTCCTAAACGTTTCATACTAAATTTTGTTCAACCCCTTAAATTAAAGCTAAAAGACTGCACTTCAATTGCATATCGGTTGTTTCATTTCAAATCCATTGTGGTGCTGTACAGAGCCAACATTATGAATAGTGTCCAAATATTTCTGGACCTAACTGTATGTTTCTGTCGCCTGTACTGGTCCAAACACAGATTAATTTTTGACTTCATAACAATGTATGTAATATGTTAAACCTGCAAACACGTTTTAGATGACAGGACGTCTTCAGCATAGAAAGTTCTCTCAAACATATCATTCTCCCATTCTAGATCCAAACAATTTGGAAAACTGTATTTTTGAACGGTTAGAGATCTAGCATATACGTGGTTAATGATTATTAGAATCCTATGGACTATGATTATCATCATGCTCAGCCAGTCGTTCGGTGGGTGGACTGTTAGTATTCTCCACTTACCAGCAATAGAATCCATAACCATTTAGGAGATATTACACCACATGGTTCTTTAAATCAACCTGTTACCTGTTCATGTATTAAACAGAAATATTGACTGTGACGGTCACACAGTTTGTTTCATAGCAGCAGGGGGCGCTAGAGGCTTGTGCTGAATTAATTGGAGGTATAAAGAGAGGTATTGAAAGTCAGGTTTATCAGTCTGGAAGCTTTATCGATAATTTCTATGATTGTACAAAACAAAAAGCTCCATCAATTATGTTTGGTTCATTCAAGCTTCAAAATGTAATTTTAAAAAATTTAGCTGTGTTACTCTTAACCATTTGATGGCCATGTAAATAGTAAGGTTAAAGCCTGGAGTGTTTCTCGGGATGATAAAACTCCTTCTTTGCTTTAACTATAGTTATTATTTAATTTAGAGCAATGAGGATTCAGCATGAAAAGGTGCAAGAGGTGCTTTAGGGCACAAAACAATTATGTTACAGTGATCATACACGGAAACTTAGTGAAACCCTCCGTATATTAACCATTTTTAGGCAATCACAAATATTCTGCATTCCCAGATGATATAATAAAATATATGTTAAACTGGTCTTCATGGAAGCATGATGTCAGATAAATAGAATGGCGTATTCACAATAAATTCTAATTGGCTAAACAACGAATTGCAAAAGTCATGACTAAAGCTTGGCTGGAGATTTTTTTTCTCTGCCCCAGCTAGTATTCCTACATTTTGCAATTCAATATGTTTTCCTTGTTTCCTGATTCACAGTTCTTTGTCTAAGTTGGGTCTCTATTACATCGTCAGCATGGAGGGTACCCTGAGTGGTCATATTGATGGAGACAAATGACATTTCTGGAATAGAAAGTGCATCCATGTGTGCTTTTTCAGGGAATAAGCAAGGACGCCAAGGGTTTCATTCTCAAAACGTGGGGATGCATTTTAACAGAGGATAGGCAACACTTGACTTTTCAGCTGTCTAGAAACTTAAATTCCTTTCATTCCCTGTGCCTTGCAGATTGTAGTTCTTTAACAGCAGCAAAACAGAAAATTGTTTTGTGAATGTTCCAAGTCAGAGAGCATGGCGACTAAAGCACTAATCTAATTCATATCCTGAATATTGCAAAAGCCTGTAAGAGTGCAACCGGAGTGGGTAGTTCCTTAACTCAGTTTATAATTTTGAATTGATCTGTAGAGATGCTATCTAGCTTATTTTCGGGAGATGCTCGTAATATAAGCCCTACCTCAAAAACAATCCCCAGTCGCTAGTTCGCTAATCTGTGTTCGGGGAATTTTCCCCTAACATATATTTGTGGGATTCCATGTGCTAGCAAACTGGTCTATGTTCAGGGGAACGTAGATCTGCTTTGTAGCACATGCTTGCTACTGTTTTGCCCCGAATAAGACATCCTCTGAAAATAAGCCTTAGTGTGTTTATTTGTGGTGCTATTCAGAATACATGATCTAAGGAGTACTGATCTGCATAACCTCCTCTCATTATTTATGCTTGTTATTACTCATTTACCGACCTACTCGTAATATCATATCACTTCTTCTGGTTGGTATGATCAAATGGAAGAGAGAGAGAGGAAACTGGGGCAGAATTCTAAAAAGTGTATCAATAACCGTGTAAACCAATAGAATCAGCAGGAATATTCTACTGGTTTCCTTGGCAACTGAACTATTTTTCGAGGTCTGTCCCCAATTTTCTACTAGCAACACTTTTATAAATCCCCTTGTAGGTTCTATTTTACTTTACGTTAAACCTAGGCAATATAAACTATTATTGACTGTAAGCAGTATGTGCACAGTGCACTATTATAATATGAATTTGCCTATTCTAAAATAACATTCAAGGAGGCACAGCTTGCAATAGGCAGAATTTTGAATTCTTGTGAATCTGATGTTGTTTCTCCTGTATAACCATACACATGTGTTTATGCAAAATTACGATTAGGATGGCTAATAAGAAAATAACATTCTTATGCAATATAAAATATTCGGTGTTCCACTACAGCTGCACTTAGAAGACAGACTTTCCCTATGTCCACAGCATTTCCTGCAGTCTGTTAATAGTCTCCAATGAAAAGAGTTAGAGGGGAACTGTCACCTCTCTGGAATTTACACCAATAAAACACTGAAATCACCTATAACCTGTGTTAACATTTTTTTAATGAGATACTCTAGTTTATTTTACATTTATATTAATAATCTGAACTGGATAATGGTGTATTAATGAATGTAGATTGTATTTATAACCTGAGCTGGATAATGGCGTATTAATATAATGTAGATTGTATTTATAATCTGAACTGGATAATGGCGTATTAATATAATGTAGATTGTATTTATAATCTAAGCTGGATAATGGCGTATTAATATAATGTAGATTGTATTTATAATCTAAGCTGGATAATGGCGTATTAATATAATGTAGATTGTATTGATAATCTAAGCTGGATAATGGCGTATTAAAGGACCACTATAGTGCCAGGAAAACATACTCGTTTTCCTGGCACTGTAGTGCCCTGAGGGTGCCCCCACCCTCAGGGACCCCCTCCCGCCGGGCTCTGGGATGAGGAAAGGGTTAAAACGTACCTTTATTCCAGCGCCGGGCGGGGAGTTCTCCTCCTCCTCTCCGCCTCCGATCCTCCCTTTTGGCTGAATACGCATGCGCAGCAAGAGCTGCGCGCGCATTCAGCCAGTCTCATAGGAAAGCATTTACAATGCTTTCCTATGGACGCTTGCGTGCTCTCACTGTGATCTTCACAGTGAGAATCACGCAAGCGCCTCTAGCGGCTGTCAGTGAGACAGCCACTAGAGGATTTGGAGGCTGGATTAACCCTATTATAAACATAGCAGTTTCTCTGAAACTGCTATGTTTATAATAAAAAGGGTTAATCCTAGAGGGACCTGGCACCCAGACCACTTCATTAAGCTGAAGTGGTCTGGGTGCCTATAATGATTGTATTAAGAATCTGAACTGGATAATGGCATATTAATATAATGTAGATTAATTTAATATGATGTAGATTATATTATTAAAAGGAAAGAGGGCGGTGGTTGCGCACACAGTAAATGATATCCTTGGTCTTAAGCGTAGACCCCTAGGTTCTGTAAGTATAAAAAACCAACATAGGGCAGTACATCTTAGACACAATAAGAGTATAAAAAACTTGGAAAACTCACAATATTTAGAGCCTTTCTGAGTTGGCTCTAAACTTTTAAAGCAGTGTGATCAGTCTGGTGCAGGTAATGCAGTATGGGTCCCTTGGGAAAAACGCCAAACCACCTTCTTTGTATAGAAGAAATCAGGAACCAGGATCACCAGGTGAGTAGAAGGTAAATACTTTAATATTAAAACATAAAAGTATATGTAAAACACAACGCGTTTCGACCTAGTCCAAATAGGTCTTCCTCAGGTGCATAACAAAAACGGACTGACAACTTTCTTATATACCATACATATATACCAGCATGTATGGTATATAAGAAAGTTGTCAGTCCGTTTTTGTTATGCACTAGGTCGAAACGCGTTGTGTTTTACATATACTTTTATGTTTTAATATTAAAGTATTTACCTTCTACTCACCTGGTGATCCTGGTTCCTGATTTCTTCTATACAAAGAAGGTGGTTTGGCGTTTTTCCCAAGGGACCCATACTGCATTACCTGCACCAGACTGATCACACTGCTTTAAAAGTTTAGAGCCAACTCAGAAAGGCTCTAAATATTGTGAGTTTTCCAAGTTTTTTATACTCTTATTGTGTCTAAGATGTACTGCCCTATGTTGGTTTTTTATACTTACAGAACCTAGGGGTCTACGCTTAAGACCAAGGATATCATTTACTGTGTGCGCAACCACCGCCCTCTTTCCTTTTATCTTTGTATGTAAGTGTTATACAGTGACTATACACTTTGGTGGTTTTTATGTGTGCTGCACTGGTCTTTTATATATGATATTTTTTATATTACAACTAATTGTTAGCGCCATCCTTTATCTCTGTTTTTTACTTAGATTATATTATTAATTTGAACTGGATTAGCAAATTACGAGCTTGTAGTGATGCCTGGAGCCGGGTTATGACATCACTCCGGCCCCATGCTTACTAAACAGTGCGCAAGAGGTAGCTGAGTAGGGAGATGACAGCAGCCCCACTAGATTCCAGGGAAAGCCTATCCACTCCAGCTCTCCAGAAGTAAGGAGCCTGGGTGGATTTAAATAAAGTAATTACTTGTGAGTGTGTGTGTGTGTCTGTATGTATGTGTGTCTGTGAGTGTGTGTCTGTATGTCTGAGTGTGTGTGTGTGTGCCTGTATGTCTGTGAGTGTTTTACTCATAGACAAGCATTGGAAGACTATTGCGCATGCACGTCAAAATGCCACTGCGCAAATTTTACTTCTCATAGAGGTGCATTGAATCAATGCATTTCTATGGAGCTCATTAATGTAGGTGCTGCACATTGTTAAGGATTGACCCAGGAAACATCTGTAGAAGCTGTCTGAGTGACTGTCGCTAGAGGTGTTACCAGGCAGCAATGTAAACACTGCCTTTTGTCTGAAAAGTCAGTGTTTACATTGAAAATCGTTCAGGGACAGGATATAGACTTTAGAACAACTGAATTAAGCTGTAGTGGTTCTGGTGACTATAGTGTCCCTTTAAGAATTGTATTTTTGGCGTTGATTTCTCTGGCTCTTAACTTTTTCTAGCTGGCTCCTAGATTCCAAGCAAATTTGTCAAGCCCTGAGCTACAGTGTATCTTTACAGAGCTTAGTGTGCTCCATTAGTACATCATACATTACATGTGATAGTACAATGATTCTGAGCCAGTAGCTGCCCTCTGTGGTTTGACCATTCATTACCCTGTGAAGGCTACCAAGACATCATGGGGTTTGTTTCTACAATAGCTGGGGTTTGCTATCCCTACCCCTTTCCAAATGCATGGGTCGTAGTCAGTTCTTTCATTTTCTGTATTAAGTACATAATTTCTTGATAATTTACCATTTTAATATTCCCTTTGTTATTGCATTATTCAGTGTATCCACCACTTTTATTAATACAGTAGGTTTTATTAACATACTACTTCTCTCTACAGTTTGTGATATATACAGTATATGTTCTATAGCCTTTACGTCTGAGAGTCTTCATTGAGAAGTTAATTAGTATGTTAGTATTTTCCCCTTACTAAACAGACTATAACAAGGTGTTTTAGGGGTGAGCTATTCAAGCACATTTTAGTCTGCAGTTCAGTTGGCTTTATTTATTTTTTTATTACAATGCTAATGGCCAAACAGCAATAGCACATTACCGTATCTTTCTTTAACTCACAATTTCCCAAATCTGCAAAAGGGAAAAAATGAAGTGCAGATTGTGACATTCCAAAGATAAAGAACACTGTGCATTGCCCCATTATAACTGGCATTAACTAACTGCCTTCCCCATGAAAAGGGTTCACATCACCCAATCCTTCCTCCATTCTGTGGGATGAAGGGAGTTTTCAAGCTAAATTATGGAATTGAAAGTCTTAAGTCATCTATGCTTATACACACCTTATGTACCACTGTTCCACCTTCCCTTAAATATAATAACGAGGGTCTGAGTATCTGTGTTCATACAAACCTCCCTTCTATATCACTGTGTAAAAATAAAAGATTTTCAAAAAAATTATGCCTTTCAAGTAGTGGGTTTAAATGTTTTTGTTGTTTCCCCATCATTCATAACAACTGGTAATTCAGTGCTTAGTCATTAACTGTTTGGCGTTTTTTTTAGATCTGCAACTGGAGCACCTAATACTCTCAGTAAGGGGTTAAGGAGTGAGGATTACACTACGCTGTCAGTAAAAAAAAATATTTTTGTGATCAGTTTCTCCTTTAAATACCTCAGCAGCCCTGCAGACAGCTAGGACACAGAGACAAATTAGAGTCCTTTACTATTTCATATGGGGTCAGCTATGTTACACTGAAGGGAATGGGTAGAGGGGGGGTCTGTCTGTGACAGAGTCAGCCCTTGCTTTCCCTTGCATCCCCCTTATTGGAAGCTTCAGTCTATGTCCCCAACCGCCTTGACTCCTTTAATGCTAATCTACTGGCTCCGCTAGTTTGAGTCACCATGGAAATGTCTACAACAGGCTACTTTATCACATCGAAACTCCTTGCCAGCAAACTAATACTGTCTCCCCTTACCAGCTTGTTTATAATCTTCCATAATCACAGGAAAATTTTATATGTATATATATCTGTATGTATTTATTAATTTTCCAATAAATGTGCAACATGCCTCGTGAATGTTCCAGGTAATTGAGATTGAAGTTTAATGAGGACGCTGATATTAAAAGAGCTATTGTGGACACACGCAGAGATGGGAACGTGGAAGCCTTCCTAGCGTGACTTATTAAAGGTTCTCAGTATAGACTGCGTGGAATCTCTCGAGATTCTTGCAGAAAGATTAATAAATGCTTTGACAGGTCGGTAAGGTTTCGTTTCAGAGAACTCGCGCGCCATGGTTTTTACAAAGTTATTTTTGTGAAGTGAGGTTGGCTGCTTCGTTTAGAATCTGGACAGTATTAAAAAGATTTTGCGTCTGCTATATAAACCTGGACGCCTTATCGCTTGGTGGTGGACTCTGTAGGGTTGCCATGGCAACTGCAGGCTCAAGGCAATTAACTTTCCACCCATTTATGCAAAAAATACATTGGCATATAAAGAGCTACTGCTGTCCATGATAAACAGACCTTCAAAGTGGAAATAAGACGCCTGATTTTTGTAGTGTCTGCAGTATATTCAGGCTGCTTTTTTTTTTATCAATACATTTATTGACCACTAGAATGGTGTAACAGTTTTATGAGACATTCCCGATGGTGTATCAAAGTAAGGTAAAACTAACATAGTAATGAGCAGACTGGGGATTGACGGGGACAGTGTTTAGCTATTCTAGGCATCACAACATACTTCTTAAAGGAACAGTGTGGATCATTATACAGAATACAAATGTGTATTCCTAATGCTATAGTGTGTGGCAACATGCTGCACCTATCAGGTGGCCTCTATGAGACCACCTGATTTAAGTAGCCGAGTTTCACTTGGTTATTTCTGTGTAAGTGCCTCTAGTGACTGTCAGTATGATTGGCAGCCACTAGAGGCATTTAAACCCTGCAATGTAAACATTTGCGTTCCTGCATTACAGCAATGTTTTACATTGCAGGGTTAAGACAAGAGGGACATGGCACCTAGACCACTTCATTGAGGTGAAGTGGTCTGGGTACCTACAAAGTTCCTTTTTAGATAAAATCTCTGAACCCGATCTGTTATTTTAGCAGATGATTTCCAGTAATGAAACTATTATAAAGCATTCCAAATACTTATTCTTTCTTACAGATACTTATAGCCAGATGGCCTCTTCCTGATTCATTTTCTGTATTCTGTGATTATAAAACCGTTTTTTAATGTTGAGGATTTGCTTTTTTTTTTTTTTTTTTTTTTAATGGTGTTGTTGAGTTCTACTTTGATTTATGTTTGTTTAAAAAAAATAAAAATAATAATAATAATAATATATATATATATATATATATATATATATATATATCCAAAATAATTGTACTATATTTTACCTCAACCACCCCTACCCACAACAACAGAAATATTTAACCATATAACTTGCAGGGGTTCTGTGAAACATATAAATACTAACATATTTCCTAGTTTGTTTCTTCTCTTCACAAAAAGAAAAACTATGGGATTAATTTGTGTTGGATCATGGAGTTCAAAGACATATTCCATGAGCAATAATTGATATGTTATTATTTTTTTTTTTTAAATAACATAAACACTATACTTGATGTATAGAGATTGCTTTATGCTCAATTTATTACTTCTAGGTCATGATATAGAGTGTATGCAAACTGGCTTAGGCAGTAATATAGTAGAACTCCATCCTAAAGTGGCCCCATGCTGTTCATCAGAACTATATAAGGCACCCTATAATTCTTTTTTACATTGACCAAGCTAATTGTGGAAGACGTGCACTGTCTGCAGAACAGGTGGTAAATAATCTGCCTAATTGCTGTATATTTTAGTTCTCCATAATTCAGATTGACTTTCTATGCATACACTGCTCAACCACCCCTTCAAAAAAAATCTCTCCCTCTCAGATGTTGGCTTTTCTCTATAGCCCTGTTAGAAGTCTCTCCCTTACACCCCCCCCCCCCCCCTCCCAATTCCCCCCCACTCATGGCCACTACAAGTTCACGCTAAATATGGCTACTTTCATACAGTGAAATTCGAATCTCGGCACCAGTCTGACTGGAATCGGTACAGGGCCCAGGGTTACCAAGGCCACACATTCCCCTAACTTAGCTCAATATAAAAATCTTGCTGCTCTCTGACCCTTCATGTACATCATTTTCCATCTCTCAAAAATTATTTTCTGTTGCCTTTGGTTATAAGTACAATGCTGTTCTCTGCAGAGCTGAGCTATCTTGATCATTACGTCAGTGTGAGAGACACATAGAAACACACAGGTAGGAGGAGAAATAACATTCTGCGTCATTTTCAGACTATAGGTGCTGTTATTTATATTGCATTTTGAGATATTTATTTCCTTGCATGTTATGAATGATATTAGATAGCTTGGGATATTACCAGGGAAAGAGAAGGAGCAGCAGTGAAAGTGGACAATTGCCAAGTGGATCGTAAGGGTTAGGCTGGAATAGTCAAACTAGAAACATTTTCCAACTTCAATATTTCTCCAGCTCGGCTATCACTGCCTATTTGTAGCCCATTGTCAGTGTTCTCACCTTTGACACACATTTTCTCTCTCTCTATATAAATATAGCTTTAACCCTTTAAGCATGTCAGGGCATGGCCAGGAGACAACTATCCCGACTGTTCGCACCAGTATTTAATTATATGTTTGAATGTACCCTTTTATTGTCTCTCAGGCATGAAAACATGTTCCTAATATTGCATATCAGGCTACTTAAAGTATGCATTAACTATTCCAGCTTTGCTTAGCTCTCCCCTACAGTAATCAAAAGGTTAAGGGTTTTGTCTAAAGGGTAAATATAATCATACTCTCTCTTTTTTTAGTAATAGATTCCCCTTAAAGTATTTGTTACTCCAAGCATATCTGGCATAGTGAGAATCTGAGACAGTGTTTGACACATTGGCCTACATTTATCAAAGTCTAGGCATGAGGAGCTGTCAGCATTCTTGTTTGTTCTTATGTATACTTTATTTGAGCCATTTATCAAGGAACCACATAGGTCAGCCATGGCCTGGGGCGCCATACAGCGCAGGAATTGTACATCAAGTGGCATTTATCGGGGACATGAGCATTACAGAATGCTCTCATTTCTTATAACTTACCTTTTGGTGACACAGGTTTTGTGCTGTAATGTAAATAGCGTCGTGTTATCTGTCTAATGTATTAAATGACCAGTTGTGATCCAGTACTCATTTGTGTAACCATCAAATTTGCATATATTTATATACTTGGAAAAATATAACAAGTGTTAATGAGAAGAATAAATTATGGAATTAATTTCAATTATGGTAAGTGAGAGAGTGTAAAAAACAAAAATATAAATATTTAGGACATTTCAAGCGACATAATCGCACATGTTCCCTCTATAGGTTACTATCAAAGGAGCTCCCCACCCCCTTTTTCTTTTGTTGTTCAGTAGTGCTGCAGCGATTTCAAAGATCACTTTTTGTGATGTTCCCCATTTGTACAGCTGTAATCAAAATCATTCAACCCCCATTGAAAATCAGGTTTATTATTAAAATTTACAGACTTTCAGCAGTTTGCAATGAACAAATTAAACAGAAATAATTGAAATAGCTCAACACAACGAATGCTTCAAGCGGTTTTCCCAAATTCAACTGAAAATGATTCAACATCTCCATGACAAGCATCTTTAGTACTTAGTAGAGCACTATTTTGCTGTTATGACCTCCTGCAAACGAGGTGCATAGCCAGACATCAGCCTCTGGTAGCATTCCTGAGGAATCTTAGCCCATTGCTTATGAGCAATAGTCTCCAGTTCAGTAATATTCTTGGTTTGCATGCTGCAACCGCCTTCTTCAAATCCCACCAGAGATTTTATTTGGGGTTCAAGTCAGGTGACTGTCATGGCCTCTGTCGAATTTTCCAGTACTTCTGCAACCAAGCCTGGGTGGAATTTGAAGTATGCTTGGGATCATTTTTTGTTGTAAGGTCCAATGACGCCCATATTCCTCACAGACGGTATGACGTTTTCTCCTAGGAATTCCTGATACCTCAACGAATCCATCTTGTCTTTGTCACGCTGCAGGTTTCCAGTGCCTGAGGGTGAAAAGAAGAGCATTACTGAGCCACCACCATGCTTAACTGTAGGCAGAGTGTTCCTTTTAGCATATGCTTAATTATTCTTCCTCCAGACATAGTGCTTATCCATTGGGCTGAAAAGTTCCAGTTTTGTTTCATCGCTGCACAGAACAGAATCCAAAAACGTCTGTGGCTTATTTATATGATTTTGAGCATATTGGAGTCGGCTTTTGTTGTGCTTTTGGGTTAGTAGTGCTATACGTCTTGAAGTTCTGGCATGGAAACCTGCTTTTACCAAGCGCCTTACTGTGTTCACTGAAACCTCAGTGCCTGTTGCCACCAATTCTTGCTGCAGGTCTTTTGCAGTCACTTGAGGGTTTTTCACAACCTGCCTTCTCATAAATCTGGTTGCAGCCATTGATAGCTTTCTTTTTTCTGCCCCATCTAAGTTGTGTAACCACTGTTCCTTCAACATTGAACTATGCTTTTAAAGGTGTATCTAGTAACATTAAATGCCTTTGCTATTTTTTTGTATCCTGTTACTTGTTTGTGAAGGGCAATGATCTCTTCTCTCAACTTTGCTAACCATTCTTTTCACTTATTTCTAACATGCAGTCAAATGCGACACTCAACAAACCCCTAGCCAGTTAAGGTATTTCAATTGTTCCAGCACACATGGTGCAACTAATCTAGACATTGGTTAGTTGCATGAGGAGTGCTTGAGACAACACCTGTTTTGCATATTTATGCCGTTGTGAGGGATTCTATTCAAGGGGTTGAATAATTTTGAGACTGGTCATTGTGTTGAGCTTTTGTTTGATTTGTTCATTGCAAACAGCTGAACGTCTGTAAATAAACCAGAATTTCAATGGGGCTGTTGAATAATTTTGATCACAACTGTATATGTCTAATGTAACTTGTCTAAAGTAATGTAACATTTAATAAACCTATGTTCCTTAACTGTACATTTGAAATCAGTCTTACCGTTGATATTCCATTTTGTTGGCATGCTGAAAACCCCCCCAGTAAAAATAGGAGATAACAACATGTTTTCTTCTACCTTTTCTTTGCTCACTGCCTCTCTTACACAAGTTCAATTTTGTCAGAAAGTAGTTGGTTTCGATAAAGCTGCACAGTCACTTGTGCTCATGTCTCACATAGATTTCTTATTATGAGACCAAGATTCAGTTTCAAACTGATTGAATGGGATTCTGGTTTGGTTTGAAAGCCATCTGTACATGTGGCTAGTAAATCTAACGTGGTATCATGCTAGTGTTATATATATATATATATATATATATATATAATATGTCATTTTAGCATATACTATAATAATTAGCAAGGAGAAGGATTTATATTCTTTTTTTTAACTTACACAATCAGGTCTTCATCACCAAAGATGACGCAACAGATGAGGGACCTCCAGCTGGGACCGACCAAGAAGCCGCCAGGCCCATCTTCACCAAATGCTGCCAAAAGACTCTACAGAAACTTATCTGGAAAGTTCCGTGTCAACTATACATCTTTTGATGAAGGCAGCTTAGCGGCACGGAATGAAAAGGAGCGGCTGCGGAAATCATGTCTTGTAGGTCATTTGTGTCTTTTCCGTTGAAGAAATCGTTTTTCACCACATCAAGTTTACACTATGACTATATTCTTGGCTCTAGCCTGTGTACTTTACTCCCAGTGTGAATATTCCAGAAATGCTTTTGAGAATTAAAAATTCCAGAGGTATCATAATAAAAGCCACGTATCTTGTTTAATGAAACGTTGCTTGACACTAGCCTGGTCATTCCTCTTTTATATTAGATTCCAATATGAATAAATCGATACACCCTGGTCAGGATTACTCCCACCCCCGGCCTCATTTATGATCTCTTGACTTTGCACAGGTGTCTTTTTTTTCTATGCATATTGCCATACTTCTCTAATACACCAACTACACTGGAAGAAATAAGCAACAAAATATCCATAAAACATGCTCACTGCTTCTAACAATGTCACATTACTTAGCTTTGCACCCTGTGGTATATCTAAAGGTTCCCTTCTGTGCACACACCTCACATTGTGTTTGGGTGATAAGTCCTGCTTGAGATGAAATGGTGCCTGTATTTCCAGTTTCAGGGGAATGCTGCTCTCTTTGAGGCAGTGGAGATGCAAAATCTTGATCGAGTGCAGGAATTACTTAAGCAATACAGTGTGGAAGAGCTGGATCTCAACACCCCGAACAGCGAGGGACTCTTACCCCTTGACATCGCTATTATGACAAACAATGCCCCTATTGCAAAGACACTGCTGCATTCCGGTGCAAAAGAGAGCCCACACTGTAAGTAAAACAGGATCCGAAATGAAGATGTATTCAGTTAATCTCTTGTTTTCACCTTCACAACTGTTTCATATTTTTTTTTTCCACTGGAAACCCTAGTATCTAATTTTTTATTATTGTTACCACTTATATGTCATCTACTACAAGTTCACACTTGCATTTTATTACACGTCTATTAGTGGATCCTACAAAAATAAACCTAAATAAAAAAATATGAGGGGATGATCTGTATCATGTCATTATATAACACCATGTCTGCCTTGTGTTATTAATCTCCCCTACTGGGGACAGTGGATTGCAGTTTACCACTGACGATAATTCTTCACATCTGATCCACCTTCTCTTCTCAGCATTGTGGATTGGCACAGAATCATTCAGCCAGTTCTTTGAAAATAAGTGAGCATGTGCCTACATTATCACCACACCTCATTTTAATACACCATGGGATAAATTCAAACCCAGCATAAATTTCTGATCCTTAATATTTTCTGACTTTTGGCTTTTTCCAGCCAGATCACTATTCAAAAATCCAAAATCTTTTTCTGCCAGTAATACTGCTAGAGCTAGAATTAATGACCTAAATGCAAGCTTAACTTCAGTCGAGTCATCATCATCACTGGTTTGATAAAGTGTTAGAAATGTGCGTTCTGGTGCAGAATGCGACAAGTTTCTAATAGATCCATTAATAGGTTGATAAATCTTTAGAATTTCGGTCTTAATGCGGCACTGTCATGCTGAACTTACCTTTCTTTAATCGATTCATCTTCTCTCCCTCTGTCAGGATCTGTTCTTAATTTCTTCCTGTCTGCTCTAGTTTTCTTTAAAACATAAGACAAAGTAGGGACTGTTTGTCTTATGGAGGTTTCCTACGCCTGACCATCTCTGACCAGCGGAGGAGCAAAGTGTGCTTCATTTCCGGTGGTCAATTATGGAGAAACGTTCCCACAATTCTTAGCTTTCCTACCCTGTTCCCGCAATGCATCCTGCCAGTATTGCCGAACGTCTTGCCACTTAGACAGGACGCCGTCTTCTCCATTTGTGTTAGGGCGCAATTCCGGACTTTATCCGGATCGGAATTTCATTCTAATGAATGAAACTGGGATCCTATTCCTGCCGCGGCTGCATCTTAGTTAGTAGATAACTCCCTAATTCCCACGGTATTAGGGAGTTATCTACCAAAAGGCTGAAAGACCTAAATTGGTCTTTCAGCCACATTTACTAATACTAAGTAAAGATTACTTAGTATTAGTAAATGCTGCCCCTACTCGCTATACTGTCTACACTCGCTATACTGCGAGTAGGGGCATGTCTAGTAAACAAAACAAAAAATCCTAGTACCCACCCCTGCGTGGCGGGTGGGGACCCTAAATAACAATAAGGGGGGGACCTATTGTTCTCCCCCCATCTCCCCACCCCTGAGTGGTGGGTTGGGGCCATAAATAACAATAAGGGGGGGAGACCTACCAATCAGAGTGCTTTGTGTAATTTTACACAGCATAGGAAAGTTCACTTTGCCACGCTGTGTAAAATGACTCATAACACTCTGATTGGATGGCTTGAAATCCATCCAGAGTGCTCTGTGTCATTTTACACAGCGTGGGAAAATTCCAAAGTCCCCCCCTCCCATTATCCTTTAGGGCCCCCACCTGCCGCTCAGGGGTGGGGACCGGGGGGAGGACAATAGGTCCACACACCCTTATTGTTATTTAGGGCCCTCACCCGCCGCTCAGGGGTGGGAGGACAGTAGGTCCACCCCCCCTTATTGTTATTTAGGGCCCCACCCGCCGCTCAGGTGTTTAAGGTATTTCATAGTGCTATATAGTGTGGGAAGATGACGTGTCCCACAGGGACTTCATCTACCCACACAAAGATGGCGGTGCCGTGAATATAGGTGGGGGAAGAAAATAAAGATAAAAAAATAGGTAATGTGGGAAGCTTAGGGGCATTTGGGGGAGACTGGGGGGTCAGTTATGTGTAGTGGAGTCGGGAGGGGGGTTAAAAAAAAAAAAACGGGATTCGGCCATGACAGTGCCGCTTTAAAACTGGGAAACCATTGTTTGAATCCCAGACCACCTCACCAGTAAGTGTCCCTTGGCTAGACACCTAGCGATATATATCCACCTAACTCTAATACTGAAAGATTATATGCTGTGGAACATGTTTGCGCTATATGAGTAAATATATATAATTAGCAAACAATAGATTGTAATGTACCAGTATGTATCCATTGTGCACTTTAACATCCATTTATTGAGTATTTGATCTACATTGCACGATTACACACACTGTTGTTTCTCTTCATAGTCATGAGCTTGGAAAGCCGCTCACTTCACCTGTCTACACTGGTCCGAGAGGCTGAGCAAAGAGTGAATGACCTCACAGCCCAAGTTGTAAATGAAGCACCAAACGCAGACTGCACTGAAAAAGAAAAACAGCTCAAATCCTGGGAATGGCGCTATCGGCTTTACAAGCGTATGAAAGCTGGGTTTGAGCATGCACGTAAGTAGCTTAGCATTTCCCAAACACACCATACAGCAAGTATATCATCTTTTGTATAATAAAGGAGGACTTCGTAAACAGTGGGTATTCACATTCAAAGGGTGATTGGCCATGCAATGGATTTATTTAATTGTATTCATGTTTCAAAGTTACATCTGGGTAGTCACCCAAAGTGAATCTTAAAGTTACAGTGAGAAAAAAGAGAATAAAAACAATGTATGTATATGTGTGGCGAAATGCACACTAAAGTAAAATATAGCCAAAGCTATAAAAGAACAATGTGCTGGCTTCTTCCATGTTGTGATAAAACCCATTACTGTGCTGTCATTGGATCTGGTGGTGTAGAGCATCATCAAAAAAGGGCAGTTTAAAGAGACCTGTTTTAATGTGATTATAATTTCATGTACACGTTATGTTAGCCATAGAGCTGGCATATACAGAGGTTTTTAAAATACAATGTATTTACCAGTGCACTTCCAATATTTAATAAAATACATACAATGGTGGATCACACTTCTTATGGCTTCCTAAAATAAAAACATAAAAACATATAGTGTAATACAGTAAATATATTATAAAAAAGGAAGATGTCTATATCCAAATAGGTAGTCTTCAGAAAAAATAATCTTATTACAACATTAAAGATATGGAAGGTGTATTCAAATATTGATCTGTTACTTTGGTAAGCAGGTGTTGTTACCAAAGTAACAGATCAATATTTGAATACACCTTCCATATCTTTAATGTTGTAATAAGATTCTTTTTTCTGAAGACTACCTATTTGGATATGTTTCAGTATGAGAAATATCTGTTTATATCCCTGTTTTTTTCATTTCCACATATGCACGAGTGTGGAACGCACATGCGTTCCACTGCACGTTCCAGTGACGTCACAAAAGTGCCAAATGGGAAACCGGAAGTGACGTCATCGACGCATGGAACGCAACATGCGTTCCAAATGCTGATACCGGAACCCTAAAGTAAGCCGCAAATAGCGACATAAAAGACCACCAAACACCCCATAAGTTACTACAGACTGAGGAAGCACTAGGGGCGAAACGCGTATCAGGACCTTTGAGGACATTTGTGCCTGCTTTATTCAAGACCACTAAGGACATTTATGCCTGCTTCATCTGCACTTTATATTTTAGTGCTTTTTATGGACTTGGATAGCCATCTGGCTATTGGACTTTGCTTCTTTTAACTTTTTGTTTTGTTAAGAGCAGTCCTGTATTTTTTACCAGCATTTTACATCTAATAAATTCAGTTTCAAGAAAGAATTTATTTTTCCGTTGTTCCTGTTACCTTCAGAACGACTAAAGAAAAGACAGGGACGTCCTACTAAGTGTCCCACTGCAACACTCATGGGAGCCATATGATTTTATTTGGCTCCCGGCTTGTGAGTACATGATCTTAACCATCTTCCTTTTTTATAATATATTTACTCTATTACACTATATGTTTTTATGTTTTTATTTTAGGAAGCCATAAGAAGTGTGATCCACTATTGTATGTATTTTATTTGCTATTGTTAGAGTGGTTTGAGGGGTCCCACTCAGGTGGTTACAACAGTTCTGTTGTTGCACTGTATCACTTTTTCTTACTGTATTAGTACTATTTGTCACTTCCAATATTTACTTCTTTCCTGTTTGATTAAAAACTACAGCTGTAACATGTGTTACCACATTAGGCATTGTGAGATGCCTACTGTAGCCACATACATCGCTAGTTTGTTATTCATCGTATACTACGTAGGGTGGTCGTTACCTGTCATTTTCTTTTTGGTGCAGGGGTTCCAGATGCCCCAACGAACGTCTGCCTGGCTGTCACCAGTAGCACTACTTTACAGGTCTCTTTCCAGGAGCCACTGAGTGTAAATTCAGCTGTGGTCACAAAGTACAAAGGTTGGTAATGTTGAGCCATAGATGACAGAAATAACTTTTTTTTTTTTTTTTTTTTAAACTGTCACTAAAGTATGATTTATCAGGAATTAAATGTGAATTATTTCCAGTTTTAGGACAAAATAGCTGAATGTAAAACAATCTCCAATTTAGCTATATTTTAGTTTCAGCTATTTTGTGAAATAATAACAGTGTGAGTGGACTATTAATACTGAACATGTTATATATGCACAGACAGGCATTGTTTATCAGACCTCAACCTGCATTTCCGCAGGCACTCGTAGCAGCGTAGCCCTGTTTTAAACCAAAGAAAGTGCTGGGATAAAAAAAAAGGAAAATTGATCAGAAACCAGCCATTGATTCTACAGTTTCGACCTTTTGGGTCTCGTCAGCATCGTGTTGTTCCTGGTTTAGGGGCTGAAGCTGTATGTGGCCAGACAGACCAAATGTTTCGGTTCTGACTGAGATTATTGCTCCCAGTGCTGATCTGTGCTTCCTTCCCCATTCATTATGGGGAATTATTTCATAGATGATGTCATCCTTCATGCAGTTGCAGATTCTAAATATTGATATGGTCACTGAAATAATGAGCAGATCATTTAATAATTATATTCTTGTAGATATGAAAGCAACAATATATTTAGTAGGAAATTAATATAGCAATGCACTGAAAGATTTTATATTCATTGTTCTTCTTTATCAATGTGTAAATTGGTCTGAAGGGATAATATACAAATATTCTAGGAACAGTATATACACACACATTTTAATCTCACAATAATAAGTGATGTCTAATAGTGCCCAGGAGAGAGATCATCAAGAGAGATGCACCATTTGTTTTTAAACCAATGCGTATTTCTAAAGTTATAAATAAGGAAAAGTAGACGCTCTAATGTGGGCATGGAAACCTAAATCACAGTCACATGATGAGCAACTCATGGAAGTCATTATTCGGACATAACAAGTAAGGCTTTATATAAAAGGGCATACCGGATATAGCAGGTTTCCTAAGTCACGTAGACTACATATTCCAAAATTCTTTGCCAGCTCATTGGTTGGTGAGAATTATGGGAGGTGTAGTTAAAGAGCACAATAAGAGTCAAAGTTTGACATCTCTTATATCTATTGAACGATGACAAAAACAAGTATCAGTATAAACAAAGAGAATGTTACCTGCGCTCTGGCCTAAATCCTCATGTACATTTAAACAAAATGGAGGCTCTTTAGTTTTTATTCCAATAGTCATTTGAATATATAAGCTCACCAGCCACGTCAAGGCAAGCCTCAATAGGTGAGTTCCTACACTAGCCATTAGATATGCTGATATCAGCCAAGAATCTCCAATAAGACAGGAAGGGGTATTTTATAAACCCTTTCACATTTAACCCTTTATAGGGCTTCTACACATACAATAAACTTTGCTGGTATCAAAACAAAGTATAAACATCTCTAATGAGACAGGAAGGGGTATTTTTTAAGATTCTTGGCTGATGTCAGCATATCTAATGGCTAATGTAGGAACTCACCTATTGAGGCTTGCCTTGACGTGGCAGGCGAGCTTATATATTCAAATGACCATTGGAATAAAAACTAAATAGCCTCCATTTTGTTTAAATGTACATGGGGAATTAGGCCAGAGCGCAGGTAACGTTCTCTTTGTTTTTACCATGTATTTTAAGCTGTTGGATACTAAGCTACTGCTGCTGTAAGCGCTGTGCTTTATCTTTGTGTAAGTATCAGTATAACCCTGAAAAAATTGAACCCTGAGAAGCACAGGGTTATTCTGATAAAACTGCCAATAACTTTCTTTTTTCAGCACAGTATGTGATGCGCACATTTGGTATTCCTATGTGTTAAGGACTGCATACATTCAAAAAACTTTTAAATATTTAAAATAAAGTTGTCTAGTGCCTTAGTTAGCAGAATAAATGTGCCAATATTATAAGATTTGGTATGGTGCAGTATTTATAAAGGGCTCTGCCGTTACTGTGTGTAATAGCTGATGATATTGGTTTTCTAATTTGTACAGTGGAATGGAGTCTCTCCTCATCTTTCTCTCCGAATGTGGGAGAAGTGGTTATTGAAAAGCTGAGAAATCTGCACTTCAACATCAGAGGACTTATTTCAGTAAGTAACTAATGATCTCTCATGGTGACAGAAATAATTCATTAGAAAATCATGACGTACCCGTATGCTTACTTGAACTGTATCATTCCAAATTCCAACCCTTTAATCTGACACTGATTGAAATGGGTGACTCGTAAAGTAAAATACCAAGTTTGTATCTTTGAAACTTCAGTTGTTAAATAGGAAATTGTGGAGAAATGACAAGGGATTTGCAAACTTTAGACAACATGTTCAACAAAATAGTTACATTGAACTTTCCAACTTCATTTTCATGTTCCACTGTCAATCCTCCACAAATACCAGCTTAGTGAAGAAACCCCAACGGACAGACATAAAACCATCAAAATAATAATAAGTTCCCTTTTCTATGGAGTCATGCCACCATTAGAAATGTATTAGACACTTTCACAGCCCTTTAAATAAGGGAATCTTTAATTTAACCCTCTCAGGAGTGGCGCTGAGAGCAGTTCTTGGTAACATCAATGCTGGGCTTCCCTGCTGGGCTTCCCTAACCACTGTTAGATAACTGTCTGTTGACTTCCCCCTAAACAATAAGATTTTTTTCACACATGAAGCAATACCTTTCTTAAGAAAGTAACAGAGTGTTTAAGCCCACTCATGACTATGGGAAGCTTCAATAACATGGGCCCTCGGGATGCAGCATTGTCAAACTCTAAATTACATTAATTATAGCAGCATTAGTGAGCTTGTTACTGACAGAGACATCCTGTCTGATCTCACAGCTTCATGGAGACAAGACAGTGGTGGAGCAGATGGGCTCTAGACAATGCAGCAGGTGAATGTTCAATAAGGCAACTTTCTGTGCCTGGGAAAATATTTACTAGACTGTGACATCCCTTATCAACCCACAGCTCTCCTTAACCCTCTGCTCATATAATATTATTACGCTTAGTCTTCCTTTTGGGAGGGTGGGATATAGTCACATAGGATGGTTCACACAGTGTTCTTTGTGCATGCAAGATGTTTTCTGGCTCGATCAGAAAAAACGTTTGAGAGGAAAAGCTCTCCTATCAGCATCTGTCTTGATTTATTCTCTGGCCCTTTACTCCCACTGCTTTATTGGCATTCCCCCACCATCCCGGCACTCATAATAAATCACAACTTGGCCTTCTGCCACCTACACAGATCAAACCCTCTCACCATCTCCATAGCTAATTGGAGAACAGGAGCAGTGACTCCACTCAGTCACCATTTCCAAATGCAGGGCTCAACCCCTATAGCTAACAAGGTCACAGGCTGGTCGAGGATGCAGAGTAGAGCTGTTTTATCTCCCTGAGAACTGCAGGTCCAGCACAGTGTGACAACTGTCTCTGTATCCCAACAGTATCCCAACCCACACACACAGAGCCAAACTGCAGGTCCAGCACAGTATGACAACAGTATTTGTTTCCCAACCCACACACACACAGCCAAACTGCAGGTCCACCACAGTATGACAACAGTCTCTGTATCCCAACACACACACACAGAGCCAAAGCACAGTATGACGACAGTCTATGTATCTTCTGGTCCAATACAGTATGGCCCTTCCATTCACACTCACAGAGTTGAACTGCAGCTCCAGCACAGCATGATAACTGCCCCTGCATCATGATTGCATGTTAATTAATGTAAATAAAAGAAAAATGTGCAGAATCTATCATATTAGACTAGTAGACTAATAAATAAAATATATAGAACACTGGAAGGCAGATGTGAAACAAACATTGGAGAGTAGTGGCCTCAAAATCGTCTATCTGCATTAGTCAACAAGAGCAGATATATATAAATGGTACAACACACCAGTGAAACCTTGTAACATTGGGAAAACCATTTTGGATGTTTGCTGGAGAGGTTATGGGTAGACTGGCACATATATTCATATGTGGTGTGAAAGTCCAAGTACAAAGATATAGGGCGAGGGACAGAGATTTGTTGACATCAGTTTTTAATAGACCTATTGTCCCTTCTTTGGGCTAAAAACTTGGAGGGGCTTACGTCACACGAACTAAGGTTGTTTAATAAAGGTAATCTTGCAGCTGGACGGGGCATTGGCTCAAGTTTATATTGGGGTTCACATTCCTGAGAACGATAAAATAAAAATAAAGGATAACTACTTAATAGACAAGCTCACAGCTCAGGTCTGCAATACTACTACAACATTTTATAAGGTTTGGCAACCTTGGGAATCCTATATATGTATTCATAGAACCTGTGTGCATTGTTTTCACAGACAATTTTAAAAAAATGCAGCATCTATCAGTAACTGTATAAAGGGCACAACAATCCAATTTGTGCTACTTAAATAAAAATATGCAGGTGCCCTGTCCCAAATCCCCGTAACTGCATGTTTTTAGTATCACTCCAGTGGCCATTAAAGTGTAGGCTCATTGCATGGCTAGGGAGCTGTTTAGTGGACATTTAACCAATAGCTTTCTATGAGAAAGCCTGTACAGCATATGTGCATGGCAGTACCTTTACCCTTGAATAAAATGGAGCTCTTTGGCAGCACTGTATTTCGGGTCTTGCTGCAAAGCACTGGTGTTGTGGTTATAATGTATGCTCTGCGCTGTACACTTCCTTTTACTTAGAAATGTAGACCTGCTTTCATTTGAAACAGAGGCCTATCCAACAAACATCTGAGCAAATGAATGCATAATTATTTTATTTCCCTACAGTTATCAGTCTAAGTATACATAAAGTGCGGCAATGCTGCCCAGACTACACCCTTTCCCTCTGATGTAATTTGTGGAAATATTGCTTCTTTATTTAGCCAGTGCACGTTTGTGTGCGGCATGAACATTCACTGCCTCTTCACATCCATTATGTTAGCCTCTTGAACCTGCAGGAGGTGTACAGGGACTGCACACATACCAACATTTCTTCCTAACTTATAGCACTGCATGAAAACACCAAGAAGCAAACCCTCACTAAAACTCCATAGAATTACATTACAATCTAGCAATTGGCTGAAGGATTCTGTCATTTCCAGGTAATAGAGGAGGTGAATCAGTCATCCATCTAGCAATCACTCCAACAAGTTCATACAGTTGCAAGAAAAAGTATGTGAACCCTTTTGAATTATATGGATTTCTGCACAAATTGGTCATAAAATGTGATCTGATCATCATCTAAGTCACAACAATAGACAATCAGTCTGCTTAAACTAATAACACACAATGAATGAAATGTTGCCATGTTTTTATTGAACACACCATGTAAACATTCACAGTGCAGGTGGAAAAAGTATGTGAACCCTTGGATTTAATAACTGGTTGAACCTCCTTTGGCAGCAATAACTTCAACCAAACGTTTCCTGTAGTTGCAGATCAGACGTGCACAACGGTCAGGAGTAATTCTTGACCATTCCTCTTTACAGAATTGTTTCAGTTCAGCAATATTCTTGGGATGTCTGGTGTGAATCGCTTTCTTGAGGTCATGCCACAGCATCTCAATCGGGTTGAGGTCAGGACTCTGACTGGGCCACTTCAAAAGGCGTATTTTCTTCCGTTTAGGCCATTCTGTTGTTGATTTACTTCTATGCTTTGGGTCATTGTCCTGTTGCAACACCCATCTTCTGTTGAGCTTCAGCTGGTAGACAGATGGCCTTAAGTTCTCCTGCAAAATGTCTTGATAAACTTGGAAATTCATTTTTCCTTCGATGATAGCAATCTGTCCAGGCCCTGACGCAGCAAAGCAGCCCCAAACCATGATGCCCCCACCACCATACTTCACAGTTGGGATGAGGTGTGCTGTGCCTATTTTTCGCCACACATAGTGTTGTGTGTTTCTTCCAAACAACTCAACTTTGGTATCATCTGTCCACAGAATATTTTGCCAGTACTGCTGTTTCCAGGTGCTCTTGTGCAAACTGTAAACGTGCAGCATTGTTTTGTTTGGACAGCAGTGGCTTCCTCTGTGGTATCCTCCCATGAAATCCATTCTTGTTTAGTGTTTTACGTATTGTAGATTCGCTAACAGGGATGTTAGCATTTGCCAGTGACTTTTGTAAATCTTTAGCTGACACTCTAGGATTCTTCTTCACCTCATTGAGCAGTCTGCGCTGTGCTCTTGCAGTCATCTTTACAGGATGGCCACTCCTAGGGAGAGTAGCAGCAGTGCTGAACTTTCTCCATTTATAAGCAATTTGTCTTACCATGGACTGATGAACAGCAAGGCTTTTGGAGATACTTTTATAACCCTTTCCAGCTTTATGCAAGTCAACAATTCTTAATCGTAGGTCTTCTGAGAGCTCTTTTGTGTGAGGTATCATTCACATCAGGCAATGCTTCTTGTGAAAAGCAAAACCAGAACTGGTGTGTGTTTTTTTTATAGGGCAGGGCAGCTGTAACCAACACCTCACATCTCACTCCAATTAGCTCTTGGAGATGTCATTAGTCTAGGGGTTCACATACTTTTTCCACCTGCACTGTGAATGTTTACATGGTGTGTTCAATAAAAACATGGCAACATTTCATTCTTTGTGTGTGATTAGTTTAAGCAGACTGTGATTGTCTATTGTTGTGACTTAGATGATGATCAAATCACATTTTATGACCAATTTGTGCAGAAATCCATATAATTCCAAAGGGTTCACATACTTTTTCTTGCAACTGTATCTTTATTAATATTCCATTTCTATTTTATTATTATTATTATTATTATTATTATTATTAAGCTAGGTTTGTGCACTTGAGCAAGCCACCAGTTGGACATTTTCTTATGTTATCAGGAGTCCAAAAATCTATGTAGTAGCAGATGGGTGTCTTCACCATTGGAAATATGCTACAATAATTTATAGTTTGATGACATCCCTGCAGACTAAGGGAATGCTGTATTGTTAATTAATCTTGAGCCACTGATTGCTCTGTTTAAATGTTCAAGTCCTGTTGGCATTTTGATTTATAATGATTTATGTTTATTGTCCAAATAATGCTTAGATTCTGTGCCAACTTTTATCATCAGATGAATAACCATTCAAAAGCATACAATCCCACCTAATTTCTTGATGAATGCCAGAAGCTGCAAGCATGATAATTACAGGAAGTGATGTTATAATGCATGGATTTGTAGCCCCATTTTTCTTAGTGATATCACTTCCTGATCGTTTTTTCTATATTTTAATGTCAGGGTGATTTTTTTTTACTGTTATACATGTGCCAATTTAAAAGTAGCGTAATTGTAAGAGCGAGATGGCTGCCAGATTCTTAAACAATAATGTGTAGCTGACCTTTTTTATTATTTCTTCATAGGGCACTATGTATTATGTACAAGTATCTGCTTACAATATGAAAGGTTGGGGACCCCCACAGACTTCACTTCCCGCTTTTGCTATTCCTTCAAGTAAGTAGTCCTAAATATATCGGTGTTATAATTGGAGTGCAGTTGTGTATCAGCATGTGGGCTACTGTGATGGTCAACCTAAGGTCTCCTTTAAAAGTCCATGCCATCAGTGGAGAATCATTCCTATGAATTGGCAGTGGATCAAATCAGCACTTTAGCGAAGCCCGGTCCCTCTAGGAAATGGTGCATCCTTACCATAGTGGGTTTTGCTACCTTGTACTCGGGAGGTGGTAACCTTGTCCAACAGCTAGACTGAAACAGTAGCTGACGCTCTATTAAAAGTATTTATGCTTGTATTTTTCCCTAGTGAGACAATGTCAGATTAGGTCACCATATTTACACATTCGACATACTTGATCATCGAAACACACAAAATGATGCCTTGTGCTCAAACTCCCACTACTCCTGGGTGGCAGAACTGACTATAGTACTCATTAGGCTCAATACATAGAATTAAAAAACTTTCCCTGCGCACTATCCCAATTCCCTATTAAAGAACTGGAGCTTTTTAGTATCACTCCCAAAGCCATTAAAGTGTAAGCTGACATGACACCTTAAGACAAACATCTTAGGTGAGTCCTACACTAACAATGAGATGTTGCCTTTTGCTTCTTTGAGCTAAAAGGCAACATCTCTAACGAGACACTTAACAACCCTAAATAGTGTAGGAGGCAGCACTGTAACATGGTTGTGTAATAATAAATTGTTGTGCAAATAAATTGTCCCTGTAGACTGGCGAGAATACGATGGAAGAGCTCCAAGAAGGAGAGGTCAGGCAGAAGCTCTGGATCTTCTACTTGGCCAAGTGAAGACTGGACATCAGCAATGCGTATGCCACGGTGAGTTGGTCTTTACATAGAGAAATATTCACCATCCCTATAATTAGTTACATAGGAACACAGGTGGTTAGGATGTTTCATAGTAATGAGACCTCATCAGCCAGGATGGCAGTAACATTCTGTGCAGCAATATTTGTGCTAATATATTTGTATATCTTTGTTTAACCTTTCTTTCAATTTGGCTCATTTTATATATGACTTCTGCCTGCTCCCTCACCCACTTTGTGATTCTATGTGTCTTTTCTGTGTGTGTTTTTTTTTTTTTTTACCCCATCTTTCTACCCTTTGTGGGGTTTTTTCATCTTGTGGTTTGTGTATAAGTTTTCACTTGATCTGTTATCCTTCCCTTTCCCTCATTATAACTCAACCTGAATTCAGTTGACCCGTTCAGCTCTCATGCTGGTGACAACACGTGTGGATGCTGGACATTTCAGAGATGCCCTCCTTCACACCACGATTGTAAACAGTAGTCATAAGTATCTGTGGCCTTTCTATCCACTTGAATGAGCCTGGCCAATTTTATTAATCAAGTGTTTTCACCTATAGAATTGCAGCTCACTGAATGTGTTTTTATATATCTCACTATATTCTGTAGATACAGATGACCTTGGATTTTCTAAAGTTTGCAAATATTTATTATAGATATCAGATATATATTATAGATATCAGATATAGATATTTATTATAGAGATCACACAATTCAAAGTTGTATTATTGGGTTTTAAAAATAAAACCTAGTTCATAGTAGTTCCTCTAATCCAATTAGATAACACATTTTCCATATTTGGCTGAAAACCAACTTGACTGTGTCTGCATGGTTTATATGAGGTGTAAATAATCTTCTGTAGTCCTGTTTGTGTTAACAATCAAGTGTACCTTATCAGTTGGCATTGACACAAAATGAAAGCACACACACGTCTGTATTTTCAAGTTTTTGGTTTAACTTTTTTTTAGCGATGGGCCTGCTAGCCCAGTGTATACAGAGGGGTCATTTTATAATGTAAATTCTCATTATTTTGCAGAACCATTCAAAAATCAATCACAGAGTAGAAAACACTCAGTCTCCAAGAGCCTGAAACACCTCTTCCATCCCAGCAGCAAGTTCCTGAAAGGCCTAAAAAGGTACATTGAATTTAATGGTAGAATTTCTGCCATGACAATTGCATTTCACTAGGTGACAGCAAAACAGGAATGGGTTAGAGCAGAGGTGGACAAAAGGTAGACCCCAAGCTGTTGAAGAACAACAACTCCCAGTTTTTAGGCTGCAAAGCATTGTGGGAGGTTTAGTTCAACAACAACTAGTTGTTTTATTTAGATGTCAGTTTTAGACAGAGATTGAGTAGGGCACACACTTGCAAGAGAGTAATCCCACAATCATGCTTCAGTAAGGGAGGGCAAATTTACAAAGTCCACTGGTAAGTTTCATTAAAAAAAAAAAAACAGGCACACTTGGTAGTTTCCTCAAATAGGAAGGCTTGACAAAGGCACAAGTAAGAGCCGAAATGTTGCTCCTGCTGTACACTGTTCCTAAATAAAAGCCTGCCCATCTGAGGAAACTACCAGGTGTGCTTAGGTTTTAGTGAAACATGGATGTCTGCTTAATGAGCCTGAGGTAAAACTGCAGGTCAGTAGATATTGAGGTAACTCACACTATTCACAGTCTTTTTTAAAACAAGTTGTGGGCCAATGTGCTCTACCAAGTCAATTATGTGGCTGTGAATACATCGTGGTAGTGTTTTTTTTGTAATTTTTTATATGACTTGCATTGTGGGAACCAGGACTGAAACAATTATCAAGCAAATTTTCTAACAGGACAGCGGCCACCATGGAAACTAGTTGAATGTTACTGGTGATTGCATGTACACCTGTGCTGAAATATATAAATAAATAATTTTACCTACCTTTTCTCTAGTGCCAAATCTCTCTTGAGCTCCTCCTTGCATGAACTCAATCCTGGGGACTGTAGCGCTAGCATAGAATGATTCTTTATGGCAAGTCGTGAGGGCACTGCACATGCGTCCGTGATGTCACAGTATGCCTGGGCATGACAGCCGGGAGCTAACAGTCCAGACTCTCCTATTCAGAGGGCTTGGAGGCATGCAAGCCTTCTAATTAGTAAAACAAAACATTTTGGGGTTAAATGTATGGTGAACTACTGCAGCACTAAAACAACCTCAATAAGAGGTTGTACTAGTGAGTACATAGTTCCTTTAAGAACACTGACCTAGAATTCATTTTTACACATGGTATAAATTAAAAATGGTGACAATTAGAGCAGCAACTTATACTAAATAAGCCTTGTTCCAGTGACACACTACTTCGTCTGGCCTGTAGACAGAAAAAAAAAGTTTCTCTGAAAACACTGTCTAAGATCGTGCAAGGCACCTGTATACTTATCATATCATATTGTACCTTTATTTATTCAGGGGTCTTTACCTTGCATCAATATTTTATAAGGATGACAATATTCTGGTCACTCACGAAGATCAGATTCCAGTGGTGGAAATAGATGACTCCTACTCCTGTCTGCTCATGCAGGACTTCTTGTGGTTTACCAAGGTATACCTAACAACTCGTTTCAACACATGCACCTACTAACTACAGGGTCAAAGTCACGGTATGTCATACAATCTCATCTAGCTGGCCTTCTGTATTTTTATATTGATCTCAACCGACCTACAAAAACATTGCTCAATCAATTTAATGGACTTTTGGAATCACATCTATCAACATTTAAAAAATATTTTTAAGGGTGTGGCTAGCACTTTAGTAAACAGGTGGTGCGATGTGAGGTATAAACGAAGGACACAAAGATTTGTGTCAGATGAACATTCAGTGAGAATTTCTATGCATTCAAACATCCACAAGTTAGATAGAAATGATAAAATTATAGCTTTTAGCTTTCTATCTCATCACAAGGTAAAGTAAATCTAATAACCAGTGTGCTCAGAAACTCCATATCATGCCACAATACATGATTCCTTGTGTAGTGTTTGCATTTACTTTATATCCATGCTATAGTTCTCAATCCTCACCAGCTCTCTATTTTCAATATGAGACATCTAATGCAAAAAATGCAATGTATTGAGGGACATTAAACAAGGTGAAAGTAATTATTCTGCAGGTAATTAGCATTGCCACCATCTGGAGGATAATTGGACAAGCCTAGCACACAATCAGACAGGTATTAGGGTAGCTATCCTCTATTTTGCTGCTAGATAGTCAAGATTAATGTGCAAGAATGCATATAGGCACAATACAAAAAAAAGTTACAAAAACAAGTTTACAGATAACTGTTGAAAGAATGAATTTTGGTCATATGAGACCATTTTGGAATTGCTTTGGAGAAACTTGTTCCATTCTAGTTGTGAAGCACAGTACTTGGAGTGTCATGGTTTGGTGATGTATTGTTGGTCCCATATAGAATTTTGTTCAGTGGCAAAAACATCCAGATCCAGCGGCTGCAAATGTTACAGTGCTGTTTTCTGTTCTTTGCTGAATTGATTCAAAACTTAAAAACGCCAAGTATACTGCAGTTAACTTTTATGCAAAAAGAATTTTGGTAGATGTGCTCCCGTTACAGTTACACGGTAGACATGCTTCCATTAAGGCTACATGGTAGACATGTCCCTGTTACAGTTACACGGCAGACATGCTCCCATTAAGGTTACACGGTAGGCATGCTGCTCCTGTTACACTTACACGGTAGACGTGCTTTAGTTACAGTTACACGGTATACATGCTCCCATTATAGTTACATGGTAGACATGCTCCTATTAAGGTTACACGATAGACGTGCTTTCAATACAGTTACACGTTAGACATGCTCCTATTAAGGTTACACGGTAGACGTGCGTTCGTTACAGTTACACGGTAGACATGCTCCTATTAAGGTTACACGGTAGACGTGCGTTCGTTACAGTTACACGGTAGACATGCTTTCGATACAGTTACTCGGTAGACATGCTCCCATTAAGGTTATATGGTAGACGTGCGTTCGTTACAGTTACACACCAGATGTGCTTTCGATACAGTTACACGGTAGACATGCTTTCACTACAATGACACGGTAGACGTGCTTTTGTTACAGTTCCACGGTAGACATGCTCCCATTAAGGTTACACGGTAGACTTGCTATTGTTATAGTTACACGGTAGACGTGTGTTCGTTACTGTTACACAGTAGATGTGCTTTCGATACAGTTACATGATAGACATGCTTTTGTTACAGTTACACTGTAGAGGTGCTTTCGATACAGTGACACGGTAGACATGCTCCTATTAAGGTTACACGATAAACGTGCTTTTCTTACAGTTACACGGTAGACATGCCTTAGTTACAGTTACACGCTACACATGCTTTCGATACAGTTGCACAGTTGACATGCTCCAATTACGGTTACACCGTAGACGTGCGATCGTTACAGTTACACGGTAGACGTGCTCCCATTAAGGTTACACGGTAGATATGCTTTAGTTACAGTTACACAGTAGATGTGCTTTTAATACAATTACACGGTAGATGTGCTTTCGATACAGTTACATGGTAGACTTGCGTTCGTTACTGTTACACTGTAGATGTGCTTTCGATACAGTTACATGGTAGACTTGCGTTCGTTACTGTCACACGGTAGATGTGCTTTCGATACAGTTACACGGTAGACTTGCGTTCGTTACTGTTACACGGTAGATGTGCTTTCGATACAGTTACACGGTAGACTTGCGTTCGTTACTGTTACACTGTAGATGTGCTTTCGATACAGTTACATGGTAGACTTGCGTTCGTTACTGTTACACAGTAGATGTGCTTTCGATACAGTTACACGGTAGACGTGCTGTCATTACAGTTCCACGGTAAACACAGTACAGTTACACGGTAGACGTGCTTTTGTTACAGTTACACAGTAGACGTGCTTTTGTTAGTTACTGTTTTATAGTAGATATGTTCCCATTATATTATAGTTATAAAGTAGATGTACTTTGTGAGATAAGTGCAATGCAAATACAATATTTATACAACAGAGAAATACACTTAGCAGAAAGTTTTCCATACATTTTGTTTGATAAATTCCAGTTGTCACCAATCACCTTTTATATCTTTGATTGGATGCCTACCTTCTTTCTGAAACCCAATCTCTCTAAAACTGAGCTCCTGGTCTTTCCTCCTCCTTATGCTGATCCTCCTCTTTCACTCTCCTTTCAAGTTAGTGGTACACACAACAGCCCATCCTTACAAGCTCACTGTCTTGGTGTTATATTTTATTCTGGCCTCACCTTTGAGCCTCACATCCAGTATGTCAATTTCACCTTAATCCTGTCGATTTCTCCTTAAAAACATTGCCCGCATCGGCCACTTTCTTACGCAAGATGCTAGTAAGGAGCTTGTCCATGCGCTGGTAATCTCTCGCATAGATTATTGTAACCCTTTCCTAATTGGACTTCACAGAAGTCCCGCTACAATCTAATGAATGCTGCCGCCAAACTGATTTTCCTCTCCAGTTGCTCCTCTCACACCTCACCCCTTACATTGGCTTCCTGTATCCTATAGGAGTAAAATCAAAGTACTAATCCATACCTATAAAGCACTGAACAGTTCTAGCCCCTCCCATATCTCTTCACTGATCCATAGGTATGCTCCTTTTCGGTCTCTCTGCTCTGCCCATGACCTTCTCCTGTCTGCTGCTCGCACCTGTACGGCCAACTCCATCTCTGCCTCAATCCCACCTTATTTGATTGCTATCTTCTGTCCTATTGTGTTTTATACCCCACCTCATGTAGACTGTAAGCTTGTTTGAGCAGGGTCCTCTTCAACCTATTGTTCCTGTAATCTTTTGTAATTGTCTTATCTATTGTTAAATCTCCCCCTCCTATAATATTGTAAAGCGCTGCAGAATGTGTTGGCGCTATATAAATGCCAATAATAAATATTAGTAATTATATTGTCCTAAAAACCAAACAGCTAATTATATATTATAAAACTTAAAACAATTACTCCCAAAACAGAATCTTTCATATTACAGTAATTCAAATTGTGACCAGTTTGATAAGTGTTGCTCCTGCTACTATTCACATGATGCTTGTCACGGCTCGCGGCTGCATGTGGTCGCACCCGAATGGTGCGCCCCCGCTGACAGGTTAGTGAACTTACCTGTTTAGCAGCGATCTGGGAGCCGTTTCACTGGGGCGTCCGTCCCCTCCACAAGCGGCAAACAAAATGGTGTGACAACGTGTTTGCGCCCATTTGTAGCTCCGCCTCCCAGGTCACGCAAACTTGCGTGGGACGTCACCACGTCGCCGCATACGCACGTTCTGGGGTCAGAGGCGAAGCTATGACCAATCAAGCACAAGGAGGGGTATTTAAACCTCTGAAGTTCCCTAGCCCATTGCCCTGTTGTGGTTTCAGTTCCTGGTTCGCGAGAGTGCCTTTTCCTTGTTCTTGTTATTTGGTCTTCCCAGTATTTTGACTTTGGCTATTCCTGACTACTCTTATCTCTGGTTTCCCTGACTTGGCTTTCCTTATCGATCTCGTGTATTTCTGGCTTCCTTGACCTCGGCTTTCCCTTGACCATTCTCTGTCTTTCAACGTATTAACCCGGCTATTCTAAGGACCGGTTTACGTTCTGTCTATCTTCTATAGTCTATGTAGATGTTACATAGTTGTGCGTGTTGGACCACACTGGTAGTCGTGACAATGCTATATATATATATATATATATATAAAATGCGCAGCTCAGTATGCGTTTAAAAAGGCAATGATTGTCCAACCAAATAAGGTACCAGTACAAGCAAGGCAAAGATGTGGTCAGAATAGCAGAAGTTTGGTCCATGCAGCACAGGTTCTTATATGGGTATTTTACAGAAAGGTCAGGAAACAAAGGTTAGAAATAACACTAGTGTGTCACTGAGGATAGCACAGTACTGTGCAAGGAGGGCTGGCCTACTGACACACATAAATAGGGAGAAAAGCCATGCCTGCCATTTCACCGACACCCTGTCTCTTCCTTCAAGTACCACACCTCTCTCTCCCTTTACGTACACCAGTATTTGTCACGTGCGCACCCATGGGGTTAGACAGAGAGGAGGATTGGTGGTCACTTACCACATTCCAAGAAAAGCTGATTCTGGAAAGTTTGCGAGCTGCGGCATCTTTACAGATGCCATGGGATCGCTCCTCGCGCTCAGAAGAGAGTCATACAGGAAGCTGTAGAGGAAGCCCCGCCGACCTCTGTCTGGGACTCAGGTGCAAGCCAGCACAACACCTCATGGAACAGAAAGAGAAACGCGCAGAAAGATTGCCAGGTAAGTAGCAGGGGCCTGACAATTCCAGTCTGAACAACATAGAAAAAAAATAGTATCCAATGGCTGGTAGACGTGAACGGATGGAAAATTTGGTTTGTCCAAATAAAATCAACCGATTCTGATTAACCAAATTGTGTTAATGCTGTGGTTCAGTTCGCCCAAATTTTGTTTTTCATTTATTTGTCCCAAACAAAATCCGTGCTAATCAATTTCAATTAACCTGTCACTCATTGCTGGCTAGAGAAGGTTACACATGGGAGCCTTAATCCCCCCCCACCTGTGGGATTGGAAGGTATTATGTTAAGTAACCCCATGCCATCCCATCACCCAATTTCAGGGTTAGAGGTTTAAACTTTTCAGGGCTATCCATGCAATATGCATAGAACACAGTTAACTCAATGGAATATGAAGGCAGCCCAGAATATAATGCAAAATCTTATTCTACACAAGTACAGTTTGTGCTGACAGTACAAATTGTATTTATTTTCATGTGTATAATATGATTCTGCATCATTTTCTGCATTGCATTTACTTTCCATTGAGTTAACTGCGGTGTCAAGGTGCATATTGAAGGGAATAGCCCTTCAAAATGTAACCCCTCACCAACAGCATTGGGTGAAGGGATGGGGGCCCTGCATTTGGTCCCCACATGTTAACCAATCACTGACATCCCCATCAAGCAATTAGTTTTGTTATAAAAGCAATTCATTCATTTATGATTGTTCCGAAAGTGCAAGTTTCCCAAAATTCGTGCAAATTACCGTTTGTCTAAAAAATGAATGTACAAGTCTAATGATTGGAGTGTCAGATGCTGTTATAGACTACTAATTTAATTAGGCACATAATTTTCCCTAGTGTCTAACTTTTTGCATAATAAACAGTTAATATTGTAAAGTCCCATTAAGTTTAGCAAGAATAACTTTGAGATGGAAAAGATTTTTAAATAGAAGCAGTAACAGCCTGATTCTGATACAGAATTGTGTCATTCTAAAACAATGTAAACATTCCATAACCACTTTTATACCTTTAAGGAGCCAGTAAGGCAAACTATTGAAAGCATATGAATCTCAGTTCTTTCTGTTTGCTTCTCTCTAGTTGTCGTGCATGTGGGATGACATTCTGTGGCTCAGGCAATGTGTCACTGTATCACAGTCCTCCTGCTCCTGCATACTGCAGACCCGCTTCAAGATGCTGCTAGCTGTGTCCCAAATGCAGGTATGAAATATGAACCCTTGCTATCAGGATGGGTGGCATAAGCTGCCATCACTAGAGGAGGGGAGCGGCGCCCATAAGATCCCAGTTAATAAGTCAAGCCGTTCAAAAGCTGTTTTGAATACTTGCAATGGTGGGGGCACTTCTGGAACCATATCCACTTCGTCAACCTATAGTTGTTATGGTGATTGAAGTATCCCTTTAATAATTATAGATAGCTGTTGAATAATTAATGTATTTTAGTGTTTTAATTATGCCCCATGATTTATTTACTAAACTAATAATTAGGTATACATTCTGGGTGAATTATTTTTCTGATGCCGCTTTTTTGTCCCAAATTTTGCATTGCCCTTGTATGTTCTGCCCAGTTCCCAGTTTAATAAATAAACCCTTGAGCCTGTAGTCAAACCAGGTATCCCTGCATCATACATGCCTCATATCTTTTCATTACTGCTTTATCACTACATATGCTCTCTCCAAGGAGGCTTGGCTTTCTATTGTATATTGGTGTCACTGATCTTAACAGAAACTTAACAAGATGGATCTACTGAACAATTATTATTTTTCTCCTATCTTTCACCCTTTATCCTTGTGTAAGGGTCTACTAGGACTGCAAGAGCTGGGGCAGGTTTTCTTTGAGCCTATTAAGGACAAGCAGGGAAACATCCTGATTGTGACTCTGAAGGAGGTGAAACTGAGCCAGACTTTGGAGAACGTACGTTGGATGCCGGTGTTCAAACTGCAGACTCACAGGAAGTCTGTCTCATCACCGGACGAGCCCAACGCTCTGGACGTCCTGCTGATGACACTGCATGTGAGTTGACCTTCTCGGCTTACAGTAGTTAGAAGAAGGAAGTGGACGGAGCGGTGTGTTATTTTCCAGGAATGTGTAACCTGTCCCTCTACTGTGATGTGACTTGTCACTGCAAATCACAGTGAAATCTGACACACAGCTTTAATGGCTACATCTGAATAATATATTACAACTGTTTCATATACATTAATAGGTTTAGAGTTGTGTGTTGTAGGCTTAATTTTTTTTTTCTTTTTCTTTTTTTTATTCCCACGGGCACTGAACAAATTTCTAACACAGGAAAAATAATAAAAATGCACTTATTTTGGAAAAGAAATCAGTTTGTTACCCTTAGCACACCTAGGTCTGGTGAATTGGATAGTAATTAAAAGGAGGAGGGAGTCTGATTGTGCAAAGAATAGTAGAACCTGGGAATATGAGCCTTTAAATGTCAGAGGGCACGGCCCTCCTCCCGAGTCTCAGTCCCAACCCTGGGTTTCAAATACTTACATTAGATCAACTTTCATATCAGTGTTAAATGTATATGGGTCACTGCCATTAAGACTCAAACTAAGGAGAGCTCACTTCCTAGAGTTAGTATAGGTTACTTGCTGCTCATACAGTTTATGGACTTCAAATCCCATTATCCTGGTCAACAAAGTCCCTGGTGCTAAACACAAATAGTACCAGTAGTAAGTATAAAATAACAAGCAGCGATAGCACAATCATTTAGAGCATGATTATACTGTTAACTTCCACATATATAATGCCGCCCTATTACATTTACATACAGGGGTGTACAGGAAATAGATACATTAAACCAGTTATATGTAAGTACATTTTTTCAAGATGACACAAGATCACTGCATTATACAATACAACTGAAGTAGAAAGGATTGTGGGTACTCCAGGTGGATGTTCAAATATCAGATAACACAGACAGGCTGCTTGGAGTATGTGCGTTAAACGGGAAAGATTTCAAAGAAAGCAGTGTGATTAAGCTAGATTCATCAATGAGATGTAACTGTGGTTGCAATGCTGCTGATGATGTTACTATGATCTATGGTGCTGATCAATGCATCAGTTCATCTTTAATTCAAGGGACAAAATAGTTTGGAAATACTCAGAGGTTTTTAGCCTTATATAACTGCTTCTCCCTAAATTTGAAGTAATACGTTTTACTTGTTACCTATTCATTGAGTTCTGTATTGTCAAATTATTACTTAGCATTCCTTCCCTCTGCCATCATTTGCACATTGTTGATGCAATGCAGCTCAATGAAAAGTCTTTGCAAGGCAGGTGTTCTGGGCAGCTGTTTCTTGAACTTAGCTCCACTTAGCTAAACAACTAGGAAGTAACAGGACTGACTGGGGGTATAACATAGTTACCATAAAACATGACAATTTATATAAAAATCTGCAAGTTTTGTAAAATGAAAAAAAAAAAAAAAGACACACTACTCACACACAAAACACTTCAGGGAGCTATAATTCTTTAGTGGTAGTTCAGAGTATCCCTTTAATTGACATGCATTGTTTTGTGTTATACATTAATTGAAAAGAAAACAATAGTATTATTGTACATTGAAGCTAGTATATTGTGTGTTTTTATCTATAATAAATTTAATACAACTGACCCTTACAACTTATTATGCTCTTTTACTTAGGAGAAATTAGCATATCACAGAAGAAGCAGCCAGCCTCTTCCTCCTGGCCTTTACTTAGGGTACCTGAAGCTTAGCAGTGCAGTGGATCAGATTCGAGTACTGGTACCAGAAAGATTACCCAACATTCTTTGCCATGTGAAGATTCGGGCCAATTCAAACATATCAAGGTGGGGTTTTGCAATAATTGTTGAGAACTTATATTACCAAACATTGGCTTCTCGGTGCTCATAATGGTAGTATGGATTTTTTTTAATGAGCTTGGAATTCCGGAGAATAAAAAAGGGGTTTACAGATCTTATGTTAAAAAATAAACACTATACGTTATATGAAGCATTGCTCAGGACAGCTAGTGAAAGTTCCTGCTGAGAAACTACTGGCTCTCAGGAGATGGTAGTGGAGATGGGCAGTGACAGGTAGGTACCGGGGAACAGTGTGCTCTGGTGGTTAAGATACTTGGAGTATGCCTTTAATTTTCCATCTTTGGAGGCTGCACCAGTAGGGGCCTCTCTTGCAGAAGTTTGGTATGAAGAGAGCAGTCTATAGGTATATAGAGCTTGCACTCTGCTCTGCATGGAGAAATTCGAATGGAGCTGGAAAGGGTTATAAAATGGAAGCTCTGTACACTTCACCTTAAGCTTTATGTCTGTCTTAATAAGTGGATTTCAAACTACATTGGATTGGGACTACTGCTAGGAGCATTGCTTTAAATAGTGCATGGGAGGACAGGAAATTGTCAGTGTAAAGGGATCACTTTCTGGCTGCACAAACAGGCTGGACTCTAGGCTTAGCACGGATGAGGGACAGAACCAGGCTGCTGCCTGCAGACATCTGCTGTTACATAAATTGTAATGATAAAGAACCTCACAACCCAAGAAAAACTCAGCTCTTAATAGATGTGTCCACTGACTCTTTAATGCAGTCATATTCAATGTGGTATATAGGGATATTTTTTATTTAGAAAAAGTTCACCACCTAAAATTAGCACACAACAATAACGTTTTATAACTATGAATGGTATATAATCATTTTAGTTTTGGAAAGATATGAGATTTTTTTTCTTTTAACACTCACAAGTGTTCAAACAAAAAAAATCTACCTGTGCTAGATCACCCTGTCCCTGGATTATTAAAGCTCTTTTCCATTCTCCGATTCATTCAGTATACCGTGTTGGCCTAAAATGTTATTCTTGTTTTGTGCAAATACCGAACAAAACCACGAACTACCAGACCACCTGTATGCTGCGTGTGCTGCTTGTTCACCTCCATCACCCCTGTCAACATCTCATTAATACTAGTAACCACAGCGTTCTAATCAGTCGGCTGGGTTGTCACCGTTCGTGTGTACGAACATGTGGTGGCAGCCATATTGAGCCGCGAACGCAGGCAGCGGTGTTTGGTAGTCGAGTGCATGGAACTAAAATCGGACACTCGGCCTCCCGAACACCGCTGAACTTCCATCTCCACCTATGTTCGGTTATATTCATCTGAAAGGAACACTGTTCGGTGGGAGCTTATTCCAGAATGAGGGGCACAGTCAGTATACGGACTAATATCTACGTTCGGCAGTTTGTGTGATTTTGTACCCCCGAAAGGACTATTCTGGGAAGGAGCCTCATCTGCAGTCAGTTAGAATTTTGCCCCGGTGGTGTTTTGGCTGCGTTTTTGCAATGTGAGTGCTTTTTGGATATGTTGGGTGCTCAAATCCAGGCTATCCGGGGATATAGGAATTGAGGGGGTACCTGATTGTATTGTGTATATTTTGGCGTGTAACAATTGTACATGTTCTGTACCTGAGAGATAATTTAATTTAGATGTTTACTTTCAAATAGTTCTGTCTCAGGTACAGAAAAAAACATGGGGGAGATTACCCTGTAATGTTGAGTTGGAAACCTTTTGCAGGGGCTGTTGCATAAAAGGCCGTGTGTGGCTTCCAAAAAAACAATTCACCCCCAGCATTCAGTCTCGACTGTCTGTGAGGGAAAGCTATACCTGCTATATCACTACTATACCTGATTTGGATTATCGCTATTGGGAAAGTCTGCTTGGGATTTCTACAGCATAACTCACTACTATGGGGAAAAGGACATCTCTGGCGGTGAAACCCGTGTTTCTACCTGGGTGGCCGCCACACTAACCTAAAAACATAGTTTCCTAGTTGGCAGGGTAGCAAGTTTACTCAACAGACTTGTTCAAGTAAGAGAAGTGTAAAGTTGAATTGCTGCGTTTGGAAGCTTTTTTTTTTTTTTTTATCAGTTGTTAACAACTTGGTTATAGTTAGTTAAGTGAATGATATTGCGTAAATCCAACAACATGGCCATATCTCCGTCTATGTCACAGGGCTGTATAGACATTCTACTCATGTATATCTACATGTATTTCTACTCTCATTGATTGTGAGATGGGAGCTGAGCTGTTCTCTGTTCACTCAGGCAGGGTCAGCTAGCCAGTGAGATGCTTCAAATCCCTGGTCTTTGTATATTTCTGGGTAGTCACCTGTCTTGCACATTGTGGAGCTGAAACCCAACTGCAGGCAGACAGCACACCCTTGTGAATCACCTGAAGTTGGTGACAGGTTTCGGGGATGTCTGTGGTAGCATAGGGGCTTTAATAAGCTCTGTGATGACAACTCCTCTGCTATGACAACTCCTCTTCAGAGTTTCTTTTTATTGTAGTGTAAGGTAGTGTACCGGCTCAGAGAGGTACAGAATGAAGACCTTATTAATAGGAATAGCTTTACATTCACTGTACATTTTTAACCATGCTGTTGCAGAGAAATACTTGAAGCAATAAGCATTTCTAGGTGTTAACTGTGAATCCATGTTTCAGCATAGCAAACTATGTATCTTGTGTTATGTGTGGACAAGCATTGTTATGGGCAGTAGGCCCTGGAAATGGAGGGAGGCCCTTTAAACCACACAGCGCTATGTGCTCGGTTTTCCACCGCTGAGCCAAAGTCATTCGCTGAGGCACGTACTCTACCAATGTGCTGTATTTAGGTCTCTAACTAACTTTTACCTTCCCCCATCTACCACTGCTGAGGGCGTACACACGTTGCACATTTGAAATTAACTCATGTTTCAAGATTTTAATCCCACCATCATCAGTTGCCTGGATGGGCAGAATTGAAATCTCTGCCTGTAGTATCACCTGTCGCTGCTTTTCCCCATGGTCACTAATCCATGTGCACAGGGTTAAGCCATGAGAACTGAGGCTGCAAATTTTTTCTGATCTGTCTCTATCTGGGGATTTAACCCAGTCAATCCCCGAAGCCCCTTAACAGCTCCAGAGGCGCCATTCTTTCTGCAATGTCTGAGCACATTTTTTCGGTATAGGTTTTTGAACAGCAGGAGCAGCAGACACACTTAGCATCTTATCAGACACTAGTAACTAAAGGTTGTTTTTTAATAAAAGTTCTCCTTAATTCATTGTCTTGTAGAAACATGAAATCGAAGACACACAAAGTTTTACTCTGTGAAAATGTGCCATCATAAAATTATAAACTAGCTGAACCTGTTTGTTAAATAAAGATATTTAAAAAATATAAAATGACAATGTGATGTATTAGACCAGTATACTTAATATAAATTGTAAATGGACCAGTTTGCCCAGCATGGGATATTTTAAAAGAGGTAACACATTTGTTTAATTACATTATACAATTTTTTGTTTATGATGGGACAGAATTACAAAACATGATCCTACACTGTAGCATTGGTTTAAATAGTACATGTTTTCTACAACAATGATGAGATCTCATGTAACTCAAAATAAATAATAAATGCGATCCTGTAATAAGTTAAAGTGTAAATAAATGCAAAAAGATGTAGTTGTACTAAATATGATTAGCTACCATGGACATTGGCTGCAATTAATTCACTGCTGTATGTGTGCACAGTAGGCCCAATAATGATTAGGAAACACATAAAAGAAAACTCAAGAGGCTATAAATAGTCTGCTAATCATCAAACATTTAAAATGACAGTCTAGTCATGAAATTTTGTAATGAGACTTATTAAAGAAGCCTGTTTAATTAATGCGCCAGTCCCATTCCCGCTATGACCCCAAACTAAACTGTAAGAGATGTTGCTGTTTTCCATGAGATTGGTATCTTAAGCAGTGATAAGCAGATTATTGTTTTGTTTTGTAATAAAACAAGGTAAACTAAAACGGTTTGTAGCCAGCCATAGAAAACAATGGTTTTATTAAATGGAAGCAGTAGGGTTATTCATTATATTCAGAGGGTTAATAATTATTCAGAGGGTTAATAATTATCATTGTGGGGTATATATTTTGCTTTACAATGCATTAATTGTTTTGATGTGAAATAGAGGAGATATGCTTCAGTAAAACTACTACATTACAGAGAAATGTGAAGAGTCGGCTCTAAATTCAATTTAATATCCATTGGTAACTTAAGTAAAAATGTCACAAAGCATGTTATCAAATCAGAAGTTATTAAATGGCATAGTACAACTTCAGCCCCAGTTGGTGATCTCCTATTTTGTCAAATATGCATGTTACAACCTGTCAACCAAGCACTAAGTTTCATTTGGGGAAGTCTACCAACTAGCACTGTGTCCTGTCCTATAAACATTCTGGTTACCTTGTTTATTTCACAGGGAAGAATGGGAGTGGATTCAGACTTTGGACAACATAGAGGAGTCAGTTACCAATGAGCAGGACTCCGAAAGCTCCCAAACCCTGCTGCTACAAGAGATTAAGACTGCTGTGAAAGAGCTAACGGGCCAAGTCAATATCCCGCTTCATGAGGTATCCAATACTTTACCGTAGTAGGAGCCTTGCTTTACTCTGAATGCATTGCATCTCATAGGTCACCAATGATCAGGGGTTTGCCCCTTCAGATACTGGACAAAGTACAAACTAGGGAATCGCCTTGACACCATAGCAGAGCATTTTTTTTATTCGTGCATGATTTGGGCAAGTGTATTAGACAGTTTGCACAGAATTGTAAATAAGAAATTAGGTTCCTTTATTAAAGAGGAGGATTATGTAGAAAAAAAAACAGAACTGTTTCATATCTGTAACCTTTCACAGGATTTGGTATCTCTAACCTTCCTCCCCGATTTCGTATCTGTAATCTTCCCTCATGATTTCGTATGTGTAACCTTCCCCTTTGATTTTGTATCTCTAGCCTTCCTCCCCGATTTCGTATGTCTAAACTTCCCCCTTAATTTTATGTCTAAACTTCTGCTTATATTGTATCTATAGCCTTCCTCCACGATTTAGTATGTGTAAACTTACCCCTTGATTTTGTATGTCTAAACTTCTGCTAACTTTGTATCTCTAACCTTCCCCCAAGCTAATATCTCTAACCGTCCCTTGATTTTGTATCTTTTCTCCATCTCCAGGTTTGTAAATAAATCTCTCTGAGAATTATCTACATTACCCTTGCAGCTGTGGCTGGTAGAAATCAGGACTTAAAGGACCACTATAGGCACCCAGACCACTTCAGCTTAATTAAGTGGTCTGGGTGCCAGGTCCAGCTAGGTTTAACCCTTTTTGCAGTAAACATAGCAGTTTTAGAGAAACTGCTATGTTTACCTATGTGTTAATCCAGCCTCTAGTGACTGTCTAATTGACAGCCGCTAAAGGCGCTTCTCACTGTGATTTTCACAGTGAGAAGACGCCAGCGTCCATAGGAAAGCATTGATAATGCTTTCCTATGAGACTGGCTGAATGCACGCGCGGCTCTTGCTGCGCATTCAGCCGATGACGGAAGAAGAGGGAGGAGAGTCCCAGCGCCGAGGGAGCCCGGCGCTGGAAAAAAGGTAAGGGATTAACCCCTTCCTCCCCCTTCAGCACCGCGGGAGTGGGACCCTGAGGGTGGGGGCACCCTCAGGGTACTTTAGTTCCAGGAAAACAAGTATATTTTCCTGGCACTATAGTGGTCCTTTAATGTAAAAACCAGTGGGCTAATAGATATATTAACTAAATTGATTGTAATCTCTCCTAGAGCCTGTTTCAACCAAATTTAAAAGAAACATGTAAAGTTTATATGTTCACATATACATTTATATTGATAATACTAGTACAGACTTTCTCTGTTGGCAATGACCTATTAAAATTAGGGTGCTTATTAAGGCAATAAGAGATTTGTGGCTTTAATTACGGTATATTTACCAACAGAAAGCAGAACACTTGACCCTCATTCATCATTATTAAACAGAATATTGATCTCTTCACTGTCAAACTGTTATAACGATTCAGAAAGGTTACCTGTCACAGAAGTCACCATTACAGTGGGGTCAGACGGGGGGATGGATTTAGTAAAGCTAGTAACCTTTTCTTATTCTCAACATGTAGGCGAAGGATTTCCGCTTGTACAGTCAGGAGGTCCTCGAGTTTGGAGGTCAGGTCTCCTTTCTACTGTTGCTTCCTCCATCTGATGACGTGTGCACAGCTCCGGGCCAGAATAATCCCTACACGCCATACTCTGGCTTCCTCACACTGCCCCTACAAATTTTCGAGCTTGGTAAGACCACCGAATCTGCGATTTCCAATATCCATATATGAGCATCAGTTATAGAAAAACAATAAGCAGCAGAACAATGCAGAGATGTACGTGTGAAAACTGATGTGCATTATATGTGAATATTTTTATTGTTCTCACTTCATACTAAGTGGTTCTTACTGTACAGGAACCATCGATATATAAAAGGTAGGTAGTTTAGGGATTCTGCTAGTGTACCTAGAATAAACAGTGGCAAGACAGCATCTCCCTAAAACAGAGTCCAGTTTTATCATGATATACTATGCACCAGCCAAACAGCCAGCAAATATATTTGAAAATAAATTAAGTCATCCGTTTTTATTATAAACAACAAATACATGACAGTCTTTTTTGAATTCCCCTGAAATTCCAGAACAATCTAAAAGCGATAAGTAAGACAAAATAAAAATGCGGTGTTCAATGTTTATCTAGGGACATCTGCAAACCGTAGTAATGATTCACTTCCTGCTACCATGCCTGCTGCAGCATTTTGGACATGTGCAAAAAAAAGTCATAGTGTGATCTCCCATAGAGCTCTGTTTCAGGCTGTGATACATTTATTGTCAGGGTGACGGTCCGGTGCCCGGAACCCAGAACAGTGTCCAGGCGGCGGCACATGGACCGGGACCCATAATGCCTGATGTTAAGTGGGAGTCTTCAGCGTGGAGGTGCATTAGCAGGGTCTGGTGCAGGGTAACCGCACGCCCCCTGGTGTTGAGCACCAGCGTTTGTGCAGCCACATACCAAGACCCTGATTCAGCTTATGCGGATACCAGGAACTAGGAGCTTGGAATTTAAGCAGACCTCCCAGGAGCTTAATAGGGAGGCTCTGCAGCAAGATTGTATCCAGTACTAGAAACAAGGCAAGACTAGAGATAGGCACCAAACATGAAAACAAGACAGAACTAGTAGAACCCAGAACCAGAGAAGGATAGTAAGCTAAACCCAGAACATATACACAAGACATGAGGAAAACATGAACATAACATGGGCATGACTGGACAGGACTATACATGGACTGGGTATACAAACTAAAACAAGACAAGATAACATAGGCAAAACAAGAGGAGAAATAACTAAGTACCACATATGAAAATCATGGGGATTTAGTCACACTATATGATCATACATTGCATAAGCCTGCCAACAACGCCAATGTACCCCATATCTGTCAGGTCATACACTGCCTAATGTATACTAAAACAACCAAAATACATTTATAGCACTTACCTGCAAGAAAGGGCAGAAGCCTTGAGGAGCTGCCTGCAGGAACACTGAAACAGAGTGAATGATGGAAAACAAACGGGTGTGGCAACATAAAAAAAACATTTAAATGAAACCTGGAGACTGGGAATCCCAGGGATGGATTACAGGAATGAACCCAGCATAAAGAAAACCAGACATAGAATAGAAAACCAAAAACCAAGAAAAACTAAACAAGAATTGTAACAAGAGTACTAGATACCAGAAGCCATTGCCAGACATCTTCACAGAACAGAGCAGGACGTGACATTTATGAGACTACAGAGGTAAAATTGCTACTGGCATGGTGGAACTGAGGGAGGAAGAGTTCTACAGTACAATGCACATATCACCTTGGGGAGGCACCCCGCAGTTGACCTGTCCATTTAGTGTTTATTTAGCAGGCCACTGCTGGCACTGGAGTCTGTGTTGGAATAATTTGCTGTGTCTTTTTTTCTCTGTGTGATTATCCTGTATATTGTATGCGGAGTGGGAGGACATGCAGACTATGCCCCAGGGGGTGCTGGAGGAATATTTTAGTTCATTAGGAAGAATCAAAATAAGCCATGTTTATTTATTTTCTAAGTAAGTATTGTTTTATATATATAAAAAAAAAAAGGATAAAAAAAAGTAAATGTAATTATTAATAGCAAGGTCTGTGGTATTTGGCATGCCTAAAATGTCATGGGTTAACTTTCTTCTAATGGCAAACACATGTATTCCAGTTTATTTTGTGCACAGTATGCCACATTGTGTTTTATAATTGAATTAGTAATAAAATATTATTTTGTTTCTCTTCCAGTTAATTTTTTTACTTATGATCGTGAATTCATCAGTCAGTATTGTCATGTCTCCTCTTTACTGGAGTTGGAGTCTCTACTTTCACAGCAGAGTCTAAGGGAGGCCTTCTCTGACTCTGAACTTACCACAGCCAAGCAGCGGCACCAGCAGATCCAGGACTATATACAGGTAAGTGCTTCCACGTCAGCAGCCGTCTACTCCACGCAGGGTGAGTGAGGTGTAATGGAAAAATTTGAACTTCTTACATGAAAGCTTGCCTTGTGTTTGGAATTCATCTAGGACAGTGTTGTGCCCATAAACACTTTTACTTAAATGTACATTTTATTAAAGAAAAGGAAGAAACATCAAGAACTGTCATAGCTGGAACTGGCATAGTTGTCCATTCCTGAGTAAGACATGAAATTATTGAGGTATAATAGGTTTAGTACACGCCTTACTGTGCTCACTGAACCCTCAGTACCTGGTACCACCAAGTCTTGCTTCAGGTCTTTGGCAGTCACTCAGGGGTTTTTCACAATCTGCCTTCTCAGAAATCTGGTTGAAGCCATTGATCATTTTTTCTGCCGCGTTCACGTAGTGTAACCACTGTTCCTTAAACTTTGAACTTGCAAACTATGCTTTCAACGGTGTCTCTAGGAATATTCAGTGCCTTCGCTATCTTTTTGTATATTGTTCCTTGTTTGTGAATGGCGATGATCTCTTAATTTTGTTAACCATTCTTTTGACTTAATCATGTTTCTAACACACAATCAAACGTGACACTCAACAAGCCGCTAACAAGTTCATATATTTCAAGTGTTCCTGCTCAAAGACACCTGGTGCAACTAATGAAGCCCTTGGTTAGTTGCATGAGGTGTGCTTGAGACAGCACTTGTTTTGCATATTTGTGCTATTGTGAGGGATTTTATTCGTGGTGTTGAATAATTTTGAGACTGGAGAAGTCATTATAAGTTGCATTTGAAGCTGAATTTATGAAACATACTTGAACCATGTGTTGTCTTGAGCTATTTCAATTGCTTTTGTTTAAATTGTTCATTGCAAACAGCTGAAAGTCTGTACATTTTGACAATAAACCTGATTTTCAATGGGGGTAGGATAATTTTGCATTACAACTGTAGTATGTTATCAGAAAAAGTACATACATTTTAAGCACCGTTGTTAGTACATTGAATTCATGTAAATAAAAAAAACTAATCAAGCATTGGAAACTAGTTTGGTATTAATCCTTAGAAACCAGCCTGCTAGTCAGTAATGTGAATACTGAGACATGACAGACTCTGGTGCAGCAGCATTGCCATTAATAACCGGTCCATGAATCATGTCTATGCTGGCGGAGCCATAAAGAGAATGCCTACTGTGTATCGATTTGGTTATATTAACTAATTGGTTGCAGTTTATTCTACATGAGAATCATGAGACTTTTCTAAACAAGAGGACCAAATAAAGTATTCTCATCTCTTCTGGATCATAGCAAATGCTGAACACAGTGTACTGTAATGTCTGCTTCGCCCACTAGCTTGTGGTAACTCTTATTTCATTTGGTCTGGAAAGACCCACTTAAAGTATAGAGAAAGATGAAACAAGGAGGATTGTAAACCATGACATGTTATTGACAAGGCTGCATCTACTTTAATAACATGGACTGGCTGCACGGCAAACAGTCTGCTTTAATATGTGGACTTCATCTTAAAGAGCAAGCCACAAGGAATAACACATTGTGTATACATAGGAGGCATAGCCATATTCAGTTATACTAATGCAATGAAGAAAAGTGTGTTTTTTTTGTAGCTTCTTTACTGAGCTAAAGACAACTTCCAGAGAATCTTGAGATACTTGATTTACACTCACCGCACCATTTCTTCCTAGTCTGGTTGGCTAATGGTATCAGTGAACTCTAGTTAACTTAGTCCCATTAGTATTATTTGATAAACAGAGCATTGTCACAAGACATCATTCTGCCCCTTTATACTACTCCGGTGCCAGCATCATTCTCCCTGATTTATAACAAGCTGACATAACCAATTTAGTTTTTTTTATTAAATGTTACACATATACAAAATCAATATTGATTGGTAAAAGTTAGATTATTGAAATGTTACATAGTACATTGTGGGATCAGAATCCCTTGAAATGAAAGTTCCCTTTCAACTTGTCTCATGGAGACTGGCTGACCTTTTATATTCTAAGGTTTCAGTACAACCAACATCAATGTGGCAGGATAAAATTACTGCATGTTTATCACTGGAAAGAGTGAATATGTACCTTTACTCCACTGAGCTTGCTTGTTTCTCTATATACACCCACAAATTAAAGATGGCGGCACCATAAGACTAGATATCTCTGATCAGAAAATCATTAACTTGCCAGTCTTTAAGTCTCAGCAGGAGACTAATCTTTTAACAGTACTATTCTTCAACATCCAATAAAGGACTCATTTGCTTCAAGTTGCATCTCACAACATACCTAGAAACAAAGCGATGACATCATGGACATGCAGAGTTACTTCTTGTAAACCGGGTTATTCACGTTGCTCTCTTAGTGTGTGAACATGTTTATGACTTGGTTTTTTGTTGTTGGCCAAAATCAATCGAATTTTGCCTGCACCTCCAAGCCACCCTGATCTGGCCATGCTAGGAATGAACTGAGTGGAGCAATCCCCTATGAGTAACACAATTTGTTGGCAGCAATAAATTGTTTGCTAGCACTCCAGTGGTATTCGGGAGGAGATTTAATAAGTGGTTTGATAACTGTGTAAGTGTATGTCTGCACCAGCCAACAGGATACAGGCTGGGAGACCTTGTTTACCACGAATACAAGCTTAAAGCTGCCAGAGGCCGCAGAGGAAGTAAGAGAGGTATGTTGTGTAATAAGGCCTGTGTTCTGCTCCTGCCCCAAGTGCCATATATTTATCATGGCAGGGTGTTCTTTGGCAAACGCCCCTATTGGTTGCAAAGCAATTTAAGGAGTCGTCTGGTCTGACCAGGCCGTGCTTCTGTGGAATTCACCCTTTAATTGAGATGTATATTTCTTTCTTTCTTATTATTATTACTTTTTTTCATACGGCCTCATGAATTACACAAATGCATTTTTTCCCCTTAAGGCTTGGAAGCAGTAAGATTTAGAAATTGTTTTGTTTTACAAAATGTTCTAAATCTGCTATTATGAAAAGAGGAAGAAAACCATTTTTTTCATGCATTCTCTTTCCCTGAAAATCTACAGATTTGAGACATCAGGAAGTTTTAACTAAAATTCATATTTTGAAATCCTCAGAAGATCAATTACTGAAACAGGGAATTAAAGTAATATTTAAAAGTTCTAATTTAAATGAATGAAATGACAGTGGAAACTTGTGTTTGTATAGTCTACATTTCAGTATTCTAAGATAGAACACTGTGTGCAGCCAATAGAGGAACATGGGACACAGTGTTGCCAGTTCGCCCAATATCACCTTGTCTCCAATACGTCTGCAGGTTCTGCAAAGTTGCATGAACTCCACTAAAGTATCAAGGATGGTTCTGTTTTACTATTGAGAATGTAGTATGTAGATTGTTAAAAAGTTTAACATTCAATATTCATCAGCGTCATACAATGGATTTAGTGCATTCATTCTTTCCGTATATAAGGCTTTCTTCTGTCTCCTAATGTCGGAGGTTGTATCTCATTATTTGGCCTAATTGCTCAATATAATTATATTTAATGGTTTAGCTATAAAAACTTTTGGAGAATTGTAATGATTTGCTAGGTCTTGCAGAACATGCCCTGGATGAAGAATGTGGTTAACAAGCTGCCATACTTGTTCTAAATGAACCTATGATAAACTCAAAGGCTAACAATGGCCAAAAACAAGGTTTAAGTTTACGTGGGCCGAAAAAAAAACAAATGTAAATTTTCACCCCATCTACTAAACACCAGCCCCCCCTCGTCTACTATATCCCAGTCCCCCGTCTACTAAAACTGACAGACAGATACACACTGACAGCCAGCCATACACCTATACATACAGACAGCCATACACCTATACACACAGACAGCCATACACATATACAGCCAGCTATACACACACAGACAGCCATACATAAACACACACAGACAGCCATGCACACACAGCCATACACCTATACACACAGCGAGCCATACACATACACAGCCATACACCTATACACAGAGACAGCCATACACCTATACACACAGACAGCCATACACAGACAGCCATACACACACACAGACAGCCGTACACCTGTGCACACAGCCCATACACATACACACAGACAGTCATACACTTATACACACACAGTCATATACATACACAGCGATACACCTATACACATACACACACAGCGATACACATATACAGCCATACACCTATACACACAGTCAGCCATACACATACACAGCCATACACCTATACATACAGACAGCGATACACATGCACAGCCATACACCTATACATACAGGCTGCGATACACAAGCACAGCCATTGACACATTCAGCCATACATATACACAGCTATACACCTATACACACAGTCAGCCATACACATACACAGCCATACACATATACATACAGACAGCGATACACATTCACAGCCATACACCTATACACACAGTCAGCTATACATACAGACAGCGATACACATGCACAGCCATACACACAGTCAGCCATACATATACACAGCTATACACCTATACACACAGTCAGCCATACACATATACATACAGACAGCGATACACATGCACAGCCATACACCTATACACACAGACAGCGATACACATGCACAGCCATACACCTATACACACAGACAGCGAGATACATGCACAGCCATACACCTATACACACAGACAGCCAAACACCTATACACACAGACAGCGATACACCTATACACACAGACAGCGATACACCTATACACACAGACAGCCATACATACAGACAGTCATATACACACACACACACAGACTGGGTTGGTTTCTTACTGGGCTGGGGGCGGACAGGCAGTGAAGGAGCGCTGAGTGTAAGCTCTCCCTGCTCAGCTCCCTTGCACGCTGCAGTGATGCCGGGAGCCGGAGTGACGTCATATTCCAACTTCCGGCATCACTGCAGGGAGCTGAGCAGGGAGAGCTTACACTCAGCGTTCCCTCACTGCGGCCCACAAGCCGCATAAATATAAGTTGCAGGCCGTGAGTTTGACATGGATGATTTAGAAGGTATTATGCTTAGCAATATCTTCTGAAGTGTTTTGGACTAATGAGATGATTAACAAGATCTCTGAAAGTGAGGTGGGAAAGATTACAGTCAGAAGATTTACTAGAGATATAATTAGTCACATTGGTTAGAAGATCTCTAAAAGTCCTCTGGAAGGAAAGTATATTAAAGAAAATTAGATACACCGCACCAGAGAAGATAGTGTGACGGTACATACGTGAATCAAGTAAGTTTATTCCAGGATTTTTTTTACCTCAAAAAAGAAATTAGAACAAAGAAAAGTAATAGTGCATTATGTTTCAACAATATTTAAATTCCAGTGAATTTTATAACGAAAGGTTCACTCACATTCTAAGAGCAAACTCATAGCTCTGCTGAATTTGCGCATGGACAGTATAGTTCCCGTCTTAGGACATATGTAGATTCAGAGGGTGGTATTTCTCTCAAAGTAGGAAAAAGTCAGTACAATATGTGAACATAGAAATATGAGAAAGCTCCAATAGTGTGGTAAGTACACACAAATGGAAAAAAAAAGGATAAAGATATTGTACACGTTTCTTCAAAAGTGTGATCCGGTCCAGCAATGTCCGAGTGTATATATGTAAGTAATGGTTCATAATTATGCCCTGGTGTGGTAATTAGATTGTTTTCTGTGTATCACAGTAAAGTGCACATGTTGCACAGGAAGTGACGACATGCGGTTCACTGTGAAACACAGAAAATAATCTACTTACCACACCAGAAAATAGCTCTGAACTATTACATACCTATATATACTCTGACAATGCTGGACCAGATCACACTTTTGAAGAAGCCCTGAGAGGGGAATCGCGTTAAGTGGGGTCCCAAATACACTTTTATTTGTTTTATTTTGTATTTAATTCAGTGTTTTTATTACGTACATAGCAAAGTAGTTTCCTTTTTTTTTTTTATTAATTATATACTTACCCATCATTTATCTGCTTCTATGTACTTCCTGGTTTTTGATATATCCCAAAAGGTGGGGATTGTACCACCCAAGTCTTCATTACTAGAGCAAGTTTTGCTCTAGAAATTGTAAGTACAGTACCTTTATATTTATTTAATTTGTGTGTACTTACTACAATTTTTGAGTTTTTCTTATTTCTGTGTTCATGTATTGTGCTGACTTTATCCAAATTTGAGAGAAATACCACCATCTGGACCTACATACGTCCAAAGACAGCGACTATACCGTCCATATGCAAATTCAGCAGAGCTCTGAGTTAGCTGTGTATATATATTGTTGAAACATAATGCACTATTAGTTTTTTTTTGTTCGGTTTTCTTTTTTTAGGATCACAAAAATCCTGGATTGATCTTATTTGATTCATGTATGTACTGTCACACTAATTGCATGTTTAGGTTATCTTTTCTGGTGTAGTGTATCTTATTTTCCTTAATTTGCTTTGTTACACAAGGTTCGGGAATCATTGATTGATCCACTGCAGCTGGCACTTTTATATCGTGAGCGCATACGATAGCATACCTTTTTATAACTTTGAATGAAAGTATGGCTGGTAAGATTTCATAGAGAGAATTGAAGATAGACCTTTTTTCCTTTACCGCATAATAAGTAACGGAAAATCATCACTCATAAAATGAATAATAGAAAATAGTCTATTATGTTGTTTTTATTATGTATTATTTACATAGCGCCATCAAATTCCGAAGCGCTTTACAACGGGTGGACGAACAGACATGTAGTTGTAACTAGACAAGTTGGACACACAGGAACAGAGGGGTTGAGGGCCCTGCTCAATGAGCTTACATGCTAGAGGGAGTGGGGTAAAGTGACACAAAAAGGTAAGGATAGTATTAGACTAGTGACAGTTGCAAAAGAGGAATCAGTCGGGAGACTAGGTGAGCATCTAATGGAGGAGGGAAGCGAGTTCCACAGGAACGTGCAGCCCTCGAGAAGTCTCGGAGGCGAGCATCAGAGGTCGGAGTACAGACAGAAGATAGACGTAAGTCTTCAGCAGATCGTAAGGGCCTAGACGGGACATACTTTTTTAATAGGGAGGATAGATAGGTGGGAGCAGCATTATGTAGAGATTTGAAAGCAAGAACCAGAATTTTAAATTGAGCCCTATATCTTACAGGAAGCCAATGTAGGGACTGACAGAAGGGTGAAGCGTGGGAGGTGCGGGTGGACAGGAAGATGAGCCTCACCGCCGCATTTATTATGGACTATAACGGCGCAAGTTTGGAGCATGTAAGACCACTAGAAGCGGATTACAATAGTCAAGGCGAGAAAGGACATTGGAATGGACCAGCACCTTAGTCGCATTTGGCGTTAAGTAGGGTCAGATGCGCGCAATGTTTTTGAGATGGAAACAACAGGATTTGGCGATAGACTGAACATGGGGCTTAAAGGAGAGGTCGGAGTGAAAGAGAACACCTAGGCAGCGAGCCTGCGTGGTGGAGCTGATGGTAGCACCGTTGATTTGGAGGGAGACAGAAACAGGAGTAACAACACTTGAGGGAGGAAAGACCAGAATTTCCGTTTTGGTCAAGTTTAGTTTAAGGAAGTGGGCAGCCATCCAGTTTAGAAATAGCAGAGAGGCAGTCAGAGACACTAGTCAAGAGGGACGGGGAGAGATCAGGAGAGGACAGGTAGATTTGCGTGTCATCTGCATAGAAATGATATTGGAAGCCAAAGGAGCTAATGAGTTTACCAAGGGAGGCAGTATAGATAGAGAACAGTAGGGGACCAAGGACTGAACCTTGGGGGACACCAACAGAGAGGAGTTGGGGAGAAGAAGCAGAGCCAGAGAAAGAAACACTGAAAGAGCGCTGGGAGAGGTGGGAGGAGCACCAGGAGAGAGAAATATCTTGTAGACCGATATTGCGGAGGATGAGAAGAAGCTGTTGATGATCTACAGTGTCAAAAGCCGCAGACAGGTCAAGGAGAATAAGAATAGAGTAGTGACCACGAGATTTTGCAGCGAGTAGATCACTGGATGCTTTGGTCAGTGCCGTTTCCACAGAGTGCTTAGTGCAGAAACCAGACTGAAGCATGTCTAGCAGAGAGTTGGACTTGAGAAAGTCTGTCAATCTTGCATACACAATTCTTTCAAGGTTCTTGGATGCAAAAGGCAGTAGCGAGATAGGACGATAGTTGGATGGGGAGTTGGGCTTCTTTAGAATTGGGGTTACAGTTGCATGTTTGAAGGGCGATGGAAATATACCAGAGGAGAGAGAGATTGAGAATTTTAGTGAGAGGTGGAGAAAGAGAAGAAGACAGAGTATGAATGAGATGTGAGGGAATTGGGTCTAAGGAGCAGGTGGTGGGGCAGGAGGACCGGAGCAGAGCATAAACCTCTTCCAATGTCGCAGGTGCGAATGAACATAGAACAGCAGAGGGAGTGAAGTTAGGGGAAGTATTGTAAGGAGAAGAAGAAATATGAGAAATCTCTTCCCTGATTGTAGAGATCTTGTCAGTGAAGTGAGTTGCAAAGTCTGAGGCGGTCAAGTTAGTAGGTGGAGGAAGAACAATAGGGAGTAGAAGAGAGTTAAATGTGTGAAATAGTCTTTTGGGTTCGCGGTAGAGTGTAATTATGAGGGCATTGAAGTAATTTACTTTTGCAGAGGAAAGAGCCAAGCTGTATGAGCTCAGCATAAATTTATAGTGGAGAAAGTCAGACGCACAGTGAGACTTTCTCCAACAGCGTTCAGCAGTTCTGGAGCATTTTTGAAGATATCGAGTCAGCTTGGTGTGCCAAGGTTGCCTGCTGCGTTTAAATGTAGATGGTGCCATGATGTCTAGTTGAGAGGAGAGGGTGGAATTGTAGAAGGAGGTTGCAGAACTAAGACAGGTGAGGTTTGAGATAGGTAAAAGAAGAGTTTGGAGATTAGTGGAGAAATGCTCTAGGTCAAGACATTGGAGGTTTCTGTGAGATTGATGTTCAGACGGTGGTGTCAATTGGGTCTTAGGTATGCCAATGTCAAAAGTCAGCAGATGGTGGTCAGATAGAAGAAAATGAATAATGGAGAGATTAGAGGCAGTACAGAGGTTGGTGAAGGCAAGATCAAGAGTGTTTCCCGCTGTATGGGTTGCTAAATTGGACCATTGCGTAAGGCCAAAGGAGGAGGTTACAGAGAGCAGACGAGAGGCATCAGTGCAATTGGGGTTGTTGATTGGGATATTGAAATCCCCAAGTATAAGGGAAGGAGTGCTAGATGAGAGGAAGTGGGGAAGCCAGGGAGAAAAGTGCTCAATGAATAGTCTAGGATAAACGGGAGGGCGGTAGATGATTTCTTCTTAAAGGAGTGGGTTTAAATAGGCGGACAGTGTGAACTTCAAAAGAAGAAAATAATAGGGCAGGGGGAGTTATGATTGGTTGAAAGGTATATTGAAGGGAGAGAAGAATGCCTACGCCACCTCCTTTACAGTTGAGTCTGGGAGTGTGAGAGAATTGTATCCCCAAAACATAAAGAGGCAGGAGTAGTGCTATCAGAGGGGGACAGCCAGGTCTCTGTAAGTGCAAGCAGTGTGAGTGAGTTTGAGATGAAAAAGCCGTGTATGGTTGTTGATTTTAAATTACTGCAGATGGAGCGGGCATTCCAGAGTGCACACTGAATGTTGGTAAGTCAGTTATTCAATACATTTCACCCAGTATTCCAAACAGAACTTAATTTTCCTTCAAACAACAGGGGTGTTGTCTGTTTATTGCCCCTTTGGAAAGGGTTTTGTTCATATGTAATGTTCTTGGTCTTTTACTTTTGGTAAAATGATAACATTGTTTTCCCTGAACATGTGCAGCAAATGGAAGAGATCTGGAGAGAGATGCGATGGCTGATGGATGCCCTTCAACACGCCAGATACAAACAACCTTCGTGTGCTGTACCCCTCACTTGGTTCCTTGACAAACCTGGAGAAGTGTACCTCAAAGAGAAGCCTTCATCTACTTCATCACATTTGGACTATATTCCATCTCCTAATGCCTCCCCTGAAACCAGCCGTAAACTCAATGTTGGTGAGTATAGCAGTCTTAATCCAACTTTAATCTATCTATCTGGTAATCCCAACCAATACTGCTTATTCAAAAGATGTTGCCCTGCTAGTGAAACATATTTGGTCAATGTAACACACCATTGCGTAATTTTAACGTAACATACCCAAAGCTGCCTTTAGAGAATTCATTAAGACATGTGTGTATGTGTCTGTCAAGGTGTGTGTGTCTGTGCGTGTTTTTAAAAATAGTGTTTTTACTCACCTTTTTTCCCCCCCACGTCGTGCTGGTCTTCCCTCGACTGGCCCTGCCTCTATGGCTGAGATCACCAAGCTTGATGATCTCAGCCAATCCGCACTGACACAGGAAGCACCTCTAGTGACAGTCTGAGTGTCTGTCACTAGAAGTGTCACTAAGAAGCAATGTAAACACTGCCTTTTCTCTGAAAAGTCAGTGTTTACATTGAAAAGCCTGCAGGGACAGGCTATAGACACCAGAACCACTACATTAAGCTGTGCCTGTGTGCACCTGCTAGTGAGTGAAGTTGCTTGCATGTGTGTGTGTGCCTGCTAGTGAGTGAGCTTGTATTTTTATGTCAATGAGCTTATGTATATCAGTGAGATTGTTTGTCTATGAGGCTGTGTATCAATGAGCTTGTGTGTGTCAGTGAGATTGTCTGTGTCTGCATGTGACCAATATTTTATATCAGAAAAAGCAATATAATATAATATATATATATATATATATCACTCAATCATCTGGGGTGGCAAGACATAGCCTTACATACTGCATGCAACAATATATGGCGCAATGACTTATGGGGCTGGCATAGATTTGTTTTACAGGGCTTTGTATCCCCTGTCCGGCCCTGGACATCAAGTAATTTAACAAGGATACTACAGAAAGATGCACTTGGCATAAACATACTGTGCAGATTTAAGCCTATATTACAATCCGTCATCTGAAACCGATCAGTGTTGACTGGCTTTTAAAATCGGGCCTAAACAGAAGCTCAACAATATTGCAAGGGTAACCACAATTAAAACAACGGCTCCTTTGAAGAGTTTTCATGACATCACAGATTGAATATTACCTGGAACAACGTGCTTTGATAATGCCAATAGGTGTTAAATGCTATCTCTGTGTGGTTCTTTAAGGTTCTGCTAAATGGACATTTAAGTATTGTGCACATGTGTAATTGTCATACTGTCAGTTTTGCGTGATAAGTGTGTTATTACTTTAGTTACAGTGCTTATCTGGTGCAGTTTATTAACAAAGAACTTTGTTGCCCAAAATTACATCATCACGTCAGGGGAGATGGTTTGGTGTTCATCCTGCTCTTTTGCAAGCACTTGTCAAGTATTTTAAAGTGTTGGAATCGCTATGTTTTCAAAGGTCCATTTAAAGTTTTAATATCTATGTGGCAGGATTGTGATCAGCAAAATGTGGGTGTTTAACTGTTTACAGTATAGTGCTCATTTTCACTGATCCACTAATGGTGACAGTAGTTTTTCTTAATGACTCATCAGTATCCATTAATGTGTCAATAAATGTCAATATGTGATTGTAATTTCCCCATTACTTACAATAGAACAGAACTATAGTGGTTTTCGAATATTATTAACAATATGAATTATCTGTCCAATAGCTTTTGTTCACTAATTTGATAGAAAAACACACATAAAAGCAAATTTTCCCCTATAGTACTAATTTGTTTTGTTAACTTTTCTAACTTTAGATCTCCTTTCTGCTCATTACTCTGATAATGAACTAATAGATGTGAAGTTCCCAAACCAGTCTTCCCCTCTTCTAGATTTACATGGTGTATCAGATGAAGAGGGTTCCTCTGAAGTCTTCCTGGCTACTGATAGCGACTATGATTCCAGTAGAGCCCAGAGCCCCAAAGAATTGGACCTGGTCTATCCCTCGGGACAGGAGTGTGGTAGGAGAACCATCCGCAGCTTCAGAGATGGAACGCCTGATGTTCTGCAGACTCATGAGTCTAAAGTGTTGCCTCAGGAAGATGAACGCTTGCCACAACTTTATGATAGTGACTTTGTGCTTCCAAGCCGCCAGATTGAGCTGTTGCGCATTACGGAAAAGCGGCAAGCTTACTGCATTCGTACTAGTAGCCTGGATTTTCCTAAACAGCCTTACAAGGCCTCTCGAAAATCCTGCCCAGGCTCAGTTGATAGCTCTCCAACAGAAACAAACTCAGGTCATCGCAGTGCTCGAGGCCTGAGGACAAGCACTTCTTTTAGCCCAGACCATGATCTACCATGTGAACGTTCAGGGCGGATTTATCGCACACACTCTGTTGAGTGGTCACATGACTTCCAAGAGCCTTTGGAACCGAGATTTGTAACAGGTCAAGGAAAAAGGAATAGCTCTGTAACTCTACGGATATTTCCAAAATACGAGACTGGTCTCTCTAAAGAGATGAGTGTAAAGGTACTGTACGTCTGTGTGTACATGACAGAAATATTCAGTAATGTATTGATGTAGTAGATTCAGAGTACTTTTAAGTTTTGCTGCCTTTCTGTTAGCCAACATTATGGAGATCAAAAAAGTGATTTATATAAACAAAATGTGTTGTTTTTTTTTAACCTCTGAACAAATCCTGTGTTGGTTCCACAGTATACAGCATACAATGAATGTGCATTGCAGTAAATTATCAAACCATAAAGACATTGCCAACAATAAAACAAATTTTTTCAAATTTATCTTGGAGCTAGCACATCTTGGTTGTTAATTGGTTTGTTTTTTGTTTTTTTACAATTTGTAGTTTGTTAAAATATTTGCAACATAAAAGTTTAAGGCAAATAATACAAGAGAAAAGTAACACAATATTAGTAAATATATAACATTAAGTAATGTCACTGGAATTGCCTGGTATATAATAGGTAACATTTAGTAATGTCAATTGGAGTGGCTGGTATATAACAGGTAACATTTAGTAATGTCACTGCTCTTCCTTGTATATAAGTAACATTAGTAATGGCACTGGGAGTGTCCATTATATAATAGGTAACATTTAGTAATGGCACTGGGAGTGCCCATTATATAATAGGTAACATTTAGTAATGTCAATGGGAGTGCCTTGTATATAATAGATTTAGTAATACCACACATGGTCACTGGAAGTGTCTGGTACACTTGGGGTCAGGGTGTGTGACACATGAAGAAGCTGAGGGGGGTGAATGAGACACATGGAGGGACTTGGGGGAATGGGGCACATGGAGGGGTTGGGGGAATGGGACTTATGGAGAGGTTGGGGTGGCATGAGACAAACAGAGGGTCTGGGCAAAAAAAATACAGAGGGGGAGGAAGATGGATGGGAGGAGACACACAAAGGAGCTTGGGGGTATAAAAACAGGCTGAAAATGGGGAACAGTTTGACATACAGAAGACATGAGGAGAACAAGAGAAACATGGATGGGCTAGGGAAGGGGGAATGAGACAGACAGGTGGGCTGTAGGGAAAGAGACAGACAGAGGTGCTGAGGAAGGGGAGAAAGAGAAAGGACTGAGGTGAAGAGACACATGAAAGAGGCTTAGGGGGGGAAAAGACACAAAAAGGTACTGGGGGGAAAAAAGAGATACAGAGGAGCTGGAGAAGGGGTTAAAAGAAGGAGCTTGAGAAGGGGTAAAAGACACACCAAATGGCTGGGATTAAGGGAGTTTGATAGAGACACATAAAAGGGTGTGAGACACACAAAGGGGGGGGGGGGAGAAATGTGGGTAATACAATCAAAAGAGGGGATAAGAAACATAAAAGGGGGCAAGGAATTCAAGAGAGATTAAGAGAAACAGGTGAAGACATTTTTTTTAGTACAGTGGAGAACATGAATAAAATCTGTACATAAGGTCTCTGCAACACTAGATTGGTCAGTCATTTTTTTTATTTTAATTCTTTATTTTATTTTCATTATAACAGACAGTTCCCTATGCCCCACCAGCATCAGTGAATGTTGATTACAGTGCAAAACAAGGCATATATGAGTAGCTGCACATTTTAAATAATACTTAGACAAACTTGGTTGTGGTCAGGAACAACAGGTTATATGAGAAGCGCAGAGATGCTAAGGTCCTGTGGGGTCAATCGTCTTTTGACGCTAATGGATAGAATAAACATTGTAAGGTGTTGTCATGTAGGAATGGATCAAGGTAAAATTAGGAAATTATAGACTTTATATCTTTACCAACATGTGATTCAAAGCTCTCTTGGATGAGGACAGACTACAAATACAAATATGGCCAGCTTTACAACACTAATCACAACCAAAGTGTGCATAGCCTGTGTATATTGTAATAGGTTTTTCTTACACTGTATTTCTGTTTTTGCTTCTAGTTACATATAACAAGCAAAACACCTGCCCAGGAAGTGGTTAAACTGGTGGTCCTCCAAATGAACGAGATCTCCAGGAGCATGCTTGGTACCACAGAGGCATACTGCTATGATGAAGACCAATTGGAGCACTTTGCACTGGTTTTTACTTCCGATAACAATAAGGAACAGTGGCTGGCCGATGAGTTTCTGCCTTTTTCACTCCACACAGCATGGAACAAGGGTCACTTCTCTGTCCGAATCAGAGAGACCTCTCCTCTGCTTTTCCAGTATGGTCCAGCAACAACGGTATGAGCATTTGTGCCTAGGGCATGGGAATAAAGACACAATCTTCCAAGGGATGTCTAGTTCAACAACAATGCTTCCTTCCTTCAAATAAAGCATTCCCCTTGTACAGAAATTTTAGCTACGATTAAAATATGACTTAGAATATTGTTGTTATTTTTTTTTTTTTGTCAACCAAAGACTTAATGTTCCTGACTACAAAAAGAGATTATATTGGTACATGAGGAAGCAAGTCTCTGTTACCACAACTTGTTCAGGAGAAAGGAATTTGCAAGAGAGTATTTTTAGAAGAACAACATAAAAATATACCACTCACAGAAAAGAAGCAATACATATTTCTCCTCCCCCCTCCACCCTTTTCAGTGCAACATTTGGGTCTTTATTGATGTACAAACCACAGAGACTTAATGGGATATTGAATTCCCGACCCTCCCGTATGTATTCGGAGAGAAAGAAAAAAAAAAATGTTACAATAATAACCACAAGAAACATTTATTTAAAGAAAAATAATGAAATATTGTTTTATTGTGCTTATTTCACAGAATACATAAAAATATTTTATTGCACAATATTTTTTTTTAAGAAAAAAAAAATAAGTGCCAGAAACATTGTAACTGTAAATGTTGCAGACTCTCCTTATCTATGCTCCCATTTTAAACAAAATGGCTCTCACAAAGCACACATGAACTTATTATTTTTTACATTTTGTTAATAGTTTCCCCAGATTGACATGCAGTCAGTGCCATGGCTGAATTTTCTATGTTTTAGTGGTTGTGATTCGGCCTGCCTATGTTGAACCGCATGATGTTTCCGAGTATGCCTCTTGTTAGTTAATGGGTATATTGAAATCTTTTGTGGTCCACAGTACAGATTGGTTGTTCTTCTGTGAGACTTTATATGTGCTCACTTCTCAAACTGTACCATAACAAGATCTAACACGAGCACACTAGCTCTTTCAATTATTTGTATATTCATGTTGGGGAAAAAAGTGTTATACTTATGCATTTATTGAGTTAATATTTGTCTCTACCTCGTATGCCCGTACCTTTTATTTTTCCTCCTCATCTGTTTCCTTTTTGGTTTTCATGAGCCAGACAAAAAAAGAATCATATCAAAATTTGCTGTTTTTATTTTCTGTAGTAATAAAGACACTACACAGTGATGAAAAAATATAAAGCACCGGTGCTATGATTGTAAAAATATTAAATACTTTTTTATTACAAGAGTTGTTGATATTATAAGCTATGCTTTGCTCTGCATTAACCCAAATGTGCAGACATTTCACTTAAAATCAGACTTCAAATTTGCAGTTACACTAACATTTTGGAACATTGAAAGGCAATAGTCACTTTTCTTTATAACCATAAAAAAATAGTTTATGAAAATAGGAGCAACAGAATTTGACGCAAATTATAGTATATCTGCAAAAAAACAAATCACAATTAAAAATTCTAATTAGTCATGATGACAATATTTTTAAATTGTGTTTTAACAGTAGGAGTACATTTACATTTGTCTTGTTTAAAGTGATTGTTAAAAAACACAAATTAGTAGCTTACTTATATTTTCAAAGTGTAGGCATGGCTGTAAGTACCAAATTTATAGCTCAGACACATAATCCTTAGGTGTGGACCCCAAAAAGAGACAGATTTGTATTGGTTGTCTCACAATCCTGAGAAACCATAGATAGTCAGGATCTCACAAACACATAATTATCTAAATAAAATCTTGCACATATTTTGTCAGGACAGGCCAGGCACCCACAGAAACGTGCTTACCATTCGTACCCACAAAAGAGAGTGCAGCATCAATAAAACACAAAGTAATTGGAATTGAGTGTGTGTATGTCAGATACTTTAAAAATGGGATAAAACATCAAATTGATCTGTACATTTTAATAGGTAACTTAAAGCGGCACTGTCCTGGTCACATCTTTTTTTTTTTTAACCCCCCTACCGACTCTAATACATCTAATAGCCCCCCTGGTCACCCCCATATGCCTCTAAGCCCCCCATATTACCTATACTTAATGTTTATTTTCTGCCCGGACCTAGGTGCCGCCATCTTTGTGTGGGTAGATTATGTCCTTGTGGGACACGTCATCTGCCCACACTAGATAGCGCTGTGAAATTCCCGCGCATGCCCAGTTAAACACTTGGACAATTGAACAGGAATTTCGTCTATTCATTCATTCGTCAGAAAGACGAATGAATGAATAGAAATTTCAAGCGAATGAACGAAGACCGAATGTCCATGTTCGTTTATTACAAGTCAGAGTGCTCTGAGTAATTTTACACAGCGTGGGAAAGTTCTTTGGAACTTTCCCACGCGGTGTAAAATGACTAAGAACAATCTGATTGGTTGGATTCCAAGCCAACCAATCAGAGTGTTGTTATGACCCTCGCTGGGTGAACATGGATGGCCCCCCCCCCATTCGTCTCTCTGTTTTATCTTTGGGCCCCCACCTGCCGCTCATGTGTGGGGGCCGGAGGGAGGACAATCAATAGGTATACTATGTCCTAAACATAATAGGTAAAAAAAAAACAGTGTCAGATTATTAGGTTCCATATAAAACAATGGAAGTGTATGTTTATCCAGTAACGTCTGTGACTGTGGAGCATTTGGTGTTTAAAGTTGAGCCTTCACAAAGGTCCATTTTTGCTTTTAATTTTTTGGGCTCTTTTGATAAAGCACAGAAACAAAGCTTGAGTCCTGGCTCCACACACTATTTTTGTCCTTAGGTCTAAATCCTAAATGAGATCATAATGTACACACTTACAAGCTCTATTTTTCCACCAGATGAGTATTCTTAGCAACAGGCAACTAATACAACTTACATTATAGACAAACATAGACAGAAGAGTTAATATAATAGTCATATGTATTACTACTTCAAAGATAGATTTTAATTAACAGCCTTTCAGTTGATCCTGGCAACTGCACCAGCCTTGTTTGCTGATAAAATAGGCTACAGTAATTACCGTTGGGGGTGTGGAAATAATCTCAAAAATAAAATGCTCTGTCTCGCAAAATCCTTATGTTTCAACTGAAATATTGTATCGGATATAAAAAGTAACACAGGAAAACAATTGATATTAGAAAAATATAGAACGCAAAAAAATCTGACACATTTGGTTAAAATCGAAGGGATACTCTGGGTTGGAGATGATCACCCTCGGAATTCCCTTTGCTTCAAATTTGCAGCTTCACCATGACCAGAAAGTGGGGGGAATTTCCTGTGTCAATTTTGTTTTCAATGGGAGGGTTGTGCATATTCCATGACTATAGAAGTCCTTTTAGAAGAAATCATTTGAGTGTGAACAGGGAGCAGACATGAATCATTGGAGGAGCACTTGGTCCTGATAGAGTGTATGATTGCATGTATATTGCACACAGTTCTAGAGTGATATGTAGGATATTAAATCCTTTTCTGTTGGGAAAAAAAAAAGTTAAAGTCACATAAAAAGCAAAAGCCACAAGGAAATAGGTGTAGTACAAAGGAAATATATGTGATAAGAGTGAAATAAATCATTTGTGGTGGTAAGCAGTGATGTAGGTCTTTCTGGGGTAGATTGAATATTCAGAACAGATAGAAATAAAGAAATAAAGCAGGGATTGAGTGCTGGATAAACAGCCAGCAGGTTAGGGGAAAATATGTTATTTGTTTGGTTGCTTTAAATGCTAACATATCCTGGGTGAGTGGCAGTCTATAAAACCTATTATCGTCTGAGCAGCAAATTAAACTGAATTAAAAATCACATTTCACAATTTAGCTATTAGACAGCTGATTTGTGAGAAAAAAAAAAAAAAACATTCTCCCGTTTAGACAGTTAGGCCTAATTTTTTTTATTTCCAGTTCACTACAATTTGGTGTTCAGTGAATAATGTTTTTCTCTACTTTTCAGCTTCTGGGAACTGACACAAATGTCCCAAAACTGTACAGCCCATTTTACGGTTACTGCCTTTATCCCGTGTTTAGAGGGATGTCACCAAATGACACATACAGCAGGGCACATGGCTCTTCCTGTGGTGCCCACTGCTGACACAAGCAGTGTGTATTTAGGTAAATGTGGTAGATCTAGCTATCGTATGGAATAGCATGACAGATCATTTAGGAGCCTGGATGAGCGCCAAGCACCAATAAAAAGATCCTATGAATTCTGTTGTAACTTACATACAAAAAAAAGTTTTAAAACCAGCACCATATATGTAACATGAACAATATTGTTCCTTAGGTATGGGCAAAATTACAAAAAGTATTGGGCCTATGAATACATGGATGAGACGTGCATCACAGGTAGAGATCCGAAGGTTACTGATTAGAGAATGTTATGCCAGAGTAGCTAAGTTTAGAAATGTCAGGACGGTGGAGAATGTTTTCTTATTTGGATATTATGGCGTAAAATTGAACTCAAAGGCTGCAAATCATCAGCTGGATGTCTATTCTCAGCAAGTTGTTGCTAAAACGCTCATTTGGTAGAAATATCCTGGGATATGCCAGAGTAGCTAGTCATGTTGCTCTTTATAGAGATTTTTCTTGTTGTCCCAAAAACAGATGAATAATTAAAAAGGCCTGGATAGTGGGAGTGATGGCGGAAGATGTAGGAAAGTACCTCCCGTACACTTAAATGAAAACTAATAAAGGTTTCCCTTTTCCTCTACAGTGCTTTATAATAGCTAAATATACTGCAGCTACAGGACGACCCCTCATTCAAAGATATCACATGGAAGAGATGCTTCCAATTCAAGTACTTGAACTACAGAAGTTTTTGGGAGTTGCTGGGCAGTCATCAACTTGTAGAGTAGAAGTGCGTATCTATATAATGCATTAAAATGGAATCCTTTTATTAAAGCAATCAGGAAAATAAAATAGCCCGGCCATGTGTTCATGATGAAAAGCACACAGAGCACTGGGGATTTGATAGTCAGCGCAGTATGCAACTGTTCTATACAGATAACCTGCCGTATTAACACTGAGCCCTCAGCCTCAATAATAGAAGTAATTTGACTCTAGAAACCGAAAGATGTGTAACACTTGTACACACACACAAGTGAGCTGAAACCAGGGCATTAGCCAGGCAGTCTGTCCCATAACTACAATCTAGTTGTTGAAATGAAATGCTAGCACCTACTAAATTTATCCTGAAGTGTGCAGGAAGCAAATCTAATTTTAGGTCAGTGTATCTTTTAAGAAAACATTCCTCATGATGATATGACAGTGTCTGATCAGTATGGCCTAGGAGCTCATACGCTTAAACAGCGCCTAAACACTGGGGGAAGATCTGTCCTGCAGCCCTGAATCTTTCTTTGAGCTATTATTGTTAGTAATTGGTTTATATGTATTCAGTTTGTCTTGTGATAAACAATTTTATATAAGGTTAGCATCTGAACACAAAACTATAACATGATTGCAATCAGAAGAAAAAGCACTGCTGTTCATCTGGAGTATAAATTAATAAAGTAAACCAGATTGGAATTAGACCTCTCAAACCCCTTTGTGAGGTGTTATTTGTTCAGTGTGTGCAAATATTTACAGTACAAGCTGTCTAACATATGAAAAGGCATATTACTAGGATTAAAGAGAGAGAGGAGAGAAAAGGACCCTTGATTCTAGGGGAGGTAGAGAAAAACAAAAAGGGAACATGCATTAAACAATGCTTCACCCATAGGAAAGGAGGCAGATTAAGGGCAGAGCCAGCACAACCCAAACACAGCCCTGGCCCATCAGCATCTCCTCATAGAGATATACTGATTAAATACATATCTATCAGGAAAGTTCAGTGTCTGCATGCAGAGGGCGGAGACACTGAATGTCAGTCACACTGTGTAGCACTGCCCCAGGAAGCACCTCTAGCAGCCATATGAGGAGTGGTCAGTGGAGGTGTCCCTAGGCTGTAATGTAAACACTGCATTTTCTCTGAAAAGATCGTGTTTACTGCAAAAAGCCTGAAAGGAATGATTCTACTCACCAGACCAAATACAATAAACGGTAGGTGTTCTGGTGACTTGTAGATTCTTTTGACAGAGGGTAGTGGATGCATGGAATAGCCTTCCAGCTGAAGTGGTAGAGGTTAACACAGTAAAGGAGTTTAAGCATGCGTGGGATAGGCATAAGGCTATCCTAACTATAAGATAAGGCCAGGGACTAATGAAAGTATTTAGAAAACTGGGCAGACTAGATGGGCCGAATGGTTCTTATCTGCCGTCACATTCTATGTTTCTATGTGTCCCTGTGTATAACCACCTATATAGGAATCTACAAACCTTTGCTTTTCTAGATCAATAGACATTGCTACAAATGTGCTATAGTGTGTTGGTTTTAATATCTTATTATTTAAAATAAAAAATAACAACATGTGAGTGATATTACCGAGGAAATAGAACATTGAGAACAGTTACAAAGCAATCCCTAAGTGCAGCCAACTGAGTAGCAAGTTGAACTGTAATAATTTGATGTCCTAAGTCAGGGACTCTCCAGTCACACCTCATGGTGAATCGATCACTGTTTTTTATTGCCTATAGTGACCAATCCTTTCTTTGTGTTTATTTCAATTGTACATAGCTTGTTAACTTATTGTTTTGCATGACTACAACTGGCTGCCTATGTGTTGGTAACTGCTGAGTACTGGGACACAGGGTATCCACGAGAAACCAAACACGCTATTTGCAAATCTTAGCAAACAAATGATTATCACTCCATGGTCCTATCCAAGAACAATGGAGTATCCATCCTGATCCAAAAATTGGAATCATTTAAATTACTCAAAAACACTCTGACATCAAGGAAAACTATCTTATTCTATCCTGCATAATTAACAATGCTTGATACACCTTAGTTAATGTTTATACCCCATATACACAACAAACAGCCTTCCTTAGAAAACTATTCCACAAAGTATATGAAGACAAATAAGATAGAATATTTTTTAGTGGGGACTTTAGCTAGCCAATCCAGCTCAAGATACCTCTGCTAAACATACTTCTCACTATTTTGCAAGCTAATTGACAATATAATTTACAAAAAAGTAATGATGGCCCAGGCACTCAAGTTCCATCCAGTAGGTAGATTTATTGAAGCAGAATCAAAACGTTTTGGCCCACAACAGGGCCTTTGTCAAGCCTGGACCATCATTACTTTTTTGCAAATCACATTGTGAGGGTTGGCCAACCTTACTCCTGGTTGCACCCTGGGATGCAGGAGAGTGCGGTATCCATATTGGTAATTATATTAATTCACAATATAAACATTTACAAACATTATTTCACAAGCACAGGGTAGTGGATGCTCGCAGGAGCGAAAACCCATCATTTAGGGACTACACAACTATTCCTCCAGACACCTTAGTTACTCTAGCTAGACTATTTCATAGTAGTCTCACTGCTCAATTATCTGCCATTTAGGAGTTAAATCATTTTTATTTCTGTGTATGCAGCCCTAGCCACACACCCTCTGTCTGTGACTCACGCAGCCTGCAAGAAAACAAAATGGTTTCATTTTCAATCAGATGTTAATTTACTTTAAAAGATTTTTTCTATTGCTCTGTAAATTGAACTTTTATAACATACAGAGGATCATAAAAGGTCTAGTAAGCTATTAACAGAGCAGGAGATAAGAAATTCTACATTAAATATAATTAGCCATAAAGGAAGTGTAAACATTACATGACTCTTTACAGGAAGTGTTTATGAAAGCTGTGTAAGTCACATGCAGGTGTGGTGTGTCACATGAGGTGTGGCTAGGGCTGCATAAACAAAGTGATATAACTACCCAATGGCAGAGAATTGAGCAGTGAGACTGCAGGAGCATGGTCTGCACACCAAACCTGCTTAATTAAACTAAAGTTGTTTTGGTGACTATAGTTTCCTATTAATAAATCATAATTTTGTGCGAAAACCCAGATAGACACAACTATTTTCTTATTATCGAATAGATGACAACACTTTTCAAGAAGCTTCTAACTTTTGAAACATCACGAGTCTTGAATTAACAGTTTTCAATCCCCTTTCCTATATAAATATTAGGATAGTGGAATACATTAGCTCTGCCAATTCTATGTCACAGTGCCAGAGTAAATTGAGTCATAGAAAAGGAGCCAATCTCACTACATACATTTGGTTATACAGCATGTGGATTAGATGCTTAAAAGATTTATATTGTGATATCCAGTAAAAATAAATAAATCCCTAATTCAAATATTAAATATATGTTATGTTCTCATCCCTCTATTTCATTTTTATTTAAGATGTGTGCCTGGAGGCGTATCCAATGGTTAGTGCACTTTTTATGAACGATTGTGACTTACAGATAACTACGTACGACAGCACTGTTACCGTCAGAGGACTTTGCATAATTTGCAAAGACCCTCGACTGTTACCTCGCCGTTGGTGATCCAGTGGCTGCAGTTAAGGGGGCAGGGGAAAGTGAGATTAACTTACCTGAAGCTGTCCCTTGGCTCCAGGAGTCGATGGCATGTGCAAGAGTTCAGCATTGAGATGGAGACTGCTGATTCCTCCATAGACACAACTAATACCTCTGCAGCCTTCACTGGTGACAGCTGGGAGAATGACACTTTTAGACAGTGGTACTCTGCCCAGTGTTTAGAAGTGTAAGGCTTAGGAAATATATTGAGACAAAGCAAGACCGCCTTATTTAAACAGACCTACACATTGTAGTGTAAAGATTGTAGAGTTTTATCACAGTGAAACTCTATTACATTTATGCCCATCAAAAAATTAGAGCGCATAGGAAAGGGTTATAAAAGAAATGGACATTAAATAGAGATGTGATGTAATTCCAGTAAAATACAAGTTTAGCAGGCTAAGATTGCCACAAGGCATATGTATGTATATGTGTTTGTAGTATCAGTTAGTTAATTACACGTAGCTAAGATACTGTTATCACTGTACTGACCAGGTGCAGGAATGTAAGAACTGGAATTACGCGTCCCTCTCCTTTGTATCAGATGAGCCACGTGGTTAGACCGGATGGATGAGTTTAGACTCTATTTATTAAATAGGTTAAGGGTATGTGTGGGTGTAGTTAATTGTGGGAGGAGCTACAGTGCTATATAAGGAATGTACTCTATGTATTCAGTACTCAGACTTTGTTGTATTTTGGTGACGCTAGTCCCTCTGAGTCCCGATCGGTGATCCAATAAAGAATCTCTTCCTTCCTGAAGAAACCTGTGTCCATCTCTCTGTGCTTGGCTTCCGTCAGTTTCTCCGGTATCATTTGGTGCATTGGCCGGGAAGCTCATCGTTCAACGGTAGCTGAGAGGCAGAGGCGTGAGACGGTCTATCTTTGCCCACGTTCTCTACGGCTGCACCCCTGAACTTCTGCGTGGACCTCCCTTCGTCTCGGCGCCACTGGTCTGTTGTCCAGGAGATCATCGGCCTCTACGTGAGAAGTGCTGGGGTGTCCCCGTCGATGAGTGTGAACTCAGGTTCAGGAACGAGGAGGTAAGACAACTGCTGTTTTAGACGGCAGGACCCACTAGGGGTATACCGATTGTGCGGTAGGCCCAAAGGGGTTTTGAATCTGTGTATCTGCCCCCTCTGTCGGAGGGAAGGAGCGAAGGCGCACCGCTCGATCGAACGCTCTTTAGTCAGACCGTTTGATTTGGTTAGTCAGGCGGGGTCCTGGTGTAAATAGCCCTAGCCGGACACCGGTGTCTTGTCTAGACTAGCGTTCTAGGGTGTATATTACGTTCGCTAGGTCGGAGGGACCGGGAGACTAAGCGGCGCCTGTGTAAATTCGGTTCGCTAGTTCTCATCCTATCTGGGCTAAGTGGGAAGGCGTGTAAATTTGGAACCCACTAGACTTTTGATAGTGCGACTAAGAGGCGCCTGTGTAAATTCGGTTCTCTAGCTCGCTATATATGTGGTGATTGGGCAGTGTGGCTAACCAAAACGGGTGTATATAGTTTTAGGTAGTCCATTCAAGGTACTGGCCAATAGTTTAGTTGGGAATTGTAAATGTGTTAACGATTGTTTTAGTAAAGTGTATATCTTGTTAGATAGCGCGAGCTCAGCCGTCTAGCGAGAGTGTTAATAGTGTGTTGCTGTATTATAGTGCACGGTACCATAACCCTGTATATTTACTGACATTATATAATAAGTACTAATCATTGTCGTCCATTGCATGTTTAACACCATAACCACTAATAATTGTATTGTGACCTTAACTTGTGCTTTGACCTATGCTAACCGTACTGTAACCGCTATTTGTAAAAGACGATGTTACTGGGGTGTGTTATAGACGGGTAATTCGTATATAGAGAATTATAGCGTGGGTGACTGTATAGTTACGCCAAAGGGCATAATATTGATTATATAGTGACTGGTGTAACAGCTGTGTGTGTACGGGAATTCCCTGAGTGTTTATTGTTATTGTGTACGTTTCACTTGGTAACCGTACCACGTGGTGCTGTTGCCAGAGGAAACGGGTGTGACTGTTGAATAGTACGCGTGTATAGTATTCGTTGTCGACGACGTTCCATTGTTAAGTATGGGTGCGTCGCAGTCAACGATTCCGGATCCCTTAGGATGTATGGTTAAGAATTTTAAAAAGGGATTCAAAGTTTGTGATTTTGGGGTAAAGATGTCTCCTGTACGTTTGGTCACTTTGTGTACTAGGGAGTGGCCTACTTTGGTTGCGGCATGGTCGCCACGTGGCAGTTTGGATCCAACTCTGGTACAGCGCTTACACGTGGCTGTATCGGGTAGGCCTGAACTTTACGGCCAGTTTCCTTATATTGACTGTTGGAGACAGGCCGTAAATGACTCGCCAAAATGGCTCCAGACATGCCACGAGGAGCAGTGTCGCCTCATGGTAGCTAGGACTTGCTCGTCCACTAGGACTGGTGTTAGGCCCATTTTGGACACGCCCCCTGAGTCCGAGATCCCTTTGCCGCCCCCTTACTTTCCGTTAAGAAGAAGTGACGCAAACGCAGGAAGTCCTGCACCCCTCCCCTCATTACCCTCATCCACTTCCGCTTCCTCCTCCAGTACAGGATCCACCCCCCCTCGTACTAAATCTCCCCTTCCGGAACCAGAATCCACCCCCATTAGAAACGAATATCCTGATTTGGCGCCACTTCAGACTTCCGGTCAAGCTTCATCTAGCTCGGCTCGAAGTGTTTTATTTATGACCTTTTCCCAAAACCGACCTCCCACATCCCCATACCCTATCTCTCCCCGACCGGAACCCATGACTGACGCCTCTCTACGTAGCCCCATCCAAACCCGACAGTTGACTGGTGCCCAACAATTAAAGCACTATCAGATGCCTCTTCGTCTGAATCCCGGGTCAGCTTATATCGATGCCGCAGGTCAAATGGCACACGCTGACCCAGTCTTCGTATATGTCCCATTTACCACAACCGATCTTTTAAACTGGAAGACCCATAATTCCTCGTATACTGAGAAACCACAAGCTATGACTGATCTGTTCACCTCAATAGTACAGACGCATAATCCGACATGGGCTGATTGCCAGCAGTTACTAATGACTTTATTTAACAATGAGGAAAGGACAAGAATAAATCAAGCAGCCATTAAAGCATTAGAGGATAGAGCCCGTGCTTTGAACCAAGCCAATCCAGCAGCATGGGCCGCGACACACTATCCCAACACCGATCCCGATTGGAACGTAAATGGTGCTGATATGGTTCAACTCAGAGCCTATAGAGACGCTATAATTGCTGGCATGAAAGCCGGAGGAAAGAAAGCCATTAACATGTCGAAGACAGTTGAGGTGATCCAGAAAAGCGATGAAGCGCCCAGTGTCTTTTATGACCGATTATTGGAGGCATACCGCTTGTATACCCCCTTTAATCCGGAAGACGCAGACAATTCCCGAATGGTTAACTCCGCCTTTGTCAGCCAAGCATACGGAGATATTAAGCGCAAGCTACAAAAGTTAGAAGGGTTTGCAGGTATGTCCATCACCCAACTAATGGAGGTAGCAAATAAGGTCTATATGAACAGGGATACAGAAAGTAAGAAAGAGGAAGAGCGCAAGATGCGTAAAAAGGCTGATATGCTAGCGGTAGCGATCGCAGGCGTAGATAAACGGGGCCCAGATAGAGGCAATAATAGATGGAGTAGGGAGCCTTTGAGTAGGGATCAATGCGCGTATTGCAAGGAAGAAGGGCATTGGAGGAACGAATGTCCGCAAAGAGAGCAGTACGAGAGAGACCAACCCAGGGCAGGCTACGGAAACTTTAGAGGTAGAGCGAGAGGTAGAGGAGGCCCCGGAGGGAGTAATGGTTATAGAGGGAGTAATGGGAACAGAGGAAGTGTTAGGGAAGACAGGTATATTCCAGCAGCGCAAAGGTCCCGCGATAGAGAAGGTAGGGACTTTGTAGGATTGGCTGACACTGTCATGGAGGACTATTGATACCGACCGGGCTCCATCCCCCTTGGTCGAGCGGAGCCTATGGTCGATGTATCAATAGGGGGGAAAAGGAGTGCGTTCATGATCGACACTGGTGCTGAACATTCAGTGGTGACTAATCTAGTTGCTCCTCCATCTGGAAGGACTATTACTGTGATAGGAGCAACTGGAAGAAGTGCTGAAAAACCGGTTCTTAAAAGTCGACTCTGTACATTGGGAGGCCACGTAGTAAAACACCAATTCCTTTATATGCCTGAATGTCCAGTCCAATTGCTGGGACGTGATATGCTATCAAAATTACAAGCGCAGATTACGTTCCTACCAAATGGAACAACATCCTTAAAGTTTAATGGACCTTCAGGTATTATGACTTTATCCGTACCAAAGGAAGAAGAGTGGCGACTTTATACAGTGTTGACTAGCCAAAACCCTAGGAGTGATGAGACATTGTTTAACATACCAGGAGTTTGGGCAGAGAACAACCCACCAGGACTGGCCCGCAATATTCCACCAATAAAAATTGAACTGAAACATGGGGTTTATCCAGTGAGCCTAAGACAATATCACATTCCGCAGAAGGCTAAGAAGAACATCCAATCCTATCTGGATAAGTTCATACGGTATGGTATCCTAAAATTCTGTACTTCCCCCTGGAACACCCCATTGCTGCCTGTTCAAAAGCCCGGTACAGATGAGTATCGACCTGTACAGGACTTAAGAGCAGTCAATGATGCGGTTGTTAGCATACATCCAGTTGTACCCAATCCATATAACCTGCTTGCTTTAATTCCGGGCGGGGCTACTTACTTCACAGTCTTAGATCTCAAAGATGCCTTCTTTTGCCTCCGAATTGCCGCAGAAAGCCAATGTATTTTCGCTTTCCAATGGGAGAACGCTGTAACGGGCTCAAAACGCCAAATGACTTGGACAAGACTGCCCCAAGGGTTTAAAAATTCACCTACCCTATTTGGTTCAGCTCTAAGTCAAGATCTACTGGATTTCGAGTCTATCCCAGGAGAATGTGTATTGTTACAATATGTAGATGACTTGTTGATAGCAGCAGTTACAAAAGAAAAATGTCAGCAAGCAACGCACGATCTACTACATATTCTCTGGAAGGCAGGATACAAGGTGTCCAGGAAGAAGGCTCAGTTGTGTTTGCCAACTGTCAAGTATCTGGGATTCCATATCTCTGAAGGTCAAAGGATTATGGGGCCAGAGAGAAAAGAAGCTGTCTGCCAAATACCAATACCCAAGAATAGAAGACAAGTGCGAGAATTCTTGGGGGCAGCAGGCTTCTGTAGGATATGGATTCCCAGCTATGCGATACTGGCAAAACCTCTGTACGCAGCCATCAAAGGTACAGAGCACGACCCCTTCTTATGGACCCAAGAACAGCAAACGGCATTTGAAGATGTGAAGAAGGCTTTGATGAGTGCCCCAGCATTAGGTCTACCTGATCACACACGACCATTCTACTTATATGTACACGAGCAAAGAAGAATGGCTGTGGGAGTATTGACACAGTACTTGGGATCATGGCAAAGACCTGTTGCCTACATGTCTAAGCAACTGGATGCAGTGGCCAGCGGACTTCCACCTTGTCTAAGAGCCGTAGCTGCAGCCGCCCTGCTAGTAGCTGAAGCCGATAAACTCACTCTGGGTCAAGAACTTTATGTACGAGTCCCACATGCAGTACAGACGTTGTTGGATTACAAAGGAAATCATTGGTTTAGTAACAGCCGTATGACCAAGTATCAAGCAATGTTGTGTGAAAACCCAAGAGTGCATTTAGAGACTGTAAACACCTTAAATCCAGCTACCCTTTTGCCGCAACCTACTGAAAGTCAACATGATTGTTTGGAAGTAATGGATGAAGTATTTTCAAGTAGACCAGATCTTCGTGATTTTCCCATCCAGAACCCCGATGTTCAATATTACACCGACGGCAGTAGTTATGTGAAAGAAGGGATCCGCTATGCAGGATATGCAGTGACAACAATAGACAAGGTGATAGAAGCTCGGCCACTGGCGAAAGGAACATCAGCACAAAAGGCAGAATTAATAGCACTAACACGAGCGTTACAATTGGCTGAAGGTTTAAGAGTAAATATCTATACGGACTCTAAGTATGCGTTTTTAACCACTCATGCCCACGGAGCTTTGTATAAAGAAAGAGGACTACTGAATTCAGAAGGCAAAGAAATCAAGTACGCAGCTGAAATCCTACAACTATTGGAAGCAGTGTGGGAGCCGAAAGAAGTCGGTATCATACATTGTCGAGCGCATCTGAGAGGAGATGGTGATGTAACCAAGGGAAATCGGATGGCAGATAGTGCAGCTAAGCGTGCTGCTGAATCAGGAAGACAGGAGTATGTGGGGCATATAGCTGCTCTTATACCAACTCCACTGTCCCAATGGACTCCAGTTTATACAGCTCAAGAAGAGGAGTGGTTAAAGACTGAACCGGGAAAGTATTTGGAGAACAAGTGGTATCAGCTAGAAGATGGAAGAATAGTCATACCAGCATCACTAGCGGTAGAAATTGTCCAAAATTATCACAACGGGACACATTCTGGGAGAGACAGTACTGAAGAATCTCTCAGGAAACATTTCTACATACCAAGATTGTCCAACTTGACTCAGGCCATTGTACGCAGATGTGTAACGTGTGCTAAGAATAATGCAAGACAAGGACCAGTAAAGCCACCAGGAGTCCAGTTTATGGGGGGACTCCCCATGTCCGATCTACAAATAGACTTTACAGTAATGCCTAAATCGGGTGGACATCGTTACCTGTTGGTAATTGTGTGCACCTATTCAGGCTGGGTAGAAGCATGTCCTACTCGTACAGAGAAAGCAGGAGAAGTTGTAAGATTCCTGCTACGAGAAATAATACCCCGATATGGACTACCCTGTTCTATAGGATCGGACAATGGTCCAGCTTTTGTTCATCAGTGCCTACAACAACTGACTCATATGCTTGGTATAAAGTGGAGGCTTCATACTGCATATAGACCCCAGAGTTCTGGTAAGGTAGAGAGAATGAATAGAACTATAAAGAACCAGTTGGCTAAAATGTGTCAGGAAACCCAACTTAAGTGGAACGTTCTCTTACCCATAGCTTTATTGCGAATCCGCAGTACCCCTACCAGAAGGATGGGCCTCTCTCCTTTTGAAATCATGTATGGGCGACCACCTCCCGTACTTGGTAACTTAAGGGGGGACTTGAGTCAGTTGGGAGAAGGAATTACCCGGCAGCAGGTTGTAGAGTTGGGTAAGACTATGGAGGAGGTACAGAAATGGGTACAAGATAGATTACCTGTGAATATTTATCCCCCTGTTCATAGTTATCATCCAGGAGACCAAGTGTGGATTAAAGAGTGGAATAATGTACCGTTAGGGCCCAAGTGGAGAGGTCCTTATGTTGTTCTTTTGTCTACCCCTACAGCGATAAAAGTAGCCGAAGTAACTCCGTGGATACATCACTCCAGGGTTAAACCAGCAGCAGTCGATTCTTGGCAAATTACAGCAGATCCAGAGAATCCCTGCAAGATCCGGTTGAAACGCACTACTCAGTCGGAGTAACGAGGAATTATTGTGGATTACAAATTTTATTGTTACAGGTGTGAGTGAGAAGGCCATAATAAAGCCTGTCCGCTTACCAACACATAGTGTATAAGCCAGGAAAGTCTCGAAGGGACACCTGTGAAGACGAGCAGAACTCCATTCCCTGCAGCCCTCACATCCTGGAAGCTGAGGTTCCATCGCACGGACGAAGACTGAGGATGACGGCGAAAGATGTGCTTTTGATTGTGTTTATTTATATGTGTTTTTATATTCAGGAAGGTAGAGGTACCGACACTCCTAGCTGTGAGGTATGCATTAAGACTACGAGAACAGGTAACCATATTTCCCAAACCCTAATTTGGCATTCACAATACGAATGTAAAGGAGAGGTATCAAGATGTAGATACCTAAATATAGACTATAGTGTGTGCTATTTAGGAGTAGGAGAACCTAAGTGCTTCAGTCCAGAGTATCAACCTCGTACAATTTGGTTGACTCTCAGGAATGGAGATCCTCAGGGGACCCTAATTAAAAACCTGTTCATTGACCTAGCTGAAAGTATTGCCGGTAGTCTTAATGTTACCAACTGCTATGTGTGTGGAGGTACTAACATGGGAGACCAATGGCCTTGGGAAGCAAAGGAGGTAATGTCCGGTTCTGAGGCAGTTGACCAACTAATATCTACACAAGCCGATTATCATTTGAGTGTTAGAGGTAAATCTGAGTGGAGATTAAAGACCTCCATCATAGGTTATGTTTGCATAGCAAGGAAAGGAATAATGTATAATACTTCTGTAGGAGAATTAACTTGTCTAGGGCAAAAAGCTTATGATGATGATACTAAAAATACAACTTGGTGGTCGGCTTCAAATGTCTCAGAACCATCTAACCCGTTTGCTAGATATGCCAGTTTAAAGGATGTGTGGTTTGATTTATCCATCACATCTACCTGGAGAGCCCCAGCAAATTTGTACTGGATCTGTGGTAAGAAAGCCTATTCGGAGTTGCCACAGGACTGGGAAGGGGCATGTGTGTTGGGTATGCTCAAACCATCCTTCTTCTTGTTACCGATTGAAACAGGTGAGACTTTAGGTGTTAAAGTGTATGATGTGAATCATAGGAAGAAAAGGGGACCCTTAGAGATAGGCACCTGGGAAGATAATGAATGGCCTCCCCAGCGTATCATAGATTATTATGGGCCAGCCACGTGGGCAGAAGATGGTACCTTTGGTTATAGAACCCCAATTTATATGCTCAACCGTATTATAAGATTACAGGCGGTGGTTGAGATTATTACTAATGAGACCTCACAAGCACTCAATCTTCTAGCGAAGCATAATACCAGGATGAGGACAGCAGTGTACCAAAATAGATTAGCCTTGGATTACCTTTTGGCAGTAGAGGGAGGTGTATGTGGGAAGTTTAACCTGAGCAATTGCTGTCTTCAAATAGATGACGAAGGGCAAGCAATAGCTGAGCTTACTAGCCATATGGTTAAACTAGTGCATGTGCCTACTCAGGTATGGAAAGGGTACAATCCAAGTAGTTGGTTTGGTAGCTGGTATGAGTGGTTTGGAGGGCTTAAGGCAGTGGTAGGTGGAGTCCTACTGATTTTACTGTTGTGTCTACTCCTACCGTGTCTTATACCCTTAGTAGTTAGGTCTGTGCAAAGCCTGATAGGAAGTATAGCAGAGAGGAAGGCTGCTGCACAGATAATGGCGATATATAAGTATAAGGCTCTAGATCAAGGAGAACCAATGCAGGAAGATGAGTGTTAAAAGATTCACATCATAAGATAAGTCTGGTCTGGTTCATGGTAACCTGAGGTATATGCAAACCAAGGTTAAGTGATGCCTCAAGTAATTGTGAAATATCAGAGGCATCAAAGGGGGGAATGTGATGTAATTCCAGTAAAATACAAGTTTAGCAGGCTAAGATTGCCACAAGGCATATGTATGTATATGTGTTTGTAGTATCAGTTAGTTAATTACACGTAGCTAAGATACTGTTATCACTGTACTGACCAGGTGCAGGAATGTAAGAACTGGAATTACGCGTCCCTCTCCTTTGTATCAGATGAGCCACGTGGTTAGACCGGATGGATGAGTTTAGACTCTATTTATTAAATAGGTTAAGGGTATGTGTGGGTGTAGTTAATTGTGGGAGGAGCTACAGTGCTATATAAGGAATGTACTCTATGTATTCAGTACTCAGACTTTGTTGTATTTTGGTGACGCTAGTCCCTCTGAGTCCCGATCGGTGATCCAATAAAGAATCTCTTCCTTCCTGAAGAAACCTGTGTCCATCTCTCTGTGCTTGGCTTCCGTCAGTTTCTCCGGTATCAGAGACTACCCTCCAAAATAGGGATAGTGTGTGCCAGAAGACTCAGGACATAATCCTTAGGCTCCATTATCAGGGTGATCTGCCTGGGGGCTTGGATAGTGTCCATTGACCTCAAGAAGTCATGTTTTCACATCTCATCCACTCTGGAGCATTTAGTAATACCTCAAATGTTGTTTAAACAACTGGCCACTCCAATTCCAGGGTCAGACTGAAGGGTATTTTTTTTACATTAACTGGACAATAGTCTGAAGCTGGGTAAGCATTAGACCACTCTGAATTCAACAAAGACCTGGAAATGTCCGTTCTAGAGAAGCACGGTTGATTGATAAGAATAACAAAAAAGAAAACAAGTGAAAATGGCGCTAAAAATAATATATACAGTTCAATATAAATCTAAAGCAGCACTATATACTGTGAAGAAGCTCCACTCACATAAGATACAAAAAAACAACAAATAAAGTGCGCTGTGCCTTTAAGACCGAAAGCAATTGACAAATACCGCATACAAGTAGATAATAGTCACATAAACAACAAAAATAAAGTGCACTGTGCATTTAAATCAATAGCTAAAAAAATATGAATATCACATACATGTGTAATAGCATAAGTGACTAGTGCTAATACAAAAAACAAAAGTGTTACGGTGCACTAGTGATGAAACCCCAGTGCAAAATAGGGACAGAATATCAATACCTCACTTTTGAGAAAATCTTGAAATTGCTTCTGCCAGAAGTGCAATTCTCAAAAGAAAGAACAAAACAAAGCTTATAGGGCAATATGCATAAACAAGAGATATTGTGAATATAGATCATAAACACTCACAAGAGTAGAGCAATTAAGTCTGCTCTAAACTGTATTGGCATCTTAGATAATGTATATAGAGGCTTGAGGCTGCGATGAGAATAAAGATCCTTTATTAGACACTCCAATAGTTAAAAGCAGTTGTCATTCTTGTAAATCCTCTTTACATGTCTCCTCCTCACAAGTGTAGTTAAGTCCCAAATGCTTGCGCTGAATAGCTCCAGGCTTTAGGGGCTGTATGCACTTTCACTTGTTACGGGAGACGGGGCTTACGGCTGTTGAAGGTAATGACGTTAGAGCGTGATGATGCGTTTCGCCGACGTGCAAGGCTTCATCAGATCCGCCCACTTGTCCATCACAGTCTCAATATAAGGCATAAAAAGGGGGTGTGGCTGCAACTTTTTTTTTTTAATCTTATGGTTGATTGATAAACCTCAAGAAAAGTCACTGTTACCCTTTGTTTGCATGGGTGCGTTGTTCAGTCTGGAAATGGGCACTGTGCAGTAATTGAGACCATAGAGCCCCTGATAAGATGGGACAATTTCTCATCACTGGGATAGTCCCAAAGTAGACATCATGGCACATACAGGTGGGTATAGACACTGCTCTTCCCCATTTCCTCATACTTAAGTAGAAGAAACAGATGTCTTGTCCTGTATGTGGCAATTCCTGTACCTGTTGCAGCAAGGCCAGACCTCCTGATTCCAGGTCCTGTGTCCCATCAATCTCCACAATCAGAGGTGTCCACAATGTAGACCCCCATATGTTCTAAAACTACAGATTCTATGATGCGAGCCTGCCACATAATTCTCTGTCTACCAGTAGGCAAACTGTCATTGGTTGTCAGTAAAGCAAGTGTCAGTTATGTCTACAAGCCAGACCCAGCTGCAAAGTCCAGCCAAGAGGTTCAAGTTAGGGCACAGTTGTTGGAGCTGCCACGAACAGCTGCAATGAGAGTCTCCATATTATAGATGGTGCCCACCTCAGCTCCCCATCGCCAACATTTGCTAGGAATCTCAGCATTTGTTTGGTGTCTAGGAGGCAGTATATTACTGCACGTCAGCAGCATCGTGTAAAGTACAAGACCCCTCTGGAGATGAGCTCCGGGGATGTACAGATCGCTTCTTTCTGCATCATATCCCTGTGCAGTAGAAATTTACCCTTAATTGAGGCATAGTAGTTCTTCAGTTGGAAGTAGTAAATGCGATCCAGACCAGTCGGGACCCCAATCCGAAAATATTTTGGTCAGAGGCCGAAGCTGTCCAGCATAGCTCCACTGCTGAACATACATCCAATTAGTAACCTGAAAACCCCATAGGTCAGGGGGTACAAGTTCTCCTACCAAGTCTTGATTGTAGATTATTGGCATCAGTAAGTTGGGGTTAGTGGTCAATCGTGATGATAAACACAAAGAGCAGTAGACTCTCAAGGTGGCACCAATCAGGGTGTTCTACCAAATGTGGTCCCACCATACCAAAGCAGTGATGGGAACTTTCCTCCAGCCTGCTTCAGTTCCAGGTTCACCCACTGCTTCATAGAGGACCACACAGGTCTGTCCGCCTAAGCAAGTGTGTGACCTGGTAATAGGTGGCCATGGATGGATGTTGATTCGGCTGAACTAGGAAATGTATTGATCCGACCATCGCAGCAAATCTCCCTGCACTGTTTTATTTTTTCTTTCAATTCTTTATTTTTGAATGACAGTCTATCATATACAGTATTTCAAGTAACAGTCGATTCCAAGTACACCTGAAAAGGGTACATCTATCAGCGTAAAAGAAAATATATCTGTCATCCCTGTCTGAGCATCCACTCTGTCAAAACTTGTCACAGGTGTTTGAATAAACAAATAAACAATAGATGTGATACCTCATATATGCTGTTGGTGGGTTATCTTGCATTTGCACTATATTGCCGAATGTGGGTCGGTACAGAGCGTATATTTCCCCTCATACCTTCATGTATTCTCTTATATAATATGTTGTATTGGAGGTGTCGCCCAGTGATATCTCGTACACCTTCCAACTTTGGAGATGTGAAAGAGGTGAGGAAAGAAGAAAAAGCTAAAAATAGGAAGAGAAGAAAGGAAGAACCCTGGGGTAGGAAGCGCCGGTGCTAGTTGTTTTCTGTGTCTGCGTCTATTCAGTCTGTGCCTGCACTGCTTTAAGCATGGGAAGAAAGTTATCCTGATACAAAAGGTTCACGTCTATGGGCAGCCATATTCCGAAATATTAAAGCATGTTCTCCCATCAAGTGAATGGGAACTGTGCCTTTAGGTGTGCCATCGTTCTCAAAGGGAGTGTGATATTAGCACTTCCAACTTATCCATGTTTAGATTAAGATTTGTGATCAGGCCATACTCCTAAAAAATACTCAGGAGGTTGGGTAGGGTAACCACTGGTCTCTCCAGGAAGAACAGCATGTCATCAACGTATGCTGCCACTTGATGCTCTTGACTCGTAATACCCCCTCCCACCTCCAGAAAGGGCTCTAGAGAGAGGGCAAACAGGAAAGGGGACACCCGTATCCTGTGCCATTCAGAATAGGAAACGAAAGGGATAGCGCAACGTTAACTTGTATGCATGTCAAGGGAGTCGTGTATAAAGAGAACGTCCAAGCCGAATCCCATGTGTTGCAATTTTGTGACAAAGTACCCCCAATTTACCCGATTAAACACCTTTGCTGTGTCAGTAGAGAGGAGGAGGATCTCTGATCCGGTCATTCGAGTGGCATGTATGATGTTAAGGGATCTGATGGTGTTGTCCCTTGCCTCTGCCAGGTACAAATCTCACCTAATCTGTGTGGATAAGGTCCGGCAAGACCCTAACAGGCGCAGAGCCGTAGCTTTTGCAAAAAGCTTACAATCCGCGTTCAAAAGTGAAATGGAGCAGTAGCTTGCGCACAGGTCTTTACCATCCTTTGGGATGACCATGACCACTGCAGTAAGGGAGTCTTTAGAAAATTGACCACTGTTTGGATGGAATTGAGACTGGTCAGGAAATTAGGCAGCAACAGATCCTGGAACGTCCGCAAATAACTCACCGAGAGACTGCCCAGGGCCCTATTGGATTTAAAAAGCTTATGAGTCCCCCCTAGCTCCTCCAGTGACATAGGAAACTCAAGATCATCCGCCATCTCTAGGCTCAGCACCCAGGTAACTTTCCTACCTACTCTTACCAAAGGCACAGATACAACTGTCACCATGCTTCTGGTTTCAGTAATGTTGTTAAATGATTTCTTATTATGAATACACAGAGCCCCCAATGGATAGCTGGCAGGCTAATTAAAGGATCACTATGGTGTCAGGAATACAAACTTGTTTTCCTGACACTATATCATCCTTAGCACCCCCCACCCTCAGGGTCCCCCTCCCTTGGCGCTTATGTTTTTTTTTTTCACATTCTTTATTTTTGAAGCGCAATGTCACATACAGTGTACATTTATGACATTTAACAGGTTACATGAATTGATGCAGTGACAGCGGTAAAGAGGGGTGTTTTTTTTTTTTTTTGCTTGGTTAAACATAAGAAATAAGCAGGTTTATCAGTGAAACCAACATGCCATCTAGATTGGATAAACTGTGTGCCTAAAATGAAACAGATTATGCATGTTTTGAATAGACTAGTTGCAGGTAGCATCTATTAACCACAGCTTATTAGGAACTATAAGTAGATATCAATTAGTAGGTTATGAGAAGGTAGTTTACGTCTTCCAGCTTATATTGTTACAGGCATGGGTGTGAATGGAGAACGGCAGGTGAAAGGAAGCTACAGCTTATCCCTGCTTCTTTCTCCTGACTGCATCCGGGGAGCAGCACAGAGTGTAGCCTACCTTCCAGCCTACAGGAAGGTAAAGTAGAAGGAGCAGAAAGGTTCTGCAAGGGGCAGGAAGAGTGGAAGGGGCAGCAAGAAGCAAGCAGGAAAGGTAAGCAAGGAGAAGGAAGGGGCAGAAAGGGTCAGCAAGGAGCAGGAAGGGTCAGCAAGGAGTAGAAAGGGGCAGCAAGGAGCAGGAAGGGGCAGCAAGGAGCATGAGGGGTCTGCAAGGAGCAGGAGGGGATCAGAAAGAGAAAGGAGCAGAAGGGAGCAAAATAAGCAGAAAGGTAAAGGAGCCAAGGAGGAGAGAAGACCGTGTCAGAAGAAAAAGAAGACTGTGTCAAATAAAGGAGAAGAAAATGAGATTGGAGAAGGAAGGACAAGTGAAGTGATCCCTCCACTTCATTCTGGACACCACATCATAAGACTTTGGTACCTGGGCGTGGCAGGAAACTTTGGACATTCTCATCTCCCCAGGTAAAAAAACAGATCAGTGTTAATGTGTTCACTTTGATTTACTGAGTGTCAGGAAACCCAGAGGGCTGCTAGGTAGGGGTGCCGCTGATTGGCTACAACGGTCAGCTGGCACTCTAAGCCAATCAGTAGCTCCCCATTCATAAAAACGTTAAAAAAAAAAGTATGAATCGGGAACTAGCGATTGGCTTAGAGCGTCAGCTGACCACTCTCGCCAATCAGCAGCACCCATGCCTGACGTCAATCTGCACTTCCTGACACTCCGTTTCAGAAGCCGAATACCACTGAGCGATCTGGAGATCTGGAGCTGGAGGAAGCCTTTTAGGGTTAAACCATTTGAGAGCGGTTTAACCCATTAAAGGAAAGAAAGCACCCAGGTGCCCCCTGGCATCATAGCATTTTCATTTAGATGAAGTTGCTATGGTGACCAGAATGTTCTTTTAATTTGCTTAAAGGAACACTATAGTGTCAGGAATACAAACATGTATTCCTGACACCATAGTTGTGAAAACGCTATTCACCCTGGCTTTATGTGATAATGACTTCATGACACTGCATGGGGCCAAGCATGGATGTCATTACAATTTGGCCCCTCCTCCCCTGCCCCCCGGAAAAATTCCTGCGGACGCCCATGGTAACAGATGGGCATTATACGCTGCTACAATTAGCTGGGTGCATGCTTTAGATATTAGAGACAAAACGTCACCCTTTAGACCCCTATAGCTACACATGTATAAGATTAGTGTGGTTGATGCATTATGAAAGATTAGATTTACGGCATTGCCATGTATATAATAGGTCGATTGATATTAGTGGGGCCTTTATCAGAGAGTCCCCATGTGTTTCTGTCTAGCCTATGCCCTCTATGGGCTTAGCTTGTCCCCGCTGCAGTCCGGCTGTCTGCGTGTGTTGCGACTCCTGTGGGGTTAGCTGGTATGTGCTGCACGGCATTCCGGGCGTGGTGTGCGGCATCCAGCATGGTAGACCTGGACCCCGGTGCGTCTGGAGAGTAGAGTGGCATGAGTTGAGGACTGATGGTCCTCGCCGTTCGGCGTGCGCTGGCCTGCTGTGCCTCTCTCTCTGCCGCCTGCTTCGGGCTTGTCTCTGAGACGGAGTCGAGGTCTTGTGGTGAGTCTCAGAAGGTGGGTGACTCATTATGCTGCTAGAGTGCGTGCGTGTAGTTGGTTGCTGTAGGTGTCGGGTCTGTTGGTGTGTGTGATCCGCGCTGGTTGCAGCAGGTACAGGGGGGGTGGGAGGGGTGGCTTTCAGGCACTCTGATCTTGGTGCTGTTGCACACGGCCTCTGCCATCTTAGGTGTACCGCCTGGGTTGCGGGTCGGGATGGCAATGTTGCTAAACTTTAGCTGTGGTGCCGTGTTTGGGGCCCCAGGGTGTGGACCGGGATCACCCCCACTGGTCCAAGGGGGGGGGGGGAGAGGGGAGAAACAGGGCTGGTTCCTCGTGGGTCTGAGCCCCTGGCTGAGCACTCTTATACAGGATAGCGGGGCAGCGGCCGTCCACTCCACTCACCGCCGGAGTAGGCCTCAACTGTTGTAGTGAAGATTTCTCCTCCAAGGACTAATACTCGTAGAGCCAGCCTCACCCTGGCTTCAGTGCTCTCTGCACACCGAGGGCTGCTGTTGCTGGTCAGTAAAAGGATCAAAAATCAGATTTTTGTGGCTTAAAGGTTTAGATATTACAGGAGCTGCTCTATCTTGCGACCGTACAGCTTGTCAGTCCGGCCACGCCCCCCCCCCCCCCCCCCCCCCGGCGCTGAAGGGGTTTTACCTTCAGCCACTTACCTTTATCCAGCGCCAGACTCCCTCAGCGCTGGTGACCTCTCCTCCCCCGCCGACGTCCCGAGTGGAGCGGAATGCGCATGCTTTCCTATGGACGTTCTGCACGCTGGATGCGAATTTCGCATCCAGCTTTGCAGAAGCGCCTCTCGCGGCTGTCAGGAAGACAGCCACTAGAGGCTGGATGAACCCTATGTTTACATCTGAAGGGTTAAAACCTGGGGGACCTGGCACCCTGACCATTCACTGAGCTGAAGTGGTCAGGGTAACTATTATGTCCCTTTAATATAATATTTGTTTAACACTGAATTATCTTCGATAGGACTGTACATGCTGAACTGAAGTTTGCAATATATTTATATACAAATGGTTGGGATGTATGCACTGTGGTACAAAAAAATGTCTAGCAGCATCGATAAGGTAGTCAAGGAATTTAAAAAACAAAGTATCAGAATATATCAAATTAACACAATTTGCAGCATTTACTTGAAACAACATATGGCAATATTCCGTGTTTACTCCCCGTTCAACTATGGCGTGTGGACTTCTCAGTACAACTAGCTACTGTGATTATAACATTACCAAAGGATGGATCAGACCAGAAATAACCTAAATCAAAGGAAATCTATAAATTACAAACCAACTAATACAAATAGGAAGGAACCGCGTAAGATCTACCTCCCCCTACAGATGAAGGAAGGGGTGAGAGTCACAACATTCATATGGTAAATATATTGGCAGGACCAAATCTACTAAGCAGTGCAAACAGAAAAGGTAAGAAATTCACAATAGAGAAGATTATCTCCAATGGGAAAAAAACAAACAAACAATTCTTCTCATTTAAGCCTTTAGGGGAAAGAGTATTCAAATTAAAAAATCAAAAAAGCTTCCCTGCGAAGTAAGTCCTTGTCCCGGTCACCAATTCTCCTTAGAGGTGGAACATGATCAATCCCCATAAATTAAAAGGAAGGTACGTGTGTCTTTTCTCAAAATATGGGCATTTGTGACCTGTGGTTACAAAAACTCCCTCTGAACTCATTCTTAGTAGTACCCACATACACAATTCCATATGGGCATTGTGTCCTATACATCACATATTCTGTAGTGCAAGTGATACGATGTCGTAGTTTATATTCTTTGACAAAATGTGAGTGATGGGGAGTCATGAGAGTTCAGGTGGTACAACCCAGACATCTTTAACATCCAGTGTTAATATCAGCATTAGATGTGCTATAGAATTGATCTGTATGGACAATAATGTCCCATAGGTTCTGTCCCCATTTGTACATATCAAAGGCGTCTAGAAAAGCTCTCAGATCAAGATTATTTGTCTTTTGTAATTGTGTATACAAATTGATGGCTAAATAGTTTATCCTGGCTACTAACATCTACAAATATTTGCCAGTTCACAACAACTTAAACATTTGATTAGGTTATTTTTTTCATATTTCATGCAGCCTGCTTCTAACATCACAGCCATATTGTTATACATAATAACACAAATCATTCCTTGCACAATAAGAAAAGGAAAATGTGAAAATGTTTTTAACTTTGGATTTGTGTAAAGTATTCTACAGCAAATTGAACATTGTTTAAAGCTAATAGTCTCCTCCAGTCACCTTACTTGATATAGAGAGTGCATGTACATCTGTGAATAATTTTCCTTCCAATTCTGTAAAAGTTATTATAAGCAACAAAGAATCCATGGAGAAATAAATGTCACTTTTACTATTTAATCTCTTATGAGGTTGGAATACCTGCAAAAGAGCTTGGCAGACAATTAAAGGGTCTTCTTGGCAGCTGACGGCAGTTATATGGCATGGACGAGGTGTTATGGAGTGTTGATGTGGGACAAACAGAAAATAAAATTGTTACTGAATAAAATGTGTAGACTAGACTAATGTTAAAAAAAAAAAAAAAAAGTTTGTTATGCGTAACACAATAATGCTTCCAAGCACCCAAATTACTGGATCCTAAAACAGTTACATTAAGTAATTAAAAGTGGACAAATCATTAAATTGCTGTGTGGCCTTGTCCTCAGTAGACAATATAAGACAGGGCATACAATTTCAAGTCCTACTAATAGTTGAAACTAGCAAAGCCATAAAAATTACTTACCACTGCAAGTTAGGAGGGTATGTGGCCCACTCACCATGGGTGAATTTTTACTCACTACGGCTAAATTTTAACTCATTGTGAGTGGAATTTGTTTAGCCCTGATATAGATAATGAAGATCATTTAATAAGGAATATTGTGAGAATTTGTTGAAAGAAAGTTTGACATTGTTGGTTCTTGGCTTAAAATAGAATATGCATATAAACATTTATAGCATATTCTCAAAGATGGGGATTCTCAAATGAATCACCAATGGCAATTGTTGATCCAGGACAGGATTGGAAGGTATGAGATCGAGTCTGAGAGGGGATTGTTGAAAGTGACATGATTTGCGTCACTGGCAACGCCCATAATGGGCAGGCCCACCCAAAAAGGAAACTATGCTCCTCAAGAGCAGTTCCCTGGTGTCTATGGATACGGGGCACCAGGGAAATAAACCGGAAAAGTATCGCCAATATCAGAACTGAGCAATCTTGGCACTCTAGATTGTTGGTGATTCTTAAAAGAAAGCCTTGACTTTGAAGCATAAACAAAGACTAGTAAAGTGGGTGTATTCTGCCAAATTGAAAGAAAAAGAAAAATAGCAAATAGTCAGCCATTTTTCCAGCTTGGCTATTTTAGCCCAAAGTGTACAAACAAATTTACATTTAGAACATAAAAGTTGCCCAAAACACAGCTAATTTGTCAGCATCAGTACACAAGAAATTAACACAATACACTTTATTCCACCAACACTAGATGCCTTTCACGGAAACCATTTGTGTTTCTGCACCTTAATTCTTTTTTAGCTCAAGGCTGTCAGACTTAGAAGGTGAGAAGAGTGTGCCGACACTGAATAGATAAAAGGTCAATAGCCTTTGTGTACTTATAAGTATTAGAACATTTGGTGCCTTCTGATTGTTAAAAGGCTGGAATTTCGTTTGAAGGATCTCAGAAAGCGGTGCATGTTTATTCATAGCCTTGTTGCACTTTCCAGTTTTCTTGGGCTGAGCATTCCCTGGATGTTTCTCATAGCACAATGACTACCTGACTCATCATTTCCCTACCAGGTTTGCTTCAACAACAAAATTAGGCTTATTCACTAAACCAGGAAGTAAATGACTACTTTTAGGATAGCTGCAGTGGAGAAAGTTTCCAGTTTGGGTATTTTAACGGAAAACTTGTGATCCCTGGGTCACTTTTTTCATTAAACTTTTTGTTGCATTCATAGCAAAGCTTTCTTAAGTGATTTTCTTGATTTGTTTAAAGCCTCTCACAATCTATTGTCATAGTTAAACTGCTATTAAATTAGCAAAATTAAAATATAAGAAAACTCAATATAGAGTCCAGCTCAACATTCAATTACTGTAACAATCAGCTCAGTATTGTATAATTAAAGGGTTAGCCCTCTGCAGTGGTTATGATTCCATGAATACCCTGGTATGGCTCCTCGGTAAAGGGGCAAACTGTTTAGCAACAGTTTTCTTACCTAGGTTCCCGTCGAGCTCTAACGCTCAATTGAGCAATGGCGATTCAGTCAATGAATGGAACACTGTGCATGAAACTTTGCAGAGAATTGACATGATGCCCCAATGAACGCCCCCTTGAATATCTGGCAACAAATGGATTGAACTCTGTACGTGCACCATTTCATAGAGAAAAACGCTGAATTTACAGACTCCAGGTACAAGGAAGGCACTGAAGTGGTCTTTTTAACTGCTTTTACTGAAATAATGGAACATGCTAATAAGGTTTGTTTATTCTATAAACTGTGAATTGTGGTGATTAGCAAAATGCAGAAAAATCAATATAGCAAAAAAACAAAAAAACTGAATGCAGGAATAAGAGTTAAACTGGAAAGTTTGTTCATTTCTCTTATTCTGTCTATATCTGGCAAATCAGATGTCAAGTTACCACAGCACTCAGTTTAGTGAATATATTGTATCATGAATTTGCTACCCTAGTCACTGAACACACAATGTACTTATTCACTAAACATCAAACTGTGGTAAATGTAAAACCAAATTATGATTTAGGGTGCCACTTTCTAGTAATATCAATGTATAAAACCATAAAAGGTACATTTGACTTGTTGCCAGTTTTCAAGCATGTCCTGGGGTCTAGATGTAATTATGTTATTTTTGGTACTGCATTTTTAAACGAAATAGGAAAAGGAAAAATCAAAAAAGTTATTTCATAACTTTCATGTTTTGAAATACAATGGAAATATATGAATCATTAAGTAGGAACACATTTTAGTTACAGATTACTGCTAAATTATGTGCAAAGTAATGAAAAAACATTGCACATAAAACCTAAAAAGACTGTACGATAAATGAAACTATGTCTGCCGCATAGCATCACAGCGCACGACTACAGTTTTTACTCAAAACAGACATATTAGTTAAATGCAGATGTCACCCAAAATGTTCAATCCCTTACATTTTTTAGCTTTGTTCTTTGAGATCACATAAAAAACTATTACATAACTGTACCATAATAAATGTGATTTACAACAAATTTGCAGACAGGCTGCATATTCTAGCATCACAGTATAAAGGATCTAGTTCTGTGCCTCCTATAGCCTGTTTTCATGGTGGTTAAACGGTCATGCAACGTCTAATTATGGAATCAATCCTCCTGTCACTACCTTAAAATCTGCGCATATAACTTATCAGGACACTCTAGGATTGAGGACACTAGATGGAGGAGGTTGTCAAATGCTCTAAACACAAATTATAAGAGAAAGAAAGGATAGGACAATTTATTATCGGCTGTCACAGATTTGTAGCATTCGTGTCCATATTTCAGCCATTCGATGACATTCAGTCCAGTTGAAATCTGAACCAAATTACTTAACACTCATTAAAAATATTTATTACTTTCCTACATACCAATAGTTTTTGGAAGATCAAAATCTCTAGCTATAAATGGCCACATCCCACAAATATAAATAAATGAAAAAGTTGTTTCTCCTTCCTGCTCTCACCAAGGATGTTTGCCCACTAGATTGGATTTATTTATGTTTTGTTAAAGGGACATAATAGTTACCAAAACAACTTTATAGCTTAATGAAGCAGTTTTAGTGAATAGATCATACCTCTGAAGTTTCACTGTTCAACTCTCTGCCAATTAGGAGTTAAATCACTTTTATGTTTATGCAGTCCTAGCCAAACCTCCCCTGGCTGTGACTGACACAGCCTGCATGAAAACAAAATGGTTACACTTCAATCAGATGTAACTTTTTTTTTTTTTAATTGTAACTTAAACTCTGCAAATAAAACTTTAATTACATACATGAGGCTCCTGCAGGGTCTACCAAGCAATTAACATAGCAGGAGATAAGACATTTGAAATGAAACAAAATTTGAAATAAATAAGTGTAAACATTAGATGACTGTTTAAACCGTTAAGGGGACGCTCCAGGCACCCAGACCACTTCTGCCCATTGAAGTGGTCTGGGTGCCAACTCCCACTACCCTTAACCCTGCAACTGTAATTATTGCAGTTTTCACTGCAATACTTACCTTGCAGGGTTAACTCCTCCTCTAGTGGCTCTCTACTAGATCCTGCTTCATAGCACAGGTTTTCTGTGCTAGAGCGTCGCTGGACGTCCTCACGCTGTGTGAAGACCTCCAGCATCGCTCAATTCCCCATGTGAAAGCATTGAAAGCATTTCCAATACTTTCCTATGGAGAGCTCTAATGTGCATGCGCGGCATTGCAGCGCATGCGCATTAGGTCTCCTCAGCTGGTGGGCGGGATCAGTCTCCCCCGTCGGCTGATGTAATAAAGGGGAGGAGCGGCGGCAACTCTAAACCACCGCTCCAGGGATGGGAGGTGGGAGGGAGATGGGACCTGCAGTGCCAGAAAACTGATTGTTTTCCTGGCATTGGAGAGTCCCTTTAAGGACGGGAACGTGCTATGCCGTCTTAAGGACCTGGCTCTAAACGGCAGCGGGCGGCATAGCACGTCCTATGTACTTACCCGGTCGCCGGCAATCGCGGTATGAGGACTTACCTGGGAGCCCAGGGAGTTCCCCTCCTTCCTTTTCGTCCCCCCCTCCCTGGGTCATGTGATCGCATAGCCGTCCATGTCAATGCCAGCAGGGGGAGTGCCTGTAATGACAAGTACTCCACCTGCTGTCTGGAAAAAAAAAAAAAGTTTAAAGGGACACTATAGTCACCTGAACAACTTTAGCTTTTAGAAGCAATTTTGGTGTATAGAACATGCCCCTGCAGCCTCACTGCTCAATCCTCTGCCATTTAGGAGTTAAATGCCTTTGTTTATGAATCCTAGTCACACCTCCCTGCATGTGACTTGCACAGCCTTCCATAAACACTTCCTGTAAAGAGAGCCCTATTTAGGCTTTCTTTATTGCAAGTTCTGTTTAATTAAGATTGTCTTATCCCCTGCTATGTTAATAGCGTGCTAGAACCTGCAAAAGCCTCCTGTATGTGATTAAAGTTCAATTTAGAGATTGAGATACAATTATTTAAGGTAAATTACATCTGTTTGAAAGTGAAACCAGTTTTTTTTTCATGCAGGCTCTGTCAATCATAGCCAGGGGAGGTGTGGCTAGGACTGCATAAACAGAAACAAAGTGATTTAACTCCTAAATGACAGTGAATTGAGCAGTGAAATTGCAAGGGAATGATCTATACACTAACACTGCTTTATTTAGCTAAAGAAATTTAGGTGACTATAGTGTTCCTTTAAAACAGTGTAAAATTAAATAATATATAGTTAGATCATATATATATATTTATCATCCTGGTCATACTGATGAAAGTCTGTGATACAGACTGAAACGTTGATTTTTATTTTGAGCTAATAAAAGCTAAGTTTTATTCATTCAACTTGGAAGTCCCTGGAGTGCTATCTAGTACTTTTGGCTGTATCTGTTTGCTGATAAGCACCGGGCAAGTACATCAAGGAAGGTGGAGTGCATTACTATTTTTGTTTTATATATATATATATATATATATATATATACACACATACACATACAACTAAGTCATTACAGCTGGAGAGGGAATGCTCTGATCCTATTGAGCACTTTCTAAAGCGACTGGATGAGCACATCACCCAATTTTGGGCTTCACTAGCGGTTCGCCTAACCCCAATGCCGCACAACCTTTCGACAAACGAATTGAAGAATGGGGGCAGAGAGAAGACAGGGCCTACCTCAGGCTTTCCTTTGGCTGCAGCACAAGTGCCTTCTGATGTCAGCCCTCCTAGACAGAGAACAGAGCAAGTCCCCTCGACGTCAACCACACAGACAGAAGACCAGCCGCCATGTCCATGTCTACTACACCCCAGCAGGGGAGAACTGGAGCCCCATGAGCCTCAGAGTCAGTGACTCGAAGAAGCCGGCCAGTAAACCAGCATGGGGATGGATGAGTGCCTTGCATCGTTCCCGTCCTACTGCAAGTCACATCATTCCTAACAAACACAGCATGCTTATTCCTGCACTGGGTATCAGCTAATCTGTTGCATGGGTTGGTGACTGCCCTCCAGTTGCTCCCCTCAGAAGTTGCCCTCATGACTTGCCAGCTCCACCGGGACCTTTTCTACTAAGCTGTGTACCATATACATTAGGTTTTTCTTGTCTTGCCTTTTTTTTCTTGTTTCTCCTTTTCTTTCATGACTTGACAGAATATTAAGGCTAGCAGTGGTATGTGCCATTACCGAGAAGCATTCCAGTGGCATTCCCTGTTGAAATTATCTAACGAGTGCAACATTTCCCCTATCTCTAGACACGTTTGTTAGGCACGTTAACAATCAACCTGCTATGCAGGACTCGAGACAAACGCAATTTAATGTAACCTACAATATAGCGAATCACTGGATAGTATGAAAATGTTGCATTGGATCTCTAGTATATTACCTATGCTTGTATATGGTATGTTAATCTTTATAAGTTCCTGATGTTAACCAAAATGTCTATCCTACCTTTCGTAGCTAGCAGCCTGATTGAAACTAATGGTATAGACATTTATGCCTAGCCTGATTCCTTTTAAACATTTGTGCTGTCAATGATTGCCATGAAACTGTTTATTCTTTGTTATTCCATCGGCGATATAAGCATGTTTGTAACTCTAAGCACTACAAAAATAAAGAATATAAAAAAAAATACACATACATAGTCTAATTGTATTTTAATATTAATATATATATATATATATATATATATATTAATATCAAAGTACACGTACAATGATATTGATATTTTGTTCTACGTGTATTTTGATATATATATATATATATATATATATATATATTAATTTTAGAATACAGTTAAAACTAAATTACACACATATTTTTATTTATTTTTTAATTTTTTTTAATGTATTTACATATATTTATTTGATATATATTTATATATATCAAACAAATATATATGTAAATACGTTAAAAAATTAAATAAATAAAAATATGTGTGTCATTTCGTTTTAACTGTATTCTAAAATTTATATATGTATATATATATATATATAAAAAATTTTTAGAATACAGTTAAAACGAAATTACACATTTTTATTTATTTTTTTAACGTGTTTTCATATATATTTATTTGATATATATAAATATATATCAAATAAATATATGTAAATACGTTAAAAAATAAAATAAAAAAACTAAATAAAAATATGTGTCATTCCGTTTTAACTGTATTCTAAAATTAATATATTTATATATATATATATATATATAGCTATCAAAATACACGTAGAACGAAATATATATCTATATACATAAGTATATACATATATCACTCTAATACACCTATATATAAATAAAAATCATTTAAAAAAATTATATACATATATATACACATATATATATATATATATATATATATATATATATATTTTTTTTTTTTTTTCAGGTCCCAGCACTCAATGTTCCCGGTCTTTTCCTTGCTCCGGTGCAAGTAATCTCCAACCAATGTATAGCGTCCAAGTAGAGAGCACTCTGGAGTCTTAATATTATATCAAAATAAATACTGCTTTATTGTGCAGAATACAAAAATGTCGACGTTTCAGTCACAGTAGACTTTTCTCAAGACTTGAGAAGTCTACTGTGACTGAAACGTAGAAATTTTTGTATTCTGCACAATAAAGCAGTATTTATTTTGATATAATATTAAGACTCCAGAGTGCGCTCTACTTGGACGCTATATATATATATATATATATATATATATATATATATATATATATATATATACACACACACACACACACACACACACGACATGATAATTCTACGTATATATTTATGTAATAATTTTACATAATTAGGTAATATGTCAACAAAAGAGATACAAGATGTATTATACATTGCACTTGCTTTAACCGTGTATGTCCTTTCTTTTATGTACCCCTCCACCCCCAAATCAAACAACAAAATCTCTTAAATAAAGAATTAAAAATAAATAAATAAATGAGGCATTGTTGGACAAAAGGAAGCCTTCTGTACAAGAAATACGAAGACAAAATAACATTATTTGAAGTTGATAGGTTGGTTTTTAAAACTCCAAATTAACATAAGGGGTAGCTGATACATGAATTAGCCATTCAGTGCAAATTCTAACAGCAGATATAGTAAATATTTGCAAGAACAATTGGAATATGCAGATAGCATTTCCTAAAAGAACAATATGAAACACTGGTCTGGTATTGTACTGGACAAAGTCAAAGATCAACCAATTGTTTTTTATCGGCTGTCACAATCTATGTTTAAATATTCATTGGCACATTTAGTTTTTGAATCTTGTAATCCTGCCAGAGTTGAATGATTTCATGAGTTAACACGTAATCAAGCAATTAACACTATTTTGGAGCAGTGTGGCAAGTTTCATCCTGAAATCCTTGTGTGTCTGCCTCCCTCAACTAATGGAGTTCAGTGTTTCTGATACCCTTAAATTTTAGCGAAATTAAATTGGCCACCATTTCAAACTTCTACATTTTGAAGAAATACAGCAACTGAGGGAATTAAAAATTGCTACACTTACGACAGAAGGTAAGGTGTATTTTTATTAGTTGCTGTGACATAACAGTAACCTACACAGCCAATAGCATGTCCCCAGTCCACGACTGCTAAGAGGACAGCTCAGGTTAGTTATGTCGAACTTATCTTTATTATCTTCCAACTTGACTTGTGAAACAATGATATTTCCAGGTGAATGGTTTCATTATTGTTACTAACTGTCCCTTTAAGAAGGTGTGAGACAAACTAGTATGATTTCATGAGCTATTCATAGATCTTCTTACTACAAAGTGATTGTTTTGTTTGAACAGTAGAGACGCTGATGGGGAGAGAGACAGTTCTGGGAAAGATCTATTGTGGTATAAGCTCTAAAAGCAGAATGGAATGTGTCATAGGATATGAGGAATGAAGAGTGATAGGATTTGTGTTTAGTAATCCAAATTAATTCCTTAAACAATCAACTGTATATCTTTGTATATTTCTTACCAACATCCTGTTTCAAACAAAAAAGCTGTATGGAAGCCTGACGGGAGACCCACAAAGTCAAACCCCATATAGTCATGATGTAAAAATAAAATTATATCTATATAAAAAATAAAATGGCGCAAATAAATATTCTAAAGAAGAGAACACCATTTAGCAAATATGCAACTGTGCTAGATTAAAAGGTGAGTGGTTTCACAGTGCTATCACTCTGAGTATGCAGCAACAGTTTGTACTTGATCTTGACAGCAGATGACACACTCAAAAATAGAGAAACAAAACATAACATATAATACTGTAGTATATTTGAAGAGAAACTATAGTGCACCCATGGTGCAGAAGGGGTTTTAAAAACCCTTCTGTCACTTGCCAGATTTCACTGCGATGTCCGTCATTGCTGGTTCAGGCTCTGCCTCCGCTACTCTCTAATTACCGTGCTTGCATTAGGACTTCCACCATAAGAAAGCATTACACAATCCTTTCCTATAGGATTTCGGGTGACACTGGTTGTCCTCATGCTTAGCGTGAGGACGTCTAGCGTCAGTCCAAAAGTCCTTCTAGTGGCTGTCTTGTAATCAGCTACTAGAGGTGGAGTTAATCCTAGCAGGTAATTATTGAAGTTTTTTAAAAACTGCTAAAATTACCACAGCAGGGTTAAGGGACCTGGGACACTGCACCCAGTACACTTCAATGAGCTGAAGTGATCTGGTTGCCTATAGAGTCCCTTTAATACAACATGATATATAAAAAATATCGCCGTGGTGCGGCATAGCACGTCCCCGCTGTCCTATTCACTTAGCCGGTCGCCCGCGATCGCCGGCGTGGGATCGCGGTGGGGGGACTCACATTGATTCCCCCTGCTCCCCTTCCGAGGACCTCATGATCAAATGGATGGCATAGCAGTCCAAAGCAGTGCCAGCAGAAGGAGGACCTGGAATGACAGGTACTCCCCTTGCTGCCTGAAGAAAAACAAAAAAACCCAATTTAAAACAGTATAAAATACAATTATATATATGATCTAAGTATATATATATATATATATATATATATATATATATACACACACACACACACACACACACACATACACATAAGTACACATACACTAAGTGTATTTCAATATTAATATATAATTTGATATATATTAATATCAAAATACATGTAGAATGATATTATATATATATATATATATATATATATATATATATATATATATATATATATATATATACAAAAAAACAATATGTGCTGGCACTCAATTATGTGTTAGGTGCCGGTATTCGAGGTATAACCCCACAATAGACCTCCTAATCTATATCATAAACAAAATATGAATACCGCACTCAACCAATGGCAATAAATCTGATAGTTAAACCTGTGTTCAATTTCATAGTATTTATTGTGATGTTTTTAGAATAATTCATAAAGATAGTGGTATTTCATCTAAGTAACACAAAATTCATCCTATATACAACAGCTATATACATATATCTAGACACAGAATCCTCCTTTGTTCGATGAACAGTTCAAAGTCTGTATGTCTGTACACGTTAAATGGTGATCTTAAGCGCAAAGAAAATAGAAAAACAAATGAGGAAAAAATCATGTGGAAAAATGAAAAAGTAAAATAATGGAAAAATAAGAAAAAAATAGGAAAAATTGGAAAAATGAAAAAATAGAAACAATGCAAAGTACTACAGTCCTGATTAATTGCAGTCCAGTATATAGTGCACTATATCTACCCCACTATCTGTGGGTTGATCTCACCAATGTCGTCTATTTCTTTATGCTGTATCATGTAGGAAGATCCTGTAGTCTGTGAAAGATGGTGTGATTGGAGGGGATGAAAACAGTTCCTGATGATTGTAGAGATGATCACCACACTGTATCAGCAGGTAGCTGGTCGATCCTTGTGTAGTAAGAGAAGTCAATCTTCAGGTTCTCCTATAATTGGGCTGCGCGCTCGGGACATGTGTGTCCCTTCGAAGGCCCCAGTATACTCCGTGCTGCCAAAAGAAAAACGTCAGGGTTTAAATATCCTAAATGTTGGCGGCTAAACTCTGCCGCGTCTAATCCGTGATCCTATTTCCGCATTCCGACGTCAGCGTGCGTCATTGCGTCATGCGTGTTTCACCAAACTTTATTGTTTGCAGACATTCTGGTTACACATCGCTAGAGCTATTGAACTAGCGAGAAAGAACTTATTGTAGTAACACTAATACACATGCAAATGAGAACCTGTGGTAGGAACATGAATGCAAATACAAATTAATTAACGGATAATACAAACTACCTACCTATAGGCCAAGATCCTACACATAACCTGAAACACACATTAGATGGACTTAACCAATGGGCCCTCTCTAAAAATATTATTTCACATGGAGAATACAAATACATGAATGTGAAATACCCAAGAATCCCAGTATTCTATACCTTGCCCAAGATTCACAAAAATCCTCTCTTCCCACCAGGCAGACCGATCGTCAGTGGTACTGGGTCCATATTTCAACATCCAGCAGAGATACTAGATAAATTTCTCATCAAATATGTCCCATCACAGAAATCGTACCTCAAGGACACAACCACGTTCCTTAAGCTCTTAGCAGATATACAGATTCCATCAGGTGACTTCTGGTTAGTGACCATGGATGTCCAATCTTTATATACATCCATTGATCATGATAGAGGGATTGAGGCAGTAGACTGGACACTAGACAAAGACCCGCGATTGACCCAGCAAGGGGAGACAAGACAATATATCAGGGAACTACTGACCTTTATCCTAACAGAGAATTACTTTCTATTTGGCGACAGGTACTACAAGCAGATTAAAGGGACTGCCATGGGCTCGAATGTCGCTCCAACATATGCTAATATTTACATGAATCGTATGGAGGAAACATGTATTTATCCGCATCCTTTATTCTCAAAATGTCTAGTCTGGAAAAGATACATAGATGACGTATTCATATGTTGGAGCGGCACTAGGGCCCAACTACAAGAGTTTTTTGACTCATTAAACACGCTTGATGCTAACATTAAATTCACCATGTACTGTGATACTACGACTGTTCCCTTCTTAGATGTCCAGGTTCAGAGGGCACAAAATTGCCTCCATAGTGACCTGTATATAAAACCAACTGACCGCAATAATCTACTGACCTACTCCAGCTTCCATCCTACTCACTTAAAAAATGGGTTACCATATAGCCAACTGCTAAGGGTAAAAAGGATAGTCTCACAGGAGGATAAGGTGATCACAGGCTTAGACTTTATGGCCAAAAAATTCATAGAGAGAGGCTATCCCGCACATGTAGTTGACAACCAACGACAGAAGGTTGATACCCTTTCCCGACAAGATACTCTCTCGGGAACTGGGACAACAGAGAAAGTAGAAAGGCTCACACTTGTGACACCCTATACCCCACTCAATAGGGACATAAGACAGGTTATATTAAAGCACTGGCAACTGTTTCAGGGAGATACCCAACTACCCCCGATATTTCAACAATCCCCGCTCTTTGCATATCAGAGGGCCTCTAATCTGAGGGACATGGTAGTGAAGTCCGATATTGGTAGCTCAAAGAAACAAACTAGGTTTTTCTCAGAACCCAAGAAAGGCACCTTTCCATGTCTTAATTGCTCACACTGTAACAGTGTGATCAAGGGGGAATATTTTGTTCATCCCAGATCAGGTAAAAAAATGTATGTTAAAGATTATTACACATGCAACTCAGATTTTGTCGTGTATGCTCTAAAGTGTCCCTGTGGGCTCCTATATGTGGGGGAGACCATCAGGCCAGTGAAAGAGCGGATAGGGGAGCACAAAAGGAGCATTAGGGCAGCATTACTGCACAATAAAGTGGAAGCTCCGGTACCCAGGCATTTTAAAATACATGGCCATAATGTGAACCAACTGAGGTTTCAAATCTTAGACAGAATCCCACCTCTACGCAGGGGGGGAGATAGACAGAAGCTCTTACTCCAGAGAGAAACAAAATGGATAAGTACCTCGGAGACTCTGTCACCACTAGGACTTAATGAGGACTATGATCTCAAACACTTTTTATAATATATATTTTTCTGTATCCTCACTATTGTCTGCTCTATGATTTTGTGCTCCTTACAGAGGCTCCCCATGACCAACTTTGGTCCGTGGTTCTTTCCTGCCACCACTTTGACCCCTCTGGGTCCGCTACCTGTCGATATTTCAGGGTCCCTCACAGACAGACACAGACACAATGGGGCCATGTGAGACAGGTGAGTTGCACCTCCAAAAATTTCACTTGTTCCTCATGATAAAGTTTTTTCTTCCCTTTTTTGTAATATTTATTTTTATTAATACGTTGTTTCCCCCCCCCCCCTTTTTTTGTAGAATATAATTAAAGATAATATATGTTCTCTCCTTTTTATACAGCTGGTTACCCAACTAGCTTTCTTACATCAAGACTTCTCTTTTTCCTCTTGATCTTCTGTTACAGGTGAGCATTATGATAACTGTACAGTACACTACTCTGAGACTTAGGTTTATGCAAGACTGTTTCCTATATATCAATTGATGCAGTACCTGTGTACTAATGTTTGATTGCATACTAATCCACCATTAACATTTAATTTACATGCTTTTCTTATCTTCATTTGTATTTGCATTCATGTTCCTACCACAGGTTCTCATTTGCATGTGTATTAGTGTTACTACAATAAGTTCTTTCTCGCTAGTTCAATAGCTCTAGCGATGTGTAACCAGAATGTCCAATAAAGTTTGGTGAAACACGCATGATGCAATGACGCACGCTGACGTCGGAATGCGGAAATAGGATCACGGATTAGACGCGGCAGAGTTTAGCCGCCAACATTTAGGATATTTAAACCCTGACGTTTTTCTTTTGGCAGCACGGAGTATACTGGGGCCTTCGAAGGGACACACATGTCCCGAGCGCGCAGCCCAATTATAGGAGAACCTGAAGATTGACTTCTCTTACTACACAAGGATCGACCAGCTACCTGCTGATACAGTGTGGTGATCATCTCTACAATCATCAGGAACTGTTTTCATCCCCTCCAATCACACCATCTTTCACAGACTACAGGATCTTCCTACATGATACAGCATAAAGAAATAGACGACATTGGTGAGATCAACCCACAGATAGTGGGGTAGATATAGTGCACTATATACTGGACTGCAATTAATCAGGACTGTAGTACTTTGCATTGTTTCTATTTTTTCATTTTTTTCATTTTACCAATTTTTCCTATTTTTTTCTTATTTTTCCATTATTTTACTTTTTCATTTTTCCACATGATTTTTTCCTCATTTGTTTTTCTATTTTCTTTGCGCTTAAGATCACCATTTAACGTGTACAGACATACAGACTTTGAACTGTTCATCGAACAAAGGAGGATTCTGTGTCTAGATATATGTATATAGCTGTTGTATATAGGATGAATTTTGTGTTACTTAGATGAAATACCACTATCTTTATGAATTATTCTAAAAACATCACAATAAATACTATGAAATTGAACACAGGTTTAACTATCAGATTTATTGCCATTGGTTGAGTGCGGTATTCATATTTTGTTTATTATATATATATATATATATATATATATATATATATATTTAATATCATTCTACATGTATTTTGATATTAATATATATCAAATTATATATTAATATTAAAATACACTTAGTGTATGTGTACTTATGTGTACACATTACTTATAAAATAAATATGTAAATACATTAATAAAGTTAAAGATTTTTTAAAGATAAAAGATAAAAGATTAAAAAATAAATTATATATATATATATATGTGTAATTTAGTTATAACTATTTTAAAATGTATATATATATATATATATATATATATATATTATATATATTGATATCAAAATACACATAGAAGAAATAATATATATATATCACTCTATATATTTACCTACCGTATTTAACGCACACCCCTAATTTTCGATTAAAAATCGGTATAAAATTTTGTACCGATTTTTAATCGAAAATTAGGGGTGCTCGTTATACTCGAATAAATATTAGCCCAGCAGAAGAGGGAGGGAGTGGGTGCTCCGATAATACCTCCCAGGACCGCCGGGCGGTCCTGGGGGGGCGGGCAGCAAGCGTTTACTCACCTCCCAGCAGCTCCTCCAGCTCCCCAGTGTAAATCTCGCGAGACCCGCGGCCGTCAGAGCTGGCGCACCACTAATTTTCGATTAAAAATCGGTACAAAATTTTGTGCGTTATACTCCAATAAATACGGTATATATATATATTTATATATATATAAAAATATTTGTAAAAAATTATATTACATATATATACACACCATGTTCCAAATTATTATGCAAATGATATTTCTCATTTACCTAAATAATTGATGTAAATAACAGTCAGCATAATTGTTATGTTTTCAACTATTAAGAGCAGGGGTCAAGTCCTGGGGAAAAAAGTGTGGGAACTCACCCAAGATTCCGCCTCCCTCCCCCCCTTAAAAAAAAATTACACTCCTATGCTTATAGTGCAGTGCAGGGTGTGTATAATGAATGTAGTGTGTTTGTAGTGAATGCAGAGTATGGATAATGAATGTAGTGTGTTTGTAGTGAGTGCAGTGTGTATAATGAATGTAGTGTGTTTGTAGTGAGTGCAGTGTGTATAATAAATTTAGTGTGTTTGTAGTGAGAGCAGAGTGTGTATAATGAAGTGTTTGTAGTAAGTGCAGTGTGTATAATAAATGTAGTGTGTTTGTAGTGAGTGCAGAATGTGTATAATGAATGCAGTGTGTATAATGAATGCAGTGTATGTAGTGTGTGTAGTGAATACAGAGTGTGTAGTGAGTGCAGTGTGTACAGTGAATTTAGTGTGTTTGTAATGAGTGCAGAGTGTGTATAATGAATGTAGTGTGTTTATAGTAAGTGCGGATTGTGTATAATGAATGCAGTGTGTGTGTGTGTGCTGGATTATGTGTGTGTGTGCTGGATGATTGTGTGTGTGTGCTGGATGATGTGTGTGTGCTGGATGATGTGTGTGTGCTGGATGATGTGTGTGTGTGCTGGATTATGTGTGTGTGTGCTGGATTATGTGTGTGTGTGTGCTGGATTATGTGTGTGTGTGTGCTGGATTATGTGTGTGCTGGATTATGTGTGTGTGTGCTGGATTATGTGTGTGTGTGTGCGCTGGATGATGTGTGTGTGCTGGATTATGTGTGTGTGTGCTGGATTATGTGTGTGTACTGGATTATGTGTGTGTACTGGATTATGTGTGTGTACTGGATTATGTGTGTGTGCGTACTGGATTATGTGTGTGTGTACTGGATTATGTGTGTGTGCTGGATGATGTGTGTGTGTACTGGATGGTGTGTGTGTGCTGGATGATGTGTGTGTGTGTGTGCTGGATGATGTGTGTGTGTGTGCTGGATGATGTGTGTGTGTGTGTGTACTGGATTGTGTGTCTGTGTGCTGGATTATGTGTGTGTGTGCTGGATTATGTGTGTGTGTGCTGGATTATGTGTGTGTGTGTACTGGATTATGTGTGTGTGTGTGTACTGGATTACGTGTGTGTGTACTGGATTACGTGTGTGTGTGTGTGCTGGATTATGTGTGTGTGTGTACTGGATTGTGTGTGTGTGTGTGTGTGTGTACTGGATTATGTGTGTGTGTGTGTGTGTACTGGATTATGTGTGTGTGTGTACTGGATTATGTGTGTGTGTGTACTGGATTATGTGTGTGTGTGTGTGTACTGGATTATGTGTGTGTGTGTGTGCTGGATTATGTGTGTGTGTGTGTGTGTGTGTGCTGGATGATGGGGGGATGCATTTGCTTTTTAACTTTTATGTGTTTATGTTTTTTTTTACTTTACTCCCCCCTCCCTGCTTCTTACCTTGTCAGGGAGGGGGGAGATCGCCTGGTGGTCCGGTGGAGGGTAGCAGCCGCTGCACGCAGGGGCCATCACACGCGGCGTTCTTCTCCAGCTCTCTCAGCTTCAACTCTCGCGAGACTCCCCTGTGCGGAGCATTGCCATGGTAACCCGTGGCAACGCTCTTACAGCTGCGGGTCTCGCGAGAGTTGAAGCTGAGAGAGCTGGAGAAGAACGCCGCGTGTGATGGCCCCTGTGTGCAGTTAGCAGGGCAGGTCCTGCAGGACTGGGAACGGTGTTCCTGCTTTGGAAAAAGTGCAGGAACGCCGTTCCCATGCGTTCCTGCAGGACTCGAGCCCTGATTAAGAGTACAATTAAATTTTATTAACAAACCTCCTAATGATAGCAGTATTTTTTTTAAACATAAAAAACGTACGATGCACTGTTCCAAATTATTACGCACAGTAAGTTTTAAAACACTTTATAGGTTGTAAAGAACTGAAAATTGTCATTTGTTGTGTTTGCAGCATATTTACTGAAATCAAATGCTATTTCAATCAAACTTATAACAACATTTTAACTTTTTACACATTTTAACAGGTCACGTTACATTTTAACATAGGACCCCTTATTTGATAGCAGCTTTACAAGTCTTGCATCCATTGAACTTGTGAGTTTTTGGACAGTTTCTGCTTGAATTTGTTTGCAAGTTGTCAGAATAGCCTCCCAGAGCTGCTGTTTGGATGTAAGCTGCCTCCCACCCTCATAGATCTTTTGCTTGAGGATGCTCCAAAGGTTCTCAATAGGATTGAGGTCAGGGGAGGATGGAGGCCACACCATGACTTTCTCTCCTTTTATCCCCATAGCAGCCATTGATGCAGAGGTATTCTTTGCAGCATGATATGGTGCATTGTCATGCATGAAGATGATTTTATTACAGAAAGCATAGTTCTTCGTTCTGTACCAAGGAAGAAAGTGGTCAGTCAGAAACGCCTCATACTTTGCAGAGGTCATCTTTACACCTTTGGTGACCCTAAAGGGGCCGACCAGCTCTCTTCCCATGATTCTGGCCCAAAACATGACTCCACCACCGCCTTGCTCACGTCGCAGCCTTGTTGGAACAGGGTGGCCGTCCACCAACCATCCACTACTCCATCCATCTGGACCATCCAGGTACTCATCAGTGAACAGGACTGTTTTGAAGATTAGTCTTCATGTATTTTTCTGCCCAATGCAGCCATTTCTGCTTGTGAGCATTGGTTAGTGGTGGCCGAATAGAAGGTTTATGCACAGTTGCAAGACTCTGGAGGACTCTACACCTTGATGTCCGTGGGACTCCAGAGGCACCAGCACCCTCAAATATCTGTTTGCTGCTATGTAATGGTATTTTATCAGCTGCTCTCTTGATCCGATACATGGATCTGGCAGAAATCCTCCTCAATGTGCCTTTATCTACACAAACCAGTCTGTGCTCTGAATCAGCCACATATCTCTTAATAGTGCAATGATCACGCTTAACTTTTCGTGAAATATCTAATGTTTTCATACCTCGTCCAAGGCATTGAACTATTTCACTCTTTTCGGCAGCAGAGAGATCCTTTTTCTTCCCCATATTGCATGGAAATGGTGCTCTGCTTAATAATGTGGAACACCCTCCTTTAGTAGTTTTCCTTAACCCCTTAAGGACACATGACATGTGTGACATGTCATGATTCCCTATTATTCCAGAAGTTTGGTCCTTAAGGGGTTAAAGGGAAACTCTAGTGCCAGTTAAACAATCCATTTTCCTGGCACTGCAGGTTCCCTCTCCCTCCCACCCCTTCAGTCACTTACCTGAGGTAGCGACGATGTCCCTCGTCGCTGTCTCCTCCTCCGCGCCGCTCCTCCTACTGACTCCATCGGCTGGTGGGCGAGACTGATCCCGCCCACCGGCCGAGGAGACCTCATGCGCATGCACGGCAATGCTGCGCATGCGCATTAGCACTCCCCATAGGAAAGATTTCCAATGCTTTCCTATGGGGAAATGAGCGATGCTGAAGGTCCTCACACAGCGTGAGGATGTCCAGCGACGCTCTAGCACAGATAATCTGTGCTAAAATCCAGGAAGTTACCTCTAGTGGCTGTCTAGTAGACAGCCACTAGAGGTGGAGTTAACCCTGCAAGGTAATTATTAGTTTATAGAAAACTGCAATAATTACACTTGCATGGTTAGGAGTAGTGGGAGTTGGCACCCAGACCACTCCAATGGGCAGAAGTGGTCTGGGTGCCCAGAGTGTCCCTTTAAATTGGGCTAATCTCACAATCTAATTATCACAGGTGTCCGAGATTGTTTTCAGTGATCAAAAGAGCCCTGAGACACAATGCCATCCATGAGTTAAACTGAAAAACTAAAATTTAAATGACACTTAAATAGAATTTGCATAATAATTTGGAACAGGGTGTATATATATACACACACACACACACACACACACACATATATATATATATATATGCAGGTAGTAAATAGAGCACTCCAGAGGACTTGTTAAGATTATTTATTCGGTGTAGAAAGAATCGACGTTTCGACCCTCAGGTCTTTATCAAGACCTGAGGGTCGAAACGTCGATTCTTTCTACACCGAATAAATAATCTTAACAAGTCCTCTGGAGTGCTCTATTTACTACCTGCATACATATCTACGCTCTGCAGCACCGAGGCTTTTTTCTTTGGAATCCACTTAAAGGTAGAGTGCCAGACTTTGAACATTTTATCTATCTATCTATCTATATATATATATACACACAAAAAATAGAAAATTCCATGCACTCTTGCTTGAAGTTAGTAAATTGTATTAATGATACTTGCCGGGTGCCATTTCCCATAGGGATGTAGATAGAACAAAAACAGTAGTAAATGGGCTGCACTCACGGTCTTGTGTAGAAAAAGTATAAATTTATTCCATAAGTTGTAGAAAAATCAACGTTTCGGTCCACACAAGGACCTTCCTCAGGATCAAATGACATACATACAATAACCAAATATCGGCATTATATAGCAATGAAATTAAAATATAATTGACTTACCCCAGGTGCATAGAGTTCAGACCGGCGTTCTCCTTTCGTCATTGCGCATGCGCGAAAAACACGCGACCTTCCGGCGACCCGGAACTTCTACGCGATGACGTCACTGGACGTCATTACCATGGTTACGCAGTATGCGTTACCTAGGAGACCATTTTACAAACAGGAAATCACCTTTTGGTTAAACTCCGTGCACCATAGGACCAGACAAAATAAACAGACAATTTAATTATTTAAAATAAACCTGTATGACCTGTAATTTAAGGATACTAGATTCAATCAATACTGTACTGAAAATAAAATATATAACTGTTGTCCTGCCTTAAATTGATAATGGAAGAGAGTCCTCCTCGTGACTGCTTTATACAAATATTCAATTACGTAAATAGGAATTGAGATTGATAAGTTGTAGTTACAATTAACAGTATCTCAATAGGTGTTCTTTAACATAAATGAAGGCAATTATCCTCACTGTATATTCTGCTAGTCGGCCATATAACTATATGATCTGCTACTATATAAGGAATACTAAATAATGCATAACTTTGTTCTATCAACACCTGCACAAACACTTATAGTTTAAGGTAGGTTAACTTTTACAGAAGTTTGCACTATATTCCCTAATTAATACAGGGATCTTTATTCTTTTTAACAAAAGTCTCAACACAGTCTACAATTATATAGATTTTACTCACTAAAAGTACTTACACTAGTTTGTCAACATATTCACTATTGGTTGTTTATATTAATTTTTCACACTAATTCTTCCATATACAAATTTAAGTACATTTTACAGTAGAAACTCAATGGTTGGCACATAAGGCAGTTGTCAGGGGTCATTTTATCAAATTAGGTTCCTTAGCAAAGAAACGTTACATTTCAAAAGAATCTACACTCCTTCACACTCTTCAAACGCTGGAAGAGTCCAACAAACGGTCCCCGACTAAAACACTATCCCGACAAATTACTAAAATACAGAACGAACTCCATATTTTTCATGCACAAAAATATACCAGCCAAGCACGCAAATCCCAACAGACCTATTACATCTCAGGGAACAAAGCGGGCAAGCTTTTGGCAGCCCAGCTAAAGGTGAAATACTTACAAACTAAAATTCCGTACATCTACTCCAAGGATAATGTTAAAATATTTAACCCGACTAACATTGTGGAAGAACTGGCCCACTTCTACGAGAACCTTTATAATCTCCACAATAGCGCGTCCATGGCTACCCCAAAACCTTCAGACATCACACGTTACCTAGCTCAAATCTCGCTCCCTCAAGTATCGGCACACCAGAATAGCCTTTTAGATGCTCCCTTTACGGAATCAGAAGTGGCCGCCGCCATCAAGTCCTTGCCTAAGCACAAAGCACCTGGGCCTGATGGTATCACGAATTACTATTATATAAAAATGGCTCCATGTATAACCCCACACCTTACTATACTGTTCAATAAAATTAGGAAGTCTGGCCGATTTCCCAAAGAAATGTTAGAAGCCTACATTATAACATTGCCCAAACCAAATAAACCACCAACATTTTGCGGAAACCTTAGGCCGATTTCGTTGCTTAACGCTGATGTTAAGTTATACGCCAAGTTACTTGCTAACAGGCTTCGTCCCTTGTTGACCGAGCTGGTTTCGGAAGAACAAGCTGGTTTTGTTCCCGGCAAACAAGTTGGGGACAACACCAGATATTGCATGGACTTAATTGACTGGGCCAATTTGAACAACAAATCCGGCGCCCTGTTGGCATTAGACGCAGAGAAGGCTTTTGATCGCCTAAATTGGGATTATATGTCCAACACTCTATCGGCCTTTGGTTTCTCCAAAGACTTTATCACTAGCATCTTAGCCCTGTATTCCGCTCCCTCTGCTAAAGTGTTTTGCTCTGGTTTTACCTCTAGGAGTTTTAATATTTCTAATGGCACGAGGCAAGGGTGCCCACTGTCACCCTTGATCTTCATTTTGTGCTTGGAACCGTTGGTTAGAACAATAAAGCTTGATGCAGCATTACCTGGCTTACACACTCCGTCTGGAGAAAAAAAGATGGCACTCTTTGCTGACGATGTGTAATGAGCATTTTTAAATGTATTTTTTTTACTTTTTTAAAGCTTTTTAAAACAATTTTTAAACTATTTTTTTTGCATATTTTTAAACTTTCCTAAACTTTCTTTAAAAACTTTTTTTTAACTGATTTAACATTTTTATAAACTTTTTTTTACAGTTAACCCCTAACAAGAAGTAAGCAGCACTAACCGTAAATTCCCCAATTTCCCATAACTCCCACCCACCCCAGCTAGCAAAATATATCATTTTAAAATATTTTATTTAATTAATTAAATAAATAAATTGAATTCCTGTGGGTAAAAAAAAAAAAAAAAAAAAAAAAAAAAAAGTTAACCCTAAGGGGTTTAAAAAAAAAAAAAAAAAAAAATCAGATCACAGTATTATAATACTGTGATCTGTATTTTGATCACTGAAGATAGTGATCAACTGGCAGGGAAAGGGGTAATTTTTATTAGGACTGGGTAAATTTGGGTGGGATTTTTTTAAACTTTTTTAAAAAACATTAATAATTTTTTTTTACTTTTAAAAAATGTTTTTAAACCTTAATCCCTAACTAGCATAACACCAAATTTCCCCAATTCCCCACTTCCACCCACCCCAGCTAGCTAACTATATCATTTTAATATATTTAAATTAATAAAAAAATAAAAAGGGGTTACAAATAAATAAATAAATAAATAAGATCACAGTAAAATGTATACCCTGCCAATTGATCACTGTAGTCCGTGATCAATTGGCAGGGAAGGGGTTAATTTATTAAAGCGGGGGAAATGGGGACTGGGATTTTACTATAACTTAATTTTTTAACAGGGAGAAGATCACTGCTGATCCATCTCCCTGCACTTTACATAGACCGCAGAAGAGCAGGGAGGCGGATTGTGAGTCCCTGCAGCACATGTGCTCGCTCTGACAGCCTGTCAGAACGATCACTCCCGGTCTGCCTCTAATGCAAAGGCAGACTGGAGGAGTGTTAACCCCGCGATCACGGCGATCTGGGGTTAACTTTACCGCATGACGGACCTGGTCCGTCATTCAGCATAACGGTTTACCCGCCATGACGGACCAGGTCCGTCATTCGTCACAAAGGGGTTAAGGGGTTAAACATGTAGCACATGAATATGTGCACAGATCACCTTTGTTTTGAAGGCCCTCCGAGTCTTCGGATTCTATCCACTAGCCTTGTTTCTAGTTCTAGTAACCTAAAACAAACCACAACCCTGTGGTGTAGTACTATTGTTCATCCGTATATTTCTATTTCATCAGGAGCATGAAGTCTTTAGGCTTTACTGATGTATGTTACTCTGTGTAGTTCTTTATCTACTTTTTATTTGGTATGCTTTGTGTATGACATCAGTTCCAAACAGTGCTAAGTGTATGGAGGTTTACTGTATAAGATTTGTTCCACGGGGGGGGGGGGGGGGGGGGAGGGGAGGGGGCGCGGGGCCGGACCGCCATGCTGAGCGGACACACAGAGGAGTAGCTCCTGAAAAGCTGCTCCGTTTTAGCCCCTAAAAACCGGCAAACTCTTACCCGACAACCGACAGCTGTGCCCCAGTGCAAACAAACAACCCCGGTCCCGAGGAGAGGCTTGCCGCGAGGTATTAGTCCCTCGTGGGGTGATCCCCGTCGCACAGCTGGGTGGTGAGCTGGGTGGATGGCCGCTGCCCAGCTATCCTGCCCACCAGCGGTACGGCAGAACCAAGAGGCTAGGCAGGTCCGGCCCTGTTCCCCCCCCCCCCCCCTCTGGGCCGGCGGGGGTGATCCCGGCCCCCACCCTGTGACCCATAGAAGCGCCTTGGGACCGGCGGGAACCCGCTCTCAAGATGGCGGAGACCGCATGTCATGCAACTTCGGTCCTCGTCTGATACCACACAAACAGAAAGCAAACTCTGCCTGAGCAGGACCGGGCAAGAAAGGAAGAGCAGCACCACTATCCTCAACACCAGAGGGTTCTGCCCAAAGATGAGACGAGGCAGCAAGGCCTTGGACTACCCTACCATGGTGCTCAGCCTCCCACAGGGGAATGCAACCAAATTAGGACTCTCCCCTCATCTAAGACAGACACCAGCCGGGACTGCAAATGCCCCAAGAAGCAACCATTGCCTCCCCACTCGGACGCCCAACGGGACTAAAACTATAGCCAGAATCATCAAACCTCTCGTCCCACTGTCACAGGCAGCACTACGCACAGACGGGCCACCCTGCACGCCGAAACGGATCTTTGCCCAGCTGACATGGGGTGGACATTTCAAATGAGCGAAGTAAAATCTTACTGTTGAAACTGCTTATATGTTATGCTTTATATGCTCAAGCTACTCATATCTTAGTGCTAGCATGATGTGCAATCATTTACCCACCGACTAGGCAGAAAAGTGAAATGTATTACCGTTCGTTGATCAGCCTAGTGAGAGCTAACTAATATAATCTTGAACGTGGATTGTATGCTCAAACCTTGTTCTCCAGCTTTGTCTCTCCTCTACTTACCTTTTCAACAAGCACAACATTCAACAATTTGCATACTGTTAGCGTTGATTGCATGTATTAGTACGCTTACCTACTATTTAAAAATGTGCAGCTTAAACCTGTCATGAGAATGCTTACGTTGATATGCCTGGAACTGCTGTCGTGGCACAACAGGCTTGCTTGTAACCAATAATGCACAACAAAAATAAAGAATTAAAAAAAAAAAAAAAAAAGATTTGTTCCACAATGCAGAGAAACATCCCTTTACCCATCCCCAAAGATCCCTTGTTCAGTGCCATTGGTTGGAAGAGAGCAACAAATAGAGAAGATACACTTAACAGAAAATTTAGATGGACAGATTAGATAGATAGATAGAAATACCTGTAGTTGCTGGACAATGTAACATTTATATATTTTAAAATCTCCTTATGGCAAATACATAGAGTAAACTCTATTTTTAACTAACATTATTATATTTTTTTTAGATAATTGAACATATTCAGCATTATTTTATTAGAAATTTGTGAACATATACAAATGCTATCAGCTCAAATTTACCAATTAAGACATGCCACATCTTCTGTTAAATAGAATTATCAATATAAATAAATGATACTTTACGGATATTTTTTTTCTTGCTTTTTAATTAAAGGGCTACTATAGGCACTAAAAAACCTTTACCTTGATGAAGCGGTTTTGCTGAATAGATCATGCCCCTGCAGTCTCAGTGTCCACTTCTCTGCCATTTAGGATTTAAATCACTTTGTTTACACAGCCCTAGTCACACCTCCCTGCATGCAAAGCCTTCCCAAGCACTTACTGTAAAGATACTGTAAATACAGCATATTACCACAAGACAAACAGAATGAACACACTGCCCTACACCCACAATTAACCTTCTATCCTTATCAAACTAAAACTGATCATATCAGAGTTTTTGAAAAAAATATGGAGAAAATCTGACAAAAAAAGAAAACACCTAAAAATCTGATGGAAGATGATCAAATTATAATAAGAGGAGCAGACAAGGGAGGAGGTCTGGTAATATTAAATTCAATATATTATAAAACAGAAAATGTAAGACTACTTCTAATTTGTCAATGTATATTGACAATTTTTTTTACAAAGTATACTTACAAACTTACGATCCCATTTAAGGGACACAACACATATTATAAAGTTATGCCAATTTATTTATGGATAAATGGGAAGATGAATTAATCTGGTCTAATAACCCATATGGCGCAAATCTGGTCCTATGGCATCGCTATATAGATGACTGTATTTTTATTTGGAAAGGAGACATTTTAACATTGGAAACTTTTGAAAAATACTTTTAATCAATCCACAGAAAAATTAGAATTTTTAGATTTGGAAATCTATGTAAAAAATTATAAGATAGAAATTAAAACAGTTGCATGCAACAGCTTCACTCCACACAACAGCTTCCATAAGTAAACTTGGCTAAACAACATACCGTTTAGCCAATTCCGAAGAATAAAACTTAATTGTTCAGAACCAGAAGTCTGCACCAAACAAATAAAAGAAATTAAACTTCAATTCCAAGCAAAAGGCTACTCGGAAGACATTCTAAGTGAAGCTATAACGAAAACCACAAAAATATCAAGACAACAAATTCTTGCAACCAAACAGAAATTTGGCACATTAGACTCAGTTCCAGCATTCATAACGAGATTCAACAATCAAACAAAATAAAGAATATTTTACAAAAAAATATCCTCAAAGGAGACCCCCAACTAGACCGGATATTAGGCCATAAACCAAAAATCATCCATTCTTAAGCTCCCAATTTAAGCACATTACTAGCACCTACAACAAAACAAGAAGAAAAAAAAGGAAACTAATACTACATATCTAAAGAACAATAAAGGCTTTTGGAAATGTAAGAAATGTAAATCCTGCACTAATAATCCTGATCAACCATCACATATTAAATAATTCACCCACCCTCACACAAAATAAATATTTAAAATAAAAACACATTTAAATTGCAACACCACAAGTCTCATTTACTTATTAACGTGTCCTTGAAATAAATTATATTTGGACGAACAAAAAGAGCCCTGAAAACTAGAATAGGAGAACATATTAGAAATATTAAAAAAGGTCTCCACTCACATAACCTCTCAAAACACTTTGACATAACACATGCAAGAAACCCCATGGGACTCAATTTTATGGCAATACAAAAAAAATCAATATCCCATAGAGAGGAGGAGATTTAGAAAAAGAACTTGATAAGGCAGAAGCCAAATGGATATTCCAATTAGAGACTTTAGAACCTAAAGGATTTAATGTGTATTTCGAGTTGTGTGCTTTTTTATAAATCATTTTTTATAATTCATTTCATAAATTATTTGTAGTCTACAGGTATATTTAGTCATTTTTATATTTTTTCATTTGATATAGTTTTCTAAATTTTAACATTTTTACATTTTATATTATTCTGTGTGTCTAAAATGCAACAAATTCTAGAAACTTTTCATCATTGACAATAATCTACATTATTATTTATTTTAAATGTATTTATTCCTACTAATTAAGAACATCAAGAACTAAAACGACAAGTTCCTTATTAGGTATTCCTACTATGTATTCCTACTATGTATTTTTTTTTTATTACATTTAATATTTGTATTACCTTTAGTATCATTTTTAAATTGCTATCCATGTAAATAGTCTCCAATAATACAGTATATACAGTATTGTGAATGTTTTATGAGCTACACCTCAGTCATTACTCGATATATGTGACATCTGCAACACAGTCTATAAACAACAACATTGAATGCATAAAGCATACAAGCACTTTCCTCTTCCAGTCCCTTTATCATGAATTGAGACTTCTCTAGTTATCGGATTTACCATCCAGGTTCTTTACCAATATCAATTTTTTTTACTAATAAAGTCAGATTGCACTTACAACAACACTTCCTTCGCAACCGGTGAAGCTTCAGGACTGTCATCGGAAAATTCCCTTGAGGACCGGTGATGGTTCTGAACCGTCACAACGGTAAGATGTACTTATCCGATCGCTGTCATTCCCCGGGCGGCGATCGGCGGTGCTCCCGCTGTGGGGAGACTGCCTGCAGCCCAGACAACCACCCCGAGGCAGATTAGGACTCCGAGGGCCATGTGATCACTCAACAAAGCGGTTAAATGGTCACAATAGGTGTCCAAGTGTCTGCCTGCAGGAGGACTGCCTGGGCTGACAGGCAGTCTCCCTGAATGTGTAAAATAAAAAAAAATAAAAAAAAGTTAATGTCAATTTAAAAATGTAATTATATGTGTCATATATCTATCATATATATATATATATATATATATATATATAATGTCATACTAAGTGTATTTTTATATTAATATACACATATATTAATATAAAAATATACTTATTAAATTACACACGTATATATATATATATAAAATATATATAATAACTATATATATATATTATAAAATACAAATAAGTCAATTAAAATAAATGAAAAAAACTTAAAAATAATAAAACTTAAAAAAATGATATAGCTATATGAAATGTTATTCTAACTGTATTTTAATATATATATATATATATATATCAAAATACACTTAGAATGAAATTGTATATATCCATGTATATATAAATATATAAAAATTATAAGAAATATACATATGTCCATATACAAAATTACATAAATAATTATATAAATATACACGTAGACTTTAAATATATAAATACGCATATATATTAAAATTATACGTGCATATTTATGTAATATTTTTACATAATTATGTAATTTTATTGATTGCAATTTGAGGGACCTGCCTGATAACCCAGGCCGAAAGTCCAGAGAATTTAATTTGCAAGCACTGTATTTAACTTTGGAACTTTCTATGACATCCTAAAACCTGTACATGGGGTGTACTGTTTTACTCGGGAGACTTCGCTGAACACAAACTTTAGTGATTCAAAACAGTAAAACATATCACAGTGATGATATTGTCAGTGAAAGTGACTTTTTTTGCATTTCTCACACACAAACAGCACTTTTACTGATGATATATTTGTTGTGATACGTTTTACTGTTTTGAAACCCTAATATTTGTGTTCAGCAAAGTTTCCCGGTATAACAGCACCCCCATGTACAGGTTTTATAGCGTTTTTGAAAGTTAAAGGGTCAAATATTTTTACATTGAAAATTGCCAGGTTTGTTACGTTGCCTTTGAGAGCATATGGTAGCCCAGGAATGAGAATTACCCCCATGATGGCAAACCATTTGCAAAAGAAGACAATCCAAGGTATTGCAAATGGGGTATGGGGTATCCACTTAGTCACAAACACTGGCCAAAATTAGCATTCAATTTAGTTTTTCACTTTTTTCCCCACACACAAACAAATATGAACGCTAACTTTGGCCAGTGTTTGTGACCAAGTGGCTACTAAAAAAGACTGGACATACCCCATATTGAATACCCTGGGTTGTCGACTTTAATAAAATATGTACATGTGGGGTGTGATTCAGTGATTTATGGCAGATAACAGTGTTACAATGTCAAAATTGATACATTTTAAAAATATATATTTTGAAACAGCAATTTCCTATTTGTACTTATAGCCCTATAACTTGCAAAAAAAGCAAAAAAGCACGTAAACAAAATTTGGAATCTATTTAGCAGTTTTTTCCATTAGCTTTCGTAGGTAAGTAAAATATTTTTCAAGCAAAAGTCAAAAACATGTTTTCTTTTTCAATTTTTCACCATATTTTATTATTGTTTTTAAAGTAAATTATATAAGATGATACAAATAATGGTATGTAAAAAAAGCCCTTTTGTCCTGAAAAAACCCAATATAGAACTTGTATGGGAACAGTAAATGAGAGATGAAAATTACAGCTAAACACAAACACCACAAAAGTGTTAAAAGAGCCCTGGTCCTTAACGTACAACATCGCAAAAAAAGGCCGATCCTGAATGGGGTTAAAGTAAATTGTATTAACTACCGTTTTGTATTTACCACAATAACATTGATGTTCATATAATTGAATCAGCCACAAGAATGTTTGTTAATGTATTGCTATCTATCAAGCCAGGTCTGTATTTGAAAGGGGTTAATATAAGCCGAAATGTTTCAGCTATTTAAACCCGAGAATGTTACTCGCATGATAGCCTCTGATGAAGTGAGTTAAGACTCACAAAACGCGTAAGGACAGCAATACTTTTCGGCACTTACCGCAAAACATTACCAAGCTGAATTTGGATGGAGAAGGGGAGAACAGTGACACGCACGCATCACCATTCAGTTCTTTCATCTACCGGCCGGACTGCAGGACCCTGCAAACTGCCCCCATCAACAAACTTTCTTTCATTAACGCTTGGTATAAGCTTGCAAATTGTGAGTGCAAATTTTAAACCTATTACCTTATTAAAGTCTTTTATACAGTATACACTATATATATATATATATACACACACACACAAGTGTAGTGGCACTCACCCTTTCAATGAATAAGTAAAAAACTGCCTTGGTGCAATCCCACGCTGGGTACGGAAAGCAAGAAGGAAAGAGATGACCTTGATCTTGAGGAAGACCTGAAGAGGTCGAAACGTCGATCAGATGTATGTTACCTGTTATTAAATAATATCGAGTTTTTTCTACAAAGACCTGAGAGTGCATCTCTTTCCTTCTTGCTTTATATATATATATATATACAGTGGGACCTCGGTTTACGAATCTAATGCGTTCTCTGGGACATTTCTTATTGAGAAAAATTTGTAAACCGAAACGCAGTTTCCCATAGGAATGCATTGAAAACCAATTAATCTGTTCAGGAGGTCAGAAAAAAGTAAAAATGAGCTGGCATGGAAACCAACCCACAATGCAGAACACACAATAAAAGGCATGCAAATGACAAAGCTCAGCTCCCTACCTTTCCACGGTTTGAGAAATGCACCAAAAAGTACCAAAACAACTGCAAACAATTTCCAGAATGGCTCCAAAACTTGATGCAAAAGCCGCTCCAACACCTCCACACGCGACGCCACATGCTACCCACAAGCTTCAGCATGCAGGGGGCAGTGCTATAAACCTCCCAGGTGCAATGCATCCTGGGGAAAATGGCTTTGTATTGTGAAAAAAAATTGTAAACCAAGGCATTATTTTCAATGGATTTTTATTTGTAAACAGAAAATTATGTTAACCAAGTCGTTTGTAAACCGAGGTCCCACTGTGTATATGTATATATATATATATATATATATATATATATATATATATATATATCTCACATATGAGATATTGTTTTAACTCTTAAAGGTATATACTATAACCTTCTCCTGGATATCAGATTATATCTTATACCATATTTTTATACTTACTGTAAAGAGACTGTAAAAATGTTTACACTTCCTTCATTGCACATTCTGTTTAATTTAGAATGGTACAATTCCTGCTCTGTTAATAGTCTTCTAGAACCTGCTTGGACCTCTTGTGTGTGATTAAAGTTCAATTTACAGAGCAGGTGATAAGAAAACAAAATCCCAAACAAGTTAACATCTGATTAAAAATAAAACCATTTCTTTCTATGCAGGCAAAGTGAGTCAAAGCCAAGGGTGGTGTGGCTAGGACAGCATGGACAGAAACGAAAGTGATTTAACTCCTACATAGCAGAGAAACTGCAGGGACATGATCTATCCACCCAAACTGCTTCATTAACAAAAGTTGTTTTGATTCCTATAGTGTCCCTTTAATTTCTATTACTAACAATTTAGTGCCTTCTAGGTCCACAATCAAGAAATTTACCCCTAATGAACGGCAGTACAACATTTGATGAGACTGATCGAATTAAAACCAGGCTGCATTATTTGAGCATTGCAGAATTCAAAATGCTCCTGTAAACTGGAGTAGGTGGCTCGATTTTTGCTATTCGCAGACTTCTTAGTCATAAGTAACTGTAATATCTCCTTTGAGACTTTGGTTTCTCATTTTTCACCAATAATCCATCAAGCTTAGCTTATCTGGATATGTCTTGGTGGTCCAGCATAGTAAAAATGCAAATCACTATGACAATCATGTTATGGTAGGAACGATGCCATTTTATTTTCCTTTTGCAATCACTCCAGTCAAGGTTCTAACACACAAGAATGCATCATCCACCCCCACCCTCCCTGGCGTATTCTCACTCTGTGTCTAACTGGCCCAACCTTCATTTTTTACTCAAGTTGTCACCAAATTGAGCGACATCATTCCTATGGTCCGTGTCATCCCTTTGGCCTCCATCTGTGGGCATCTTTGATCTCTTTTTCAACATTAATGAGACAATAATTAATAACACCTGCGAGAGGAATTAAAAAACGTCCCCACCCTAATAGTGCCCCTCTCCCCGCTTTTTTCTTCTCCAGCTCCAAAGCTTAAATGTGTCATCTGCTTCAAACAAAAAATGAAAAAATATTAAATAAAGTAAAATGAGAAAGACAACATTGTTACAAAACAAGTCTTTTTATGGTAACTTTCATTTTTGTGGTCTTCTGCCCTGCAACGATTTATAGACTCTGATCCTTGTCAGATGGCTTAAAGAGTTGTATAGCCCTGTCATAAAAAAAGATATATTTTAAAACCTAATTGCAATAAATAGGGGGAAAAATACAAACAGACTCCAAAGTAAAATGGCTTGTGGCAGCATATATTAGTATTCTTTTAACATTACTCATAACCTCTAATGGCCCAGCACACATTGACTTTATTACGCAGTTATTTTACTTTATTAAATCAATAGGAATAAATTATCCTATTTAAAAAATAAAATTAGACGTTTTAGAGATTTTTTTGAAGTTTCCAGAGAATGTTAAAAAACCAAGGAGACATCACCTGTTCCGTTTATTTTACTGTATTATATATACACATTGCCTAATCTAGTCCACACATTACTATGCACATGTGTGCTTAGTACATCAAACAGAATACTGGCACCTACATGCTAATCCATGATACAAATGTGTTTATAGTGATAGACTTGTAATATTTGACCTTCCAGAAAACATTTCATAACAAACAATGCTATAGGAAAACTAAAGCTGCAAAAAATATTTCCCTAGCAACACAAAATGTGTAAGAAATCTCCTGACTTTTATAATATTTTAAATCCAGAATGCTGTTTTGGATTTAAATGAATTTTGCCGGACAGGAAAGTGTGCTAAAATACTAGCAGGGACACATTAACCCCTTAACGACGAGTGACGGACGAGGTCCGTCACTCAGGGGAATGCGTTAATGACGAGTGACGGACCTCGTCCGTCACCCGGTAAAATTAACCCCAGATCGCCGCAATCGCGGCGATCGTGGGGTTAATGGTGCTCCGGTCTGCCTCTGCATTAGAGGCAGACCGGGAGCACCGGATCCGGCTGCCCCAGTACATGTGCTCGCTCTGACAGCATGTCAGAGCAGGCACATGTGCTCTGTATACTCACCTCCGCCTCCCTGCACTTCCGGGTTCAGTGTGAAGTGCAGGGAGACGGATCAGTGTTGATCCTGCCCCCTGGTGACAAAAAATAAAGTTTATTTAAAATCCCACCCCCCTTTACCCATTTTAATAAAAAATTAACCCCTTCCCTGCCAATTGATCACTGACTACAGTGATCAATTGGCAGGGATTACATTTTACTATGATCTGATTTTTTTTGTTTAACACCTGAGGGTTAATTTTTTTTTTTATAACCCTCAGGGGTTAAATTTATTTTATTAATTAATTTAAATATTTTACAATTATAAATTTAGCTAGCGGGGGAGGGTGGAAGTTAGTGGGGAATTGGGGGATTTAGTATTAGGCTAACTAGGGGTTAACGTTAAAAAAAGTTTAAAAATAAGCTTTAAAAAGTTAAAAAATTAAGTTAAAAAATGTTTGAATAACGTTTAAGTAAAAAATTTAAAAAAATAAACCCTTTACCCAGTCCAAATAAAAATTAATCCCTTCCCTGCCAGTCGATCACTGCCTACAGTGATCAAAATACAGATCACAGTATTATACTGTGATCTAATTTTTTCTAACCCCTGACGATTATCTTTTATTTATTTTTTTAACCCTCAGGGGTTAAATTTATTTAATTAACTAATTTAAATATTGTATAATTAAATATTTTGCTAGCTGGGGTGGGTGGGAGTTATGGGAAAATTGGGAATTTACTGTTAGTGCTGCTTACTGCTAGTTAGGGGTTAACGTAAAAAAAAAGCTTAGAAAAATGTTAAATCTGGAAAAAAAAGTTTTACGAAAGTTTAGGAAACTTTAGAAAAATTAATAAGCAAAACAAAAGTTTAAAAAATAGTTTTAAAAAGTAAAAAAAGTTTTAAAAAGTAAAAAAATACATTTAATAACGCTCATTACCACTACACCTGGTACAAGCTAGCGGAAAAATGATCCCACGCTAAGGTTCAAAATATGCCTTTTGAAATACCCTGGGATGTCTTCTTTAAGAAATGGTATGGCTTTATGGGGTATTTGGTTTATATAGCCTGGTAAAATACTCTAAAATGGGACATGGGCACAGCGTAAAAATGTAAAGTTTGAAAAAAAATGGAATGGCTGTGTCCCAAATATGCCCCTCCGATGTCCACATATACCTGGCAAAGGTACATACGGGGGTATTTTTGTACTCAGCAGACATAGCTGAGCAACATATGAAGTATTATACAGTGGTAGTACACATAAGGTTTGCAAAATATACTGTGCAAACTCACTTTGTGTGTCAAAAAGGCAGAAAAAAATGCTTATTACCACTACACCTGGTACACGTTAGCGGAAAAATGATCCCACGCTAAGGTTCAAAATATGCCTTTTGAAATACCCTGGGGTGTCTACTTTAAGAAATGGTAGGCCTTTGTGGGGTAGTTTGAATTTAAAACCTGCGAAGATGCTTGGAAATTGCACATAGGCCCGGCGTCAAAATTCAAAGTTCGGTAAAAACCGATATGGCTTGGTCTCCTATATGGCACTGTAGCTTCACAAAATAGTGCCATAGACATACATTGGGGGGTGTCCTTTTACTCAGAAGACTTAGCTGAGCATAATTTGGGGGGGTTTGAACTTAGTGGCACACATGAAATATACAAAATGCCCAGCAAAATGCAATCCGTATGTAAAAAATGCACAAAATTATTTTTTACCACATAATTTGGCATGTAATGGTAAAAAAATGGGGGCATGTTAAGGCACAATATGCACCTTATGAGATACCCTGGAGTGTCTACTTTTACAAATGGTAGGCCTTTGTGGGGTGTTTTTGAACAGTCAAACTGTTATAATACCCCAAATGGAAGCATAGGCTCATTAAATCCGTCTCTCAAAATTCTACTGTGAATACTGAAAAGGACAGGTCTCCTGTATGGCACTGTAGCTTCACGAAATAGTGCCATAGACATACAATGGGGGTGTCCTTTTACTCAGAAGACTTAGCTGAGCATAATTTGGGGGGTTTGAACTTAGTGGCACATATGAAATATACAAAATGCCCAGCAAAAATGCAATTCGTATGTAAAAAATGCACAAAATTATTTTTTACCACATACTTTGGCATGTAATGGTAAAAAAATGGGGGCATGTTAAGGCACAATATGCACCTTATGAGATACCCTGGAGTGTCTACTTTTACAAATGGTAGGCCTTTGTGGGTTTTTTTTGAACAGTCAAACTGTTATAATACCCCAAATGGAAGCATAGGCTCATTAAATCCGTCTCTCAAAATTCTACTGTGAATACTGAAAAGGACAGGTCTCCTATATGGCACTGTAGCTTCACGAAATAGTGCCAAAGACATACAATGGGGGTACCGTTGTACTCAGCAGAAGTAACTGAACACATAATAAAACTTTGTACAGTAATAGCACACACCAACTTTACAAAATACACATGAGAAGTTCTTTGTTATAAGTTTGTGTGCGAAAACCCCCCAAAAACACAATTTTACTCCAATATTTAGCAGAGGTTGGCGGTAAAATGGCTACGTAGAAAGTGTCAAAACAACCTTAGGTAAATAGCCTGTGGTGTCTACTTTATATAAATATATACTTTTGTGTGGCAATTTTGTTTTCATTTATGGCTATTAAGCTTACAAGACAAACATACCAAATTCTAAAATCGCTCCACATTAAAAGTTTATTTTACTCCTTGTGCTTTGTGACCTGTAACTACCAAAAAAAACTGAAAATCCCAGGCACATTATATATTCTGTAAATCAGAACTACTAAATTAATTTATTTTTAATTACTTTCCTTAACCTGCACTAATTGTGCACACATTATTATTGCAAAAACTGTAAAAAAACACAAACTTTTTCATTTTTCTGTATTTTTTTTTTATAATAAATAAGCATGTATATATATATATATATGTTACATCAAATTAAAGCCCTTTCTGTCTTTAAAAAACGGTATATAATATGCGTTGGTGCAATAAATTAGTCAAATGCAAATTGCAGTTGAACGCAAACAGCAAAAAAAGCAAAAAATGCCGTTGTCATAAAGTGAAAGACAAGCTTCCGAAGCTCTGTCCTTAAGGGGTTAAAGGAATCTTCTTTCTCCAGATTATACATACATACATACATACATACATATACATATATGCACACGCGCCTCCCAACAAAGTTGTGGTGGGGGAAAAAGTGTGGATGAAAACCCCTTCCACCTGAAGTAAATGGATAGTTAATATATTGCTAAACACAAATACACACACCCATGGGCGTCCGAACAAAGGGGAGGCATATTTGTTTGTATTCCTGACACTACAGTATTCATTTAAGCAAATGAAAGGAACATTCTGGTCACCATAACAACTTTATCTAAATGGAAATGCTATGATGGCAGGAGGACCCTGGGCACTCTCTTTCCTTTAAGAGGTTAAACCGCTCTCAAATGGTTTAACCCCAAAGGCTTCCTCCACCTAGAAGTCGCTCAGTGGTATTCAGCTTCTGAAACGGAGTGTCAGAAAGTGCAGATTGACGTCAGGCTCTAAGCCAATCGCTAGTTCCCGATTCATAAAAATGTTTTACTTTTTTATGAATGGGGAGCTATTGATTGTCTGAGAGTGCCAGCTGACCGCTCTAGCCAATCAGCGGCACCCCTACCCAGTGGCACTCTGTGCTTCCTGACACTCAGTAAATAAAAGTGAACACATTAACACTGATATATTGTTTTACCTGGGGAGATGAGAAGTTCCAAAGTTTTCCTGCCAGGCACAGGTACCAAAGCCTAATGATATGGTGTCCAAAATAAAGTTGAGGGTTCACTTCACTTGTCCTTCCTGCTCCAATCTCATTTTCTTCTCCTTCATTTGACACAGTCTTCTTTTTCTTCTGACGCTGTCTTCTCTCCTCCTTGGCTTCTTCACCTTTCTGCTACTTTCTGCTTCTTTTGCGCCCTTCTGCTACTTTCAGCTTCTTTTGTGCCCTTCTGCTCCTTTCTCTTTCTGATCCCTTTCTGCTCCTTCTCCTACTTTGTGCTCCTTGCTGCCCCTTTCTGCTTCTTGATGTCCCTTCATGCTTACTTCTGTTCCTTCTCCGTTCTGCTCCTTCTCTTACTTTAACTTCCTGCTCCTTGCTGGCCCTTCCTGTAGGCTGTCTCCCCCATCCCTCACTTACCTAATCTGTAGGTGGACCCCCCTCATCTCTAACTTTCCTGATCCGAAGGTGGACCCCCCTCATCTCTAAATTACCTGATCCGAAGGTGGACCCCCCTCATCTCTAACTTTCCTGATCCGAAGGTGGACCCCCCTCATCTCTCACTTTCCTGATCCGAAGGTGGACCCCCCTCATCTCTCACTTTCCTGATCCGAAGGTGGACCCCCCTCATCTCTCACTTTCCTGATCCGAAGGTGGACCCCCCTCATCTCTCACTTACCTGATCTGTAGGCATCCCCCCCTCATCTCTCACTTACCTGATCTGTAGGCTGCCCCCCATCTTTCACTTACCTGATCTGTAGGCTGCCCCCCATCTCTCACTTACCTGATGAGAGAGAGAGAGAATATAGAGAACGGCTACAAGTACCTGGGAGTACCACAAACGCATGGCAACCATGAGGAAGAGGCAAGGAGGATAGCAACATCCAAGTACCTCCAAAGAGTGAGACAGGTCCTGAAGTCCCAGCTCAATGGCAAGAACAAGATCCAAGCGATCAACACATATGCCCTACCGGTCATCAGGTACCCAACTGGAATAATAACATGGCCAAGAGAAGAACTAGTTATAATGGATGTAAAGACCAGGAAACTTCTCACTATGAATAGAGGATTCCACCCAAAATCCAGCACCCAGAGACTGTACACCTGCAAGAAGGAAGGAGGTCGGGGCCTGATGAGTGTCAAGGCCACAGTCCTGGATGAAACACAGAGCATCCACAAGTAAATCACTAAGATGGCTCCCAAAGATGAACTGCTAAGGGAATGCCTGAGACTTCCACAAATCGAGGATGCTGAAAAAGAGGAGGTCCGTTGGCAAGACAAACCTCTCCATGGCATGTACCACAGGCAAATAGTGGATGTGGCTCACATGACAAAATCCTACCTGTGGTTGGAAAAGGCAGGACTGAAAGACAGCACTGAGGAACTAATCCTAGCAGCACAGGAGCAGGGACTCAGCACCAGATCAATAGAAGCTGGAGTCTACCGCACCAGGCAAGACCCAAGGTGCAGACTGTGCAAAGACACCTCTGAGACAGTCCAGCACCTAGTAGCTGGATGCAAGATGTTAGAAGGAACAGCATACACAGAGAGACACAACCACGTTGCTGGGAATGTGTACCGCAACATCTGCACAGAATATGGATTGGACCTGCCTAAGTCCAGATGGGAGATACCACCAAGGGTAGTTGGGAATGACAGGGCTAAGATCCTGTGGGAGCTTTAAGATCCATAAAGACAAGCAAGTGCTGGCCAACCAACCAGACATCGTGGTGGTAGACAAAGAACAAAATGCTGCAGTCGTGGTGGATGTGGCAATACCCAGTGACTAGAACATCAGGAAGAAGTATCATGAGAAGATGGACAAATACCAAGGACTGAAAGAAGAACTAGAAAGGATGTGGAAAGTGAAAGAAGTAGTAGTCCCAGTTGTGATAGCAGCACTCTGGGCTGTGACTCCCAAGTTGGGGGAGTGGCTTCAACAGATTCCAGGTGGGACATCTGAGATTGATGTCCAGAAGAGTGCAGTTCTAGGAACAGCTAAGATACTGCGTAGAACCCGCAAACTCCCAGGTCTCTGGTAGAAGACCCGAGAATAAGGAATAAACATACCACCCAGGAGGGGAGAAAAAAATCAATTTTATATATATATATATATATATATATATATATATATATATATATATATATATATATATATATATATACACACACACATTAGAAACCATTAGCTGTGATTAGCTCATGAGTCTTCTGTTAGATCATGCATATATGCATATATTTATATTAATTTAGCTAGGTACATTGGTTAAGGGATACTCCCGTTATACTTCATAGACCGAATAGTCGTTAATTTGTTATGTAGCTAAGTATATATAATGTATTCCTATGGTTATCTAAATATATACTCTGAAGCCTTTTCTGCAATGTATCTATAGATAGATCTGCTACTATTTGGCACTTGGAACTCCAATTCAGAAATGTAGCCATCTTATGTTATTGTTTAAATCATTTGGTTTAAATTTTGATTAACAAATTAGCCTAAATACCTAAGTAGAAACTTTATATATTTTGATATGCTACGGTGGCTTTGATATCTCCTATCCTTGTATTTTAATATGTTTGCGAGAGCAGATTATTAAACACTTGGCCGTAACCACACTCACTTACTGGCCTTTCCAATAGGCACTTAAGGGGTTAACCTCTATCTTATAGTTAGGCATTGCTTTCACGTTTGCACAGCCTCTCTTTCATATAACCTACTCTCCAATCAGATCACATGTATGGTATATTTAAATCACTCCTTTTCCCGCTTTTCATTGTCTTGAAAAAAGTCCTACGAGGACTGAAACGTCGACTTATATGTCTTTGAAGTATGGCACAATAAATTGTTTATATTTTTACGAAGACCTTTCGAGTGCACTCTTTCCATTTGTATATATTGAAGGCTGAGGCAGCACCGAGGCAAGTACAAGACCGGTACATTGAGTGCGGGATATTTGCAGTTTGTATTGATTACGGAGAGCTCGTTAAGCCAGGGCTCAGTCCACGCACCAGACCCAGGAGAGTCACATCATCTACAAGGATTTGATTTATGGAGGAGTTCCTGACTAGAGCCGGAGCGTATGCAGATCACGCAGAGGTGCTGCAATACACAGAAGCAGAAGCCGCGGCGATATTGTGGCCGCAAACGGATTCGGACCTACCAGTATCTACTGAACCTCGGGACGTTATTAGAAATTTGCTTAAACTTAAACAAAGACAAATTGATCTTGAACTACACGCCACTTATCTATCCGACTATTACCGCATGAAAAAAATCCCCAGAGGTTTTCGGATTAAAAACGTTCCAACTATTGGAAGAAATAACCCTGAAGTGTGTCGGAAGTGGATCGGTATACTAAACAAGTGTTCCCTTGACCTGATGCTGGTGGTTATCGAGGAGGTAGGTTGTGAACTAAAAATCACTAAATTTAAAATCTCAGATTATGAAGTATTGCACACTACTACTATAACAGCACCCAACTGTGATACATTGATTCAGAAACTAACAGAAGACCTGAAACAATATAAAAACGACTTGGTCAGGTTCAAAAGAGAAAAACTCACTAAAGTACAAGCAGATTACTCAGAACATAGAGTATACAGGTGGCTATCGGGAGACAACACCAGACCCACTTATAGAACCTATAAGCCTAGAATTAGAAAACCCATTGCATCTACTGTCGACTTTACCTCCGGAGAGTCGGCATCTGACTCTGATTATAAGGATTCACAAAGAGAGGGAGCTTATTCTAATACCACAGCATCATACAATACGTCTTTTTTAGAACCAGGACTTGGCCTGGTGAGAGAAACAACAAGTGGGGATCGCCAAGGCATAGAGCACCCTCCAAATACCAAAATTATACCAGGAGGGGACAGAAAGGGAAAAGGCACTGGACACAGGGGACGACCGCCAAGGAGACGCTAATTAATCCTATTATTAATCTATCTACTAGAATCCTCACCACAACAGAAATTATGCTTCTAAACAAAGGACTTTCATTTGTTCCGACTGCTAATATCAACAAATTCCAATGGGAAATTGAGCAATTTCAATTTAACAGAAAACTTCGTTTAGCAGATTTCTTTAAAAACTCTAATCAACAACATCAAACGGAGGAGAACATTGAAAAAATTAAAATGAGAAGCACCTTTGACCCCTCCACCTCAAACCCTACATTAAAAACATTCTCACAAATGTTAAAATTTGATACAATGAAGGTTACAACTACGCGGAACCAACGCCGCTCGAATTTATCCAAAGCTGAAAGAGAAGCCTTAAACAGCCTGGCTAAAGATATGTCTATTACCATACGTCCAGCGGACAAGTGGGGTGCTATAGTCGTCCAACAATATGACGACTATAAAGAGGAAATCCTCAAACAACTAAGGGATACTAGAGTCTATGAATACACTCAAATAGACCCCACTCATGAATTCAGCAAAGTTGTCCAGCAGACATTGCAAAGGGGTCTAGAAGCAGGTTTCCTCACTACTACCGAATATGAGTACCTATTTGAAACCCACCCTCGGTGTCCGATCATATATACAGTGCCAAAGGTTCACAAAAACCTGGAGCGCCCACCAGGACGACCGATAGTATCGGCAATCGGGGGACTGTTAGAACCCATAGGAAAATGGTTAGACACAAAATTTAAAAAACCGGTAATGTCACTACCCACCTATGTCAAAGACTCGGCGCAAGTCATAGCAGCCTTAAACTCAATAGAACTCCCCCCACAAGGAGTCTTCCTAGCAGCCATTGATGTAAGCAGCTTATACACCATAATTCCCCACGAGGAGGGAATCCAGGCGATGCGCCAAGTATTAATACAGTACCAAGAACGTATAGAGCCCCCGATTGAATATATACTTGAATTACTGGAATTATGTCTTACACTTAATTACTTTCGATTTGAGAAAGCATTCTACATACAAATATCCGGGACATCGATGGGTGCCCCTATGGCACCCATGTATGCCAATGCATACATGCATGCATACGAACAAGTACACATTCTCCAAAAATATGGTCAACATATCCTGAAATACCTGAGATACATCGATGATGTGTTCATCATATGGACGGGCGAGGAACAAAGTCTACATGACATGATACGGTCACTGAATCAACTGGACTTACCAGTAAGACTTACCCATCAAATTAACAACAAACAAATCGATTTTCTGGATCTTCGTATCTTTATAGAAAACAATAAGTTGGGGTATACTTTATTTGCAAAGGAAACTGACCGCAATACGTTATTACATGCCAGTAGCCACCATCCACCCAACCTCATAAAATCTTTACCGGTATCCCAATTCATGAGAATACTGAGGAACAACTCTGACTCCATAAAAGCTGCAAATCAGGTGCAAGAAATGTTTGAAAAATTCTCACAACGCGGATATCCAAGACATATGCTGGAGTGTGCATATTCAAAAGCACTTAAAAACTACACTGATGGCCCTAAAACCAAGAACAACCAAAGTAGAATGATCTTCCCTCAAACGTTCCATTCACTATCGGGCGAGTTGTCCCAAAAAATAAGACACAACTGGGAGGTTCTTAAAAAAGATAAGACACTACCGATGACATTCCAGAATACCCCTATGATTAGTTATAGGAGGAACAGGAACCTGAGAGATTATCTGGTTCATACAGATACATCAACGCACCAGTCTGCTCAAAACCCAGGCTGTTATCGTTGTTTAAAGTGCACGGCTTGCAACAGTATGACTCCGGGCAAAGTGTTCTACCACCCTCGCTCAGGTAAAGAATATAGGATACGGCAAAGGATCACGTGTACCACCACACACGTAGTTTACCGCATCACCTGCCCATGTGGACTCATGTATATCGGCAAAACATCCAATGACCTCAGGGAGCTCATGAGGGGACACAGATCTACCATCAGGACAGCGTTATCCAGCGGCATAGCAACCACTCCCATAGCCAAACACTTCCTGGAAACAGGGCATACACTGCCCACATTGAAATTTATGGGCATTGAACATGTTCCGGCCCCGAATAGGGGGGGTGACAGAGACGTTCTACTTCTTCAAAGAGAAGCCTTCTGGATCTTCACACTAGGGACTTTATCCCCGGGGGGACTCAATGAGATCAACCCACTCAACTGCTTCATTCCGAAAAGATAAAGATGCCACATATTTTACGTATACAGCAGTAACTAGTATATATTTGTATAAAATGTCACAGAGAAACCATTAGCTGTGATTAGCTCATGAGTCTTCTGTTAGATCATGCATATATGCATATATTTATATTAATTTAGCTAGGTACATTGGTTAAGGGATACTCCCGTTATACTTCATAGACCGAATAGTCGTTAATTTGTTATGTAGCTAAGTATATATAATGTATTCCTATGGTTATCTAAATATATACTCTGAAGCCTTTTCTGCAATGTATCTATAGATAGATCTGCTACTATTTGGCACTTGGAACTCCAATTCAGAAATGTAGCCATCTTATGTTATTGTTTAAATCATTTGGTTTAAATTTTGATTAACAAATTAGCCTAAATACCTAAGTAGAAACTTTATATATTTTGATATGCTACGGTGGCTTTGATATCTCCTATCCTTGTATTTTAATATGTTTGCGAGAGCAGATTATTAAACACTTGGCCGTAACCACACTCACTTACTGGCCTTTCCAATAGGCACTTAAGGGGTTAACCTCTATCTTATAGTTAGGCATTGCTTTCACGTTTGCACAGCCTCTCTTTCATATAACCTACTCTCCAATCAGATCACATGTATGGTATATTTAAATCACTCCTTTTCCCGCTTTTCATTGTCTTGAAAAAAGTCCTACGAGGACTGAAACGTCGACTTATATGTCTTTGAAGTATGGCACAATAAATTGTTTATATTTTTACGAAGACCTTTCGAGTGCACTCTTTCCATTTGTATATATTGAAGGCTGAGGCAGCACCGAGGCAAGTACAAGACCGGTACATTGAGTGCGGGATATTTGCAGTTTATATACACACACACACACACACAAACAAACCTCTTTTACAGGCAGGATTTTGTCACATATCTTACGGTTACCGCAGCCTTCTAGGATAAGTCCAGGACACATCCAGCTCAGTTTTCTGATTTATTTGGTGCAAAATATACAGGTGCTTCAAAATAAAATAAGAGAGAGAGAGAGTCCCCACCAGGCAAGCAAACACCTTCAAGGCACTCCTGGGCGGCTCGAGGCCTACCGCCGACAGCCACCACGCGGCCCTAACAAAATGGCCAAAAGCGATGTAACTACCTTACAGACGGCTGGGGGTGAATCGCAGGCAGACCTCACACACCACGCAGCTGTATCCATGCACATCCCTCGATAGCAAAGGTGGTAAAGAGAAGAAGACGGCGGTCCACAAACCTGCCGCCCATTCAAGCGACAAGCCCAATATGTGCCCTACTTGAGAACATCTTACCTCAGCCTCCTGCCACCAGGTCCGCAGACCCTCACTGGGCGGTCCACTCATAAACGCACTACGATACTGCTACCCACACCCGGATAATAAGGTCTGTGCAGCGTGGGGTCGGAGTGGTCGTGTTGCTCGGCCGTGGGGTGGGTGCGGGTGTTGTACTCGTGCTCGCTCCGCGGCCGGGTGGTGTGGCCGCGCCGGCCCTATGCCCTGTAACGGGCCGTTGGGACCCGGCGGACCCTGGATGATCTGCAGGGTTTATCCCCACGTCCAAGAAGAGCATGCCCAGCAACAGCATCTATGGCACAAGACCTGTCGGCAGCTCCAACTCCTCACAAAGGAATACATGAAGGGCACAAGCCGCGGAACTCACCGCAGACACCCCCTCCAACAGACACTCTGGCGGCACTCACCGCTACACGGACATTTAAGTCAGTAAGGTCACACTCAAAGTGGCAATACATAACGGCCGTCAACATCCTGACTTTTGCAAACGATGACCCAACATGCCGAAATCTGCCTGGTGGTACTCTACTCTACTATACTTTACTTTCATTTAATCTACTCTACTTTACCTTGTTTGACAGACCTCCCTAGACAAGCTATTTGTTTTCCAAAAATGTTTGTGCACATGTCTGTTATGCATATAAGCTCTTAAACGTTAAATGTTAAGCATGGATAGCGTGCATAAGTGCACAATGACTAGTGTGTGTTTCCATGTATAATGTCTAGAATGTGTAGGAAGCGTAAACGCACACTGCTTAGTAAGCATTGGAGGTCACCTTGACAAAGATTAACTCGATGTACTCATGTTTTCTTATTACTTACTCTCACTTTAAATACAAAAAGTGCACGTGACACTGTATACCCCACTGTTACTAATGTTATTGGTATAAGCGAGTGGAATGCCTTTGGGGTACCACGAGCATGTCTGTTAAACCTATATGCACGAAAAAATAAAGAATACAAAAAAAAAAACAATGTGATAAGTCTAATCTATCATATGCCATCTAATTTGCCTGGCTCTAGTCATTCTCTTGTGAACATGGGTCAAGATCTGCACATATCCACCTTTCTGCTTTTGTAAAAGGAAGTTTGTCCTCCCTAGCCCATACCTCCAAGATAGAACATGTCAACCTAAGTAACATGACATAGCTGGATCCACTTTTCTTTGACATTCCATGACATGCAAATGTTTTATTTCTACTCATAGCTTTTTCTATTTCTATACAAAACTCCATGTCGAAAGGAACAATACACCTAAAATAAATGTAACTTTTCATCTACATGTCTGCTTGAAAGTTAACAAGTACAATGCTAAAATCTTGTCAGGATTACTGTCCTGAGTTTAATGTTATGGTCCTATGATGACTGAGCTGGACTATTAACTTGTCAAAATGTACAATGTCAGATTAAAAAACAACCATCAAAAGATCTACCTTTTGGACAGCCCTGTTCTAATGCATTGATAATGTGTGAGAGTTTGTTTGTATGCAACTGTGCAAGTTTATACAGTGATGCCACAAGAAATGTATTTCCTGTGTGTCAAATAATTTAGGCATACCAGCATAGTCAATGTTTTCTAGAAAAGTTAATTTAGAAAGTAACAGATTATTGAAGAATTTTGCTTTAGGTAACATATGAAAAATCTACAGCTATATGCATGGTTTATATATATATAGATAGATCAAATGTAGGAAAAGCACTCCAAGGACTTCTTTCAATGTAGAAAATAAATAAATTTTATTCGGCAACTGCCATGAAAAATATATATATATATATTGTGATCCTTGTCTGTAGATAGCACGGTCCTCTAGGGCAAAAACATGCACAGTCCTTTTATTTTCTTATAATCCCGGCAACTTTATTTGTAAATTTACACATCAGGCAGCAGCAAACAAAACATAAATGCAATGATGTAACACAAATCCCTATAACAAAAAGCCTAGCTCGTCTGAGCACTAACTCACATCAGATTCCCTATCTATCAGGGGTTAAACTATAACAAAATGTATTGGTTTCACCAACCTAGTGTCTTTGTCTGCTCTCAGCACTCCTAGTGCTCCAAGCCAGCCTTGACTGCTTCCTTCCGCACTCCTAGTGCTCCAAGCCAGCACTCCCAGTGCCTCAAGCCAGCACTCCCAGTGCCTGGTCTCCTTGACTCTCTTACTGGAGAGAACACCCTCTCTCCTACCTGCTTCCTGAGAGGAAGCCAGCAATCCCCCCCCCCCCCCTTTTACCTGCCTAGCAGGGATGGGTTTATTCCCACTGCTTATCAGCAGCCGAGCAGTGGGTTGGAGACAGTCCAAAAAACCCTGGCCTGGATCTATGTCTCCCATGAAAACCACTAAACTGTGGAGTGGAGCATTGGCCCACCCTTCTCTCCAAATGCTCCACCCCAGGGGCCCATAACTAAACAAAGCTTTGTGTTGTGCAAAACACAAACTACATATACTCCCCCTGGGGTTAAATGGCTTCTCTGCCTTCACTTTATCACATATCCTCCTCCCCAGCTCAGACCCATCGGGTCGAGCGGCCTTAGAACACCAACCGTGAACATTCATGTCACCTAGGGCTTTACCAGCCCTGACTTGCTCCTCAGTTACAGGCCGTGGCCTATTGCAGATGGCTGCTACCTTGCTCCCTTGTAGTTTAAGGAACCCCCACCCAAGTGGATAACAAAAATAGTTAGCTACCTCAAATCCCAGATAACGCTTAGCAGTGTTAGCGGTCAAACCGGCAGCCCTTACATTACTCACAACTAACTGGACCTTCATCAGGTGTGCTACCCAGTCCACCATGTGAATCACCACATCACCAAGGTGGGCAGCTGCATACTCTCTGTGGTGCCAAAGTATCCTTTTCACCACATGCAGAAATAGGGCCGGTGCACCACGCAACCTGAATGGCCATACTTTATGTTGTAATAATCCCTCGGTAGTAGAAAGCGCTGTCCTTCCCTTTGCTTTCTCTGTCAGGGGAATCTGCCAATACCCTATGACTAGGTCCAAGGTACTCACTTACTTATTCGCTCTTGCGTTTGAGCTACATGTACTATAGGGCATTTAACATTTACAATCTCTGTAACAAACTCTATCTCTGCCTTGGGGTATGTGTGGGTGTCACCATGTGTGCACACAATATCAATCATTTGTCCTGTATCACATTTCTCTGGCTGGAGCAGAACACTTTTCATCAAAGTAACTTCATTCCCTGAATCAAATAGTGCTTGTACACAACTCCCTTCCACCATCACCACTTTTAACTGTGCTATACCACCACCAGTCACCATACACATCTTTAAGCAAGTCAATACAATCCTATGCAGAGCCCTTATTACTATGTCACATTGTATTGTCTCTTCACTCTCAGGACAGTCATGTGTAATATGTCCTTGCATGAGGTAGTTGAAGCAGTTTTTCCTCAGTCTGGTCTCGTAGCCAAAATGGGACTTTTAGGTACGTTCTACCATCATCGGTATATTGTCCCAGACTTTGTCCTTTCTTTACAGTTTCCCAGCTTATCAGGTTGCTAGTGGATCTAGGCTGAGGATCAATACTGTGTGGCTCCTTAGCAGCCAAGTTCCTCTCAATCATCAGCTGCTTCCACATCCACAGCAGCTGCTGGTTTGACACACTCTCAATGTCCAAGTTACTTTCAAAAGCAAACTTTACAAAGACTTGGCGTGTAACTAGCCTTTTTTTATAAGTTATACGCCCAATACCTTCATAAGCTGAATTTTCCAGGTGCTCAACCTCTTCTGTCACCAGCTCATCCTCCACTGGAACAAGTCCCTCCGTGAAGGGCTCCACAATACCCTCCATCAGTTCTGTGAATTCCTGGGAGCCTTCCTTGCGCTCTACTGTTAATGCTACAGGTCTCATCTCTATATCCTCAGAGGGTTGGCCATGGAGGCTGTCTAGAGCAACTTCCTCCTGCATGAATGCAGCCTTTGATCTCAGCTACATGCCATCATGCTCGGCCTGGCCTGGTATGGAGTGATGTTCCTCTGCCGGAGGCCCAGACTCCCAGCTTAGCTCCTCTTTCCTTTGCCTGGTTTCCTCCCCAGGGTTATCCTCGGCCTTGAGTGGCCACCTCTCGATGTCAGCAAAGCTTTCCTCTGGGCTGTCTGGCGGTCTCCCTGCTCCCTCGGGGGTGTGCAGAGACGCAGTCATGGCCTCTCGCTGGGTCATGACAGCCCCGGTATCAAACAGCCATTCAGGCATTCTGAGCTCCGCCTTTAATTCCATGGCTGTGTTCCCAGAATCTGGCAGCTGTTCCAGGTATTCAGTGCGCCCAGGCCTTGTAGCAGTAGCAGGTGTCTCCGAAATATTTAATTCTGCTACGCCAATGTCATCTACATTGTCACTTTCGACTTGGTTGGGCTTAGGTGCAGACATACCCATCTTGTCACCACAGCTTGGTTCTGTAACAGTCGCTCTCTCTTGACTTAGATCAGAAGCGGCTACTTTGCCTTTCTTATTTTGACTTCGTTTTGCCACTACTTCTCTGCCTTGCTTTTCTCCATTTTGCTCAGCTCCTCTGCTGTTGTTTTCTCTGACTCCCCAAGTCAGTCTGCGTTTCCTGCCTTTGACTTGTTCACTTGGGTGAACATTAGCAGCTTCTGCTTCATGTTCCTTTCCCTGGCTGTATCCACTAGCTTCACTTACACCTTCTGGGTGGTTTTTGCTTACCACCAACTCTTTTCCAAAAACTTCTTTATCTGTTGTGATGCCACTCAGAGCAAGTTTGAGTCTTTCACGTGAAGCTGTAATGTCTTGATTTTCAAGCAAACACTTGTCAACTTCCTTAATCAGTTTGTCTTGTTCTCCCTTCTGATTCTTCTGCTCTCTCTTACTTTGGCGCATGTCATCAGTGTCACCATCACTGCCTCTTGACAATTCCACTTTTTCCTTTAGCTTTGCTGGGCTCTTTACTAACTTTATTTCTTTTTCGTCCCTGGAGGATCCAGCTGGCTTTTCACCCACTTCCACGTCATCACTACTTTCAGGCTCAATTTTATCCTTCTTGCCTTCCTGTTCTCTCTCTTCTGTGTGTTTCTCAACATCACGCTTTGCTGCCTCCATGCTTTTCAGCTTGCAAAATACTTCTTCTACTGCCTCTGTCATCTTATGCAGGATGTCAGTAGCTTGGTTACGGGGTCCCTTGTCCCCACACTCCCTGCAGGGGGCAATCTTCAAAAACTCAGTAAGGGCAGCTCTATTCTCCTGCTGCGCGTCCCTCAGGTTCTTAACCTGTGCAGCCAGTAAACGGTTGGTGTCTTGTTGTTTAGCGGTTGCCTGTACCACAGCCCTCAGCAGGTCCTCCATTACAGCACCAAGCAGGTAACAGTCTTAAAGGTACAGTGCTACTTGTTTGATTAACAGGTCTGCCAAAACAAAAGTCCTCAAGCAGACAACCGGATGACTGGCACACCCACAGACCCTCAATGTGCTACTGTGCCCGCATTCTCCACCATATTGTGATCCTTGTCTGTAGATAGCACGGTCCTCTAGGGCAAAAACATGCACAGTCCTTTTATTTTCTTATAATCCCAGCAACTTTATTTGTAAATTTACACATCAGGCAGCAGCAAACAAAACATAAATGCAATGATGTAACACAAATCCCTATAACAAAAAGCCTAGCTCGTCTGAGCACTAACTCACATCAGATTCCCTATCTATCAGGGGTTAAACTATAACAAAATGTATTGGTTTCACCAACCTAGTGTCTTTGTCTGCTCTCAGCACTCCTAGTGCTCCAAGCCAGCCTTGACTGCTTCCTTCTGCACTCCTAGTGCCCCAAGCCAGCACTCCCAGTGCCTGGTCTCCTTGACTCTCTTACTGGAGAGAACACCCTCTCTCCTACCTGCTTCCTGAGAGGAAGCCAGCAATCCCCCTTTTACCTGCCTAGCAGGGATGGGTTTATTCCCACTGCTACAGCTGATTATCAGCAGCTGAGCAGTGGGTTGGAGACAGTCCAAAAAACCCTGGCCTGGATCTATGTCTCCCATGAAAACCACTAAACTGTGGAGTGGAGCATTGGCCCACCCTTCTCTCCAAATGCTCCACCCCAGGGGCCCATAACTAAACAAAGCTTTGTGTTGTGCAAAACACAAACTACATATACTCCCCCTGGGGTTAAATGGCTTCTCTGCCTTCACTTTATCACAATATATATAATTCTTATATAATGCAGTGCAAAAGATACGTTTACAAGCTTAGAGACACAGTTACAAGAATGGAAAATAGTAATGGCAGTAAAGTTGTTCCGACCAAGTCATATAGAGATGTTGCACTATATATATATATATATATATATATATATATATATATATATATATATATATAAAACAAAGAGGTGCTTCTCTGATAGCATGAATGCATGAGATCAGATACTTGTAAAAACAAGGATATGCCATAGAGAGAAAACAAAATGCACAAACACAATACAAATGAGCCAACCAATAGGTTAAGTTGTGCTTGTGCCCTCCTAGGAGGCTATGCAGCAGGGCCGGACTGGGACAAAAATTCAGCCCGGGCAATTAAAGGCAGAGCAGCTGAGGGGGCGTGGCCTGGACGCTGGACAAGATGGCGGGATAAGGGAAAGTGCCTCTGGTGCAATAACGTAAGTTTTATATTTCACATCCAACTGAGGAAGCCATCAAGGCGAAACGCGTTCTGGGAACATTGTGAGCTAAAAATACTTTTGGAACACTGGACTTTTTATGCCTATATAGTGTATTTTATTGTATTGATATATATTTTTATATTTATATTTATATTCTTATTGCACATAGCATAATAAAGTTTATATATATTTTTAATACACTATTGGCATTTTTCCTGCTACTTGTAAAGAAGGAGTGTGGTCCTTAATCCACATATGTGATTTGATCAGAGCCGATGTGGAAGGCTCTGGGTTTGTAAGTACCTTATTTTCCTTACTCTTTATTGAATATAAAACTTACGTTATTGCACCAGAGGCACTTTCCCTTATACATTCCAGAATACAAGAGAGGAAGACATTAAAAGAAGGGATAAGAGTCGCCTCTACGGACTCTGAAAACGCTTATATTGAGCTATACCCCTATAGCTCCCGAAAGTGTGAGTGGGAATTTTGTAACTTCCTATTTTACTTATTTCTGTGTTACAGTCTGCACTATGTTTGGGTTTTTTTGTTTATACCTCTAGGAAACCATTAAAGAATTATTGTGAATTTACATACTAAGGAAAACCTTAAAGAATTATTGTGCATTTATATACTAAGGTATTGTTTTTTGACTTATAATCTCCATCACCAGATATCTACTTTGGTCACCCACTCATATAGCGCTTCACCCATATTCTGATTTTACGGCAATGGTATAAGACACCGCACCTCCTACACCAAATAGACCCAGAACACTCCGACCTATGCTGGAGATGTGAAAGGGAGGAAGGGACCATAAAACACATCGGGTGGGACTGTGTGAAGATCAAAACATATTGGGCGGGGATACACACGATCCTAAAGAAGTTCTCGGACGCACCTCCCTTCCTGGAACCGGCAGCAATGCTCCTGCACCAAACAACAATACCCCACTCTAAGTACAAAAAATCCATAACCATTAGAATACTCAATGTAGCTAAACAAGTACTCCCCCAATTCTGGAAACAAAGCGTAACACCCCCACTAATAACCTGGTTTAACCAAAGGGAAGACCTCAGGAAAATAGAGGAACTGACAATGACGGCCAACTCGACCCTTACGACCTACATGGACATATGGACGTATTGGATCCTTGAGACAGCAAAATAAGGATTCCAACAGAGACTCAGAACTGACGGGCACCATGACACGGACAGATAAAACCCAGAAATCACACTACAGACGACGGGAGACGACAGACAGCAGACACACCCAAACCCCCTTCCCTCCCCGACTCACCTCCCCCTCCCCTCCCCAACGACCTAAGCTGCACATCTACCCCAACCCCCTTGACCGCACCAACCCCTATAGGGGATCTATGGGTTCCGAACGGAGGCTCAGACAGGTACCATGGACCCCCAGCTAATAGGACGCACAACCCTGGTAACAAACGAGTCAACCAAACCTCTGCACCATCACTTAATTCTGTCCCCTAGTGGGACGGGTGCTTAAGGGGAAAGGTCTGCAATATAAGGGGGAAGAAAGGGGTAGAAGATGCTAAATTTTACTTTTTTCTAATGACTGTAACTCACGGACTACACTTCACTTACCTCAGAGACATACATACTACTTTCTACCCATACACATCGAAGGACATCGGTATTGGAGGTCATTCTCAACTATACCACACTCAAACGCTTGTATTGTCAGAAACGCATTAGAACCGATACAAGGGACCTGCGAGTCCGGCAACAGTGTGGGCCTGCGAGCCCGAACAGATGTTAATTCCTTACCTTTAAATGAAATCCATTAAGGAGACCTGCGAGTCTCAAAGCTTTCTATGACTGAACGATGAAAATAATAAAAATAATATTCACAAAAAAAAAAAGGCAGAGCAGCCCACTATTAGGGGCGGGCCAGAAAGGGGGCATGTCATGTCACCACCATTGACACGCACACCCCCTTCCCCCCCACCAAATGAGTATGTTAATGTGACGCTCCTCCAGAGCATCCAGTGTTACTGGCTAAAATAAATGCCATGAGTTTTTTTGGGTGGGGGGGAGGGGGGGGGGGGTTGAGTTGGTGTTGTGTTTGCTGGTGATTTGTCTCTGGTGTTCTCAATAGTGGGATACCAGAGATCAAAACAGGAACCAGACTGTTAAAGAGTGTTGTGCATGTGTGGGGATGTTCCTTGTGTTGTTGTATATGTTTGGACGTTGCATGTGTGTAGAGCAATTGTGTGTGTGAAGGTCTGTTTGTGGCGTACTGCATGTGGCTAGGGGTGTGTGTGTCTCTGGGTTGTAAAGTATGTGTGTTTGTATTTATATAGGGCCTGTGGAGTGTGTGCATGTAAGGAGCTGTACTGTGTGTTTGTGAGTGTATCTAGGGGCTCTAGAGCTGTAGGGCACATGTGTATAGGGGGGATAATGTGTGCATAGGTGGTGTAGTGTGTACAGGGGGTGCAGAATATGTATTTATAGGGGATATAAATTAGTGTGGGTGCATGCAAGGGGTGTAATGTGTGTGTTTATAGGGGTATAACGTATGAGAGTGCAGGGAGTGTAATGTAGGTTTATGGGGTATAGAGTGTGTTTAGTGTGTGTATGTGAGTGCCAGGGGAATAGTGTGTATATAAGGGGTATAGAGTGTGTGTAGTGTGTTTGTGTGTAAGTGCAGGAGGTGCAGTGTGGATATAGGGGTATAGAGTGTGTATTGTGTGTTAATGCAGGGGCTGTAGTGTGTATGTAGGGGTATAGAGTGTATGCAGTGTGTTTGTGTGTTAGTGCAGGGGGTGCTGTGTGTGTAGTGTGTTAGTGCAGGGGAGCAGTATGTTTGTGTGTTAGTGGTACAGTGAGTGTTAGAGCAGGGTTGCAGTGTGTGTAGTGTGTTTGTATGTGTGTAATGTGTTTGTGTGTGTATATGGCCTTAACCCCTTCAGGACCGCTGACGGTTCAGGACCGTCAGCGGTAAAACGTGCGTTTGGACCGCTGACGGTCCTGAACCGTCATAACGGTTTTGGGCTACTTACCTGATCGCCGTCGGTCCCACGGCGGCGATCAGCTCTCCTCCCGGTCCAGGGGGACTGCCTGTCTGCCCGGGCAGTCCCCCCTCGGCAGATCAGGACCCCACGGCCATGTGATCACTCGATCACATGACCGCAATAGGGGTCTTTGTATCTGCCTGCAGGGGGACTGTCCCTGCAAGTGTAAAATCCAAAATAAAGTGTAAAAAAAAACAATCAGTGTAAAAAAAATTATAATATGTGTATATATATATGATATATATACATGTATTATATCTATATATATAATATATGTATATGTATCATATATATAATGTCACACTAAGTGTATTTTTATATTTATATATACGTATATTAATATAAAAATACACTTATATTTAAATTACACACGAATATATACAATATATATAATAACTATATATATGGTATATATATATTATTATAAAATACAAATAATATGTTAATAAAAATAAATAACAAAAAATAAAAATAATTTTTAATAATTAAAAAAAAATTATATATATATATTCAATTTTATTCTAACAGTATTTTGATATTGATATATATATATTTATATCAAAATACACTTAGAATGTAATGATATATATATCTATGTATAAATAAATAAATAAAAATAATACGAAATATACATATGTCCACATACAAAATTACATTAATAATTTCATAAATATACACGTAGACGTCAAATATATAAATATGTATATATATTAAAATTCTACGTGCATATTTATGTAATATTTTTACCTAATTAAGTAATTTTAATGATTGCAATTTGAGGGACCTGCCTGCCAACCCAGGCCAAAAGTCCAGATAATTTAATTTGCTAGCACTGTGCTTAACCCTGTAACTTTCTATGACACCCTAAATCCTGTACATGGGGGTACTGTTTTACTCGGGAGACTTCGCTGAACACAAATATTAGTGTTTCAAAACAGTAAAACATATCACAGCGATGATATTGTCAGTGAAAGTGAAGTTTTTTGCATTTTTCACACACAAACAGCTCTTTCACTGAGGATATTATTGCTGTGATATATTTTACTGTTCTGATACACTAATATTTGTGTTCAGCGAAGTCTCCTGAGTATAACAGTACCCCACATGTAGAGGTTTTATAGTGTTTGTGAAAGTTACAGGGTCAAATATAAGGCTTGATTTTTTTTATTGAAATTTGTCAGATTGGTTAGGTTGCCTTTGACAGCGTATGGTAGCCAAGGAATGAGAATTAGCCCCATGATGGCATACCATTTACAAAAGAAGACAACCCAAGGTATTGCAAATGGGGTATGTTCAGCCTTTTTTAGTAGCCACTTAGTCACAAACACCGGCCAAAGTTAGCGGTTTTTGCATTTTTAACACACAAACAAATATAAATGCTAACTTTGGCCAGTGTTTGTGACTAGGTGGCTACTAAAAAAGACTGGACATACCCCATTTTAAATACCCTGGGTTGTCTACTTTAAAAAATATGTACATGTTAGGTGTGTTTCGGGGATTTATGACAGATAACGGTGTAACAATGTCACTATTGATACATTTAAAATATATATATATTGAAACAGCAATTTCCTACTTGTATTTATAGGCCTATAACTTGCAAAAAAAAGCAATAAAGCATGTAAACACTGGGTGTTTTTAAACTCGGGACAAAATTTTGAATCTATTTAGCAGTTTTTTTCATTAGCTTTTGTAGATAAGTAAAAGATTTTTCAAGTAAAAGTCCAAAAACATGTTTTTTTTTTTTATTTTTCACCATATTTCATTATTTTTTTTAAATACAATATATGACATAATATAAATACTGGTATGTAAAGAAAGCCCTTCTTGTCTTGAAAAAAACAATATATAACTTGTATGGGAACCGTAAATGAGAGAGCGGAAAATTACAGCTAAACACAAACACCACAAAAGTGTTAAAACTGCTCTGGTCCTTAACGTACAAACATCGCAAAAACAGGCCGGTCCTGAAGGGGTTAAATTATTATTAAAAAGTTAAAAAATAATAATAATAATTCCATTTACTCCCCCTTTTAACTTTGCAGGGGGGGGGGAGCATTTACATACCTGGTGGTCCAGTGAGGGGGGCTACGCCACACACACATCCCTGGCGGCCCAGCCGGCAGGTAATTTCAGTCTGTACCCCGCAGGGTACAGACAAGGTCTCTCTCCATCTCGCGAGCGCCGTTTTTTCAGAGCGTTGCCGCGGGTTATCATGGCAACGCTCTGATAATCTCGGAGCTCGCGAGAAGAAGAGAAAGGAAGCTGTTCGCCGTGCGCAGAGGGTGACCGGCTCACTGTCCGATCTCCCCTCCGGCCCATGATGGGATAGAACTCCATCTTGGGGCCGGTGCTGCTGCGCATGGGCCGGCAGGGGAGATCTCTTGATCTTTCCTGCCGGCCTCGGCCCATGGCCATCGCGGCCCACGGGGCATTTGCTCGGTTTGCCCGATGGCCAGTCCGGGCCTGCTATGCAGTGATTATGTATCAGGAGGTATAAAAAAAATAAAGAAAATAACAATACATTTGCTAGAAGAACTATGAAAACACGAAAGAAATGTCAAAACCAAGAGACAAAAGGCAAACAAATGGGTGCTCATCTACAGCTGGAGATGATATTAGGGATCCTCAACTCAACCTATGCCCTCTAAAGGCTGCTCATAGTCCCACAGAGATCTTAATATCAGGCCACTTCTCTGTCTGAGTTTAGGCAGATGGAAGGTGAGTCCTTGTGGTACTGATGATTGCTTCTCCAGCTTTCCCGGTAACAGGAAATGTCCCAGGTGTGGTCCAATAGCCAATGCTTAAGTGTTGGCTGGTTTCAGCCCTTTTCTTCCGGCGGTAGGTTGGGCTCTGGCGCCGTAATTTGGCCTTCTTTAAAGCCACAGCCTGCCTCTTCCCGATGGCGCTGAGCGGCTTTCGCCGGGGAGATCCACTTGTCCGCTTTTGTTGGGCTTGATACCCCAGTCGCTTATGAAGGTTTCCCCAGAAGTTTTAGAAGATGCGTTTTAAGTTAGTGAGGATAGGATCTCTATCGGGATCTGGTGACCACCACTGGAGAGGTACACAGGCACTTGTGACTTGCAGGGTTAGCAGAGGGGCCTCTGACGCACACACCAGGATCACCCCCACTGGTCCAGGGAGGGGAGAAGGGGGGGTGGGCTTTTAAGAGGATTCACTGTGGGCCGGACGGCCGGCACTTCAGAAGAGCGTCCGTCTCTCCTGTTTGGCATGGACACTAGGAATTTACAGATTTTACTATTAAGATGACGTAAAGTCATGATTTTATTAATGACACGGAGGCTAGTATTATGCTGCACTCTTTCTTTATTTACCTCGGAAGCAAAGAAAAGTAACATTAAATCAGTATAAAAGAAACCAGTAAATAACATGAGAGGTATATCTTCCTAGCAACAGGAACTGCCAATCAGCATCCTCTTTATAGCATAATAGACAGTGTCCAGTATACTACTTCCTATTTCTTGCGATGCCGAACAAGGACAACAAATCCAAATAAAAAGTGGGCTCCGATAATAGGGTATGCAAGCCTTAAACCAGATCTCGAAGTCCAGCTGGAAGAGAAAGGAGAATATGGTAATATCCAAGTATAAAACTGGACCTATGCATAAAGTTGCATTACATGGAATATCAGATATACATACATAATATGAAATTTAGTTTAGTCAAACCTTAAGCTCTTGACAATCATTAAGAAGGATAAAACCCAGTAATCAAAAAAGACTTAACCAGAGAAGACCAAACCTCCAGGGATGGGAGGGAGGGATAATACTCGCCTCCGTGTCATTAATAAAATCATGACTTTATGTCATGTTAATAGTAAAATCTGTAAATTTTATTAAGACACGGAGGCTCCTATTATGCTAATTCAAAGCTGTGAAATTATGTCTCCTGTGACGTGTTGAATAGGTCTAAAGTAGAAATCATGGAATGTAGACTCCGAAGACCAGCCGCTCTCATAATATCCTCGAAGTGACAACCAATCGAGGAAGCCTTAGAAGCCATTGCCCCACAAACCGAATGAGGCACAGACACATAGGTATCAATACCTGCTAGAGACATAATGTATTTGACTCACCAGGCTAGAGTAGACAGCAAAAGACGCAACTTTTGGAAGGAGATGAAAAGTTCCTTTTTCAAAGGATTCCGTAACGTAGTGGAACGATGTTCACACACCCATTAGTATGCAACAGGGCAGAGGAGAGATCCATCAGGAAAAACTGGGTAAAATTGATTTTAGAGGAGGTTTTTGTTCTCCGTGAAATATCAAAGAGGACACCTTCTGGAGTAAAGGAAAGAGCAACCACCTCAAGCTCGTACGTCAGAAAGACAATAGGGACGTCCCACAAGACAGACTATCGTGGTATCCTCAGAGAAGTCAACATATGACAGGATGTCAACCGACAGGCGTCCAATCGAAATTTTGATGGCCAGCAGAAATGGATGTTCGGTAAGGTCCACAGTGCGATAGGCTTTACCTTCATCATGGAAGTCAGAAAAATGAAGGACAGACATAAAAGGAGCCAATATGGGATTTAAATTTAATTTCATGCACCAACTATGCTATCTGCTCCAAGCAGATTTATAAGCCTGTCTCGTGTTGGGTGCAACCTTGATAAGTTGGGGAGTTGATTGCAAAAATCCCTCGACCGACCAAGGTTCCCTGAAATAGAATACACCATGAGATGCAAGAGACCTTGGAGAACAAGGGGAGGAGGCACACATTCTGGATCCTGAAGGCACTCGAGAGATGGTTGGGACGGCGATAGAGGGGCCATGATCACCAGGTGCGGGACAGGCAATGTAGATGAAAAGGCAATGGGGAATCAGTGCAAAGGGCAGAAAATCGTAATTCCTTGGAGAAAACATCCATAGCCAGTGCTATCGGATCTGGTCTCCAACTGAAAAAAAGGGGAAGCTGAGCATTCAAACGAGAAGCGAAAAGATCTATTTCCAATAGACCCCACAGGTTCCAGATGTCTTGGAAGACCATGGAATCCAAGTGCCAGTTGGCGTGAATACCAGTCCGCCGTAGTGTTGGAGAGACCTTGAATATATCCTGCCATTATTGAAATGCCGTGTATCAGGCAAAATTGACAGAAATCACAAGGCATGTAGGTCAGAATTTTGTGCCTCCAAGTGATTGATGTAACGGACTGCTGACACGTTGTCCATCTTCAGAAGGATAGCGCATTGGGCTTGAGTTGGGGAGAAACTGCGGACTGCAAAGGAACGGGCCAGATGTTACAAACAATTGATGTGGAGTGTTGATTCCAGATTTGAATATCTGCCCTTGGTGGAAATATTTCCACATTGAGCACCCCAACCGTGCAAACTTGCGTCGGATTTGATTATCAAATCTGGAGCTGTACAAAATATGGTGCGCTGATTCCAAGCTTCCATGTGAAGAAGCCACCATTGGAGTTCATCCTCCGCTTCTGAGTCCAGAGTTACCATATCTGTGTATGATGCGTTGCCCTTGAGATTAAGTTTGTCATCGTTGTAGGGCTTGATAGCCAAGAAAACCTAGAAAAATGGCCTGTATAGATGCCGCTAGAAGGCCTAACATTCTCAACAGTTGTTTGAGAGAGAGTTGAGAGGTTGCTAGTATTCGTCTATCTCCTTCTTGACATTGGCTAATTTTGCCACCGGAGGGTGTAGAGTTCGAAGGGTAGAATCTACAATAATCCAATATAACTCAGAAATTTGATTTCTTTCGTGGGAACGATAATGGATTTCTCCCAATTGATCAGGAAGCCTAGGTTCTCCAACAGAGTCAAGGTCCATGCAAGGTATGTCTGGATTAATTGAATAGACTGAGCCAGAATGAAAATTCTGTCTAAATATATTATAAGACGTACTCCCCGACTCTGTAGCAGGACGACCATAGGTTTCGTGAGCATGGTGAAGCACCATGGAGCCGAAGACAGTCCGAACGGGAGGCACCTGAACCTCCATTTACTGCCCTACCATGTAAATTGCAGGAAGTTCTCGATCTTGATGTTGTACTGCGATAGGCACTGTGAGATATGCATCCTGCAGATCCAATTTGGCCATCCAATCTGCTGGTTGGAGAAGATCCCTTAAGCAATGCCCTCCGTCCATTTTGGAAGTGCTGATATGCTCATAACTATTGAGATGTCTCAAATTTATCTCTGGACGGATACCGTTGCCTTTTTTGGGATACAAGGAAAGGAGACAAGACAAAAAATAATTTCCCTAGATGGGGAACATTGAACAGGTAGAGAAAGGAAATCTATGCAATACCCTTTCAAAGTGTGAAGAACCTAAGCATCTGATGAAATGAGGGACCATACATGGGAAAAATGTGTGAGCCTGCCCCCCACTATCAGTAAGGAAGAATGGAATTTGTGAAGACTTCTTAGGAGCACCTCTTAGGCCACTAACAACCCAGGGTCGACCACTTTGCGGGAAGGAGGTTGGTATAGTGCATTGTTCAAAGAAATTGGCTCGGCAAGTATAAGAGCCTTGGTTCTGTCTAAAACAACTTCTGTTTGTTTAGCAAGACAAAGGAGCCCAATTCTTTTACAAAGTTGTCCCCAAAGAGAAAGCCTTTTGCCTGTGTTATCTGGCTCGTTCAGAGCTATAGGTAAACGTTTGGGCTCAAACTTGAGTAAGATCAATTTGTGGTGTTCTGTGACAACCGCATTGTTGGCGTTGCCAACTTAAATCACTCTCTGGATCTAACCACTTAAAGGGAAACTCCGGTGCCAGGAAAACGATCCGTTTTCCTGGCACTGGAGGGTCCCTCTCCCTCCCACCCCCCAATCCCCGGTTACTGAAGGGGTGAAAACCCCTTCAGTCACTTACCTGAGGCAGCGGCGATGTCCCTCGCCGCTGTCTCCTCCTCCGCGACGCTCCTCCTGTCCATTGCGTCAGCCGGTGGGCGAGACTGATCCCGCCCACCGGCCGAGGAGACCTAATGCGCATGCGCGGCAAAGCCGCGCATGCGCATTACGTCTCCCCATAGGAAAGCATTGAAAAATAATTTCAATGCTTTCCCATGGGGTTTTGAGCGGCGCTGGAGGTCCTCACACAGCGTGAGGACGTCCAGCGACGCTCTAGCACAGGTTTCATGTGCTATGGACCAGGAAGTGACCTCTAGTGGCTGCCTAGTAGACAGCCACTAGAGGTGGAGTTAACCCTGCAAGGTAATTATTGCAGTTTATGAAAAACTGCAATAATTACACTTGCAGGGTTAAGAGTAGTGGGAGTTGGCACCCAGACCACTCCGATGAGCAGAAGTGGTCTGGGTGCCTGGAGTGTCCCTTTAAGATGGCGCAATCTAATTCTAGATCATCCTCTACTGCTTCAAAGATCTTGGCTGCTTGACAGCACAGTAGCACCGTTCAGGGGATAAAGATCCTCAAAGATGTCCCTGAGTCCCAACTGGTGGTAATCTTGGGGCCAGGGAGGTCAGAGGGGAAAGAAATTATCAAAGGATATACAACAAAGCATATAACTGAAGCAAATTAAGTAAATAAATCAAATTAAGTTAAAATAAAGTAACTAAATATATTTATAAATATGAAAATTTTATAATTAAAATGTAAAAACTATAATAACTATATTAACCGCAGTAATGATATGAATAAAGAAGATCCCACAGTTAAGAACCATGGGACCCAGTGTCACTTAACTGCGGTAGCAGCAAAGAAAGGAAGTAGTATACTGGACACTGCCTATTATGCTATAAAGAGGATGCCGATTGGCTGTTCCTGTTGCTAGGAAGATATATCTCTCATGTTATTTACTGGTTTCTTTTATACTGATTTAATGTTATTTTTCTTTGCTGCTGAGGTAAATAAAGAAAGAATCATAATAGGAGCCTCCGTGTCTTAATAAAATCACTATTTCCCAGGCGGATTGTAGCGGCTAGAACGTCCAGTAAATGCCCCTGTGCAGGTCCTGCCTGTCAGATCAAAGGTAGGACTCTCTAATATGCGGTAGATGAGAGCTTGAAAACGCAAGAATCACAGCTATCAAAGAACACAGCCAGCCGCCATGAAGGTCAGGCCCCGCCCCCCCCCCCCCCCCCCATGTGCACTTTTTAACTCACCTTTTCTAGTACTTGAATTTACGGCGTGAGTAGAGCTTCACTGAAAGTCCTGTATTGCATAGTATTAGACAAAATTAGCACCAGTAAACCATAACCTAACTGTACATCTATGATATATTCATTAATGTACAAGAAAATGTATATCTTGAAGTTTTACTCATAAGACTGATTCTGAGACTGTCTGGGTGCCAACGATGTACATGCTCTTTTTAATAAAACGCATAAGACAGTGTGCATATGTAATTAGATGCTTTCATTATTTGCAGAGTTTGGTCTGTCAATGTAGAAGGCTCAAAAAGAGTGGTTTATGACATCTACCCAATATTAAAAACAGGAAAGCACTGTTTTACACAACCCAAAAGATGGGCAAAATAGTATTTGCCCAATTCAACCTTTTAATTCACTCTTGTGAAGCCTATTCACATATCTAAGTAGATTGAATATACAGAGGCAAAAGAGAAGCTATAGGGCACATGTTTAGTTTTACATAATAGCATATTGTTTAAAGTATATCGCTACTGAACATTACCATGTAACAGTTCCATCAAGCTGTACCTGGTTATCAGTACATCACTAGTTAATATTATGAAGCGTTTACTGAACTACTGTGATCTGCATGTGTGTAAACTGAGATAATAGGGAATATGTTAACATCCAAAGACTGCACACAACTGAATGATCTAAGCTCCCTAATGGAAAATAAGGGTAAATCTTAAAACTTCCCCCCTTCCCTTACTTAAAAAAAAAAAAAAAAAAAGTTCCAATCTTGACCACACCCCTTTTGAGAACTTCAAAGCTGGGGAATCAGCCTTTGTGTGTGTGTGTTTGTGTGTGCGTGTGTTTCATTCCTATGCCTTCCCAAATATATATGACATCATCTAGACTAGAGACATACGCAGCCCAGGCATTGTCCTGCAGCAGTGTGAGCTTATGTCCGTTTCCTAGGATCTGGGCTTGTTGCATGTAGGCATGCTTTCATGTCTTTGCTCTGCCCAGTTGGATATGTAGTCTCCTTCTCAAGCACCAAGCAGGGGAGATGTCACCGCCACAGAGCAGAAGGGACACGACAATGACAGGGAGAGACAGAAAGGATGGAGACAATTTAACAACCAGAACTGTGTGTAGACGTGCCAAGCTTGGCAACACATCGACAATATCAGCATATCTCTTAGAAGCACTTTTGTGAGTGTCTGTAGTGTGTATGACAGCCCTCTGAATTTAATGAGTTAAAACTATTTTAAACGTTGGGTGGATTCTAAAGAGTATATAGTATACTGTGGCAAAAGGCAGACTCTGTATAATAAGTGAGCAGTGTTTCTTTCCAGACAGCCGAATCTACAGTTTATGAAAAAATATAGCGAGGGAGAGGGTATGTATCACAAGTGTAGTCACAAATAGGGGGGGGGGGGGGTTGATAGGGGTGTTATGGTTTTGTCTTTCAAGGCAGAAAAATGCAATATAAGAATATGGGAGTGGAAGGAAAAATTGGAAAAGGGGTTAAAGGCAAAGTGAAATATAGGAAAATCGATAGATGAAAAAGATGTAAAAAGGCTGATTGACGATTTGATGCAGGGAGACAAAAAATAAAAAGGAAGACCGGGGAAGGGATGCATATGAAAAAGGTTATAAAAGTCCTGTTTTTGTGTGCTCAGGGAAATGTGACAAAGCATGAGAAAATATGTGGAAACAAAGAGAATGACAGGTGATATAGGTTAAATTGGTTTAGTAAACTGCCATGTATTTAGTTCAATGTTTCTTTCTTACCTAAATCATGTACATGGCATTAGCTTGGCAAACCATTCCTCAACTGAAAAATTAATAACTAATATCAAAATATCCACTATCAAAGGAGTGTACCCTACAATGGGAAAAGCAGTGCAGGTAAGTAAACATCTGATTTGTGACTAGGACCTGGTCAATATGATGTGCCTGTTAGTACCAGTGTGGACCTATTGAAATTACCTGGAAATTCCATTCTGGTTCCCGATTCAGGGGTTAAAAATCATTTTGTTTGTTCTGAAAAGGTTTCTATAGCAGCATTAACTACACCAATGGTGAATTACATATTCTGGCCTTGTTCAAAAATGTTCTTGTAATGTGTGCTGGTATGAGAACTAGTAAGAAAACACATGTTGTAGGTATATTGGTCGGCTATGGCAGAATGGTCAGTACCAGTGATGTAATGATGGATTTGAGGTTTCAGTCGATGTGTATTGTGATCGAAAGCAAGGAATTGTGCTGAAGGGAATCTATATACCTCCCCAGATTTTGCAAGATTCCTACTTTGTTTAATTAGCCCCAGGGAAATGTGTTATGTTATAATGAATGTTGCAGTTTAAATATGTGTATATTTGGGCCCTGGGGTGGAGCACTTGGAGAGTAGGGTGGGCCAGTGCTCCACTCCACATTTTGGAAGTTGCTTGGAACCTACAGGTGAGAAGTCCAGTTCCAGAGTTTCAATCCTAATTTAACTCACCTGAAAAGGATTGTCAATTACAGGTGCTATTACGTACTCCCCTGCCAAAGGAGGAGAGAGACTGTGTTTGATTTCTGTGAGTGGAAACAGAGAGCTGAAAACCCTGAAACAGTAAGGTTGTGTATGTTTATGCTTGGAAATGGACAAGCCACCCAACCCGTTAGCTAATTATTTTGTTTAGTTAGTGCTCAGAAGAGCAAGGATTTTGTTTTATATATTTTGTTACAACCTTTTATACCTTACTGTGCATTTATTTTGGAACCACAATAAAAAGAGCAAGTCCTTTTACCTCATCCAGCGTGTGAAGTGTCTCTAAAGCCGGAAAAGACTGTGTGTGAAACCCCAATCCCAGGACAAGGTACCAAGGGAAAGGAGTACTTTTGTCACAGTATATACACTGTATTTGTGGTTTGATACTTTAATGTACAGTACAAATAAGAGTTTTCTGAGACATTACACCTATTTATTTTACCAAATGTATGAAAATTAAGGGTGAACAGATTTACATGTTTTATCTCATGCAGCCTTCACATATAATATGTGATAAAATGCAAAGCACCTTATGTTATTATGAGAAATAATTCACACTGACAAATGAAGTAAAGCAATGACCCACTTCTGGCAGCCAAGAATAAGGAGTGGGTGCAATCTCAGTGCTCAAGGTATAAAGAACTTGATTCAAAGAATACGGAACACAAACATGTTTACATTTTATGTCAACTTCGCACATGAAAAGAAATGTACCTAAATCAGGGGTTGTGGGGAACTGCCAATGAGTAATTTGTTACATGTGAGTTTACAGAGCAAGAGGTTATATTTCAACTGTCAAAAGTAAAGACAAATAAGTCAATGGGACCTGATGGAATACACCCAAAGTTATTAAAAGAGCTTAGTGGTGTACTAGCAAAACCATTAACAGATTTATTTAACCAATCATTGCTAACAGGAGTAGTCCGAGAAGATTGGAAGTTAGTGAATGTTGTGCCCATTCACAAGAAAGGTCGCAGGGAGGAGTCAGGCAATAATAGGTCAGTAAGCCTTACTTCAGTAGTGGGGAAAGTAATGGAAACCATGTTCAAGGATAGGATTGTTGAATATCTAACATCACATGGATTTCAAGATCAGAGACAACATGGGTTTACTTCAGGGAGACCATGCCAAACTAATCTTATTGATTTTTTTGATTGGGTAACTAAAGTAATAGATCAGGGAGGTGCAATTGACATTGCTTACCAAGATTTCAGAAAGGCTTTTGACACTGTTGCACATAGAAGGCTTATCAATAAACTGCAATCTTTTTTGGATTCCAATATTGTTTAATGGGTAAGGCAGTGGCTAAGTGACAGGCAACAGAGGGTTGTAGTCAATGGAATATATTCGAAGCATGGGCTTGTCACCAGTGGGGTACCTCAGGGATCTGTACTTGGACCCATTCTCTGTATTATTTGTATTAGTGATAATGCAGAAGGTCTTGATGGTAAGGTATGTCTTTTTGCTGATGATACTAAGATATGTAACAGGGTTGATGTTCCAGGAGGGATAAGCCAAATGGCAAATGATTTAAGAAAACTAGAAAAATGGTCAGAGTTGTGGCAACTGACATTTAATGTGGATAAGTGCAAGATAATGCATCTTGGACGTAAAAGGGCAGAGTACAGAATATTTGATAGAGTCCTAACCTCAACATCTGAGGAAAGGGATTTAGGGGTGATTATTTCTGATGACTTAAAGGTAGGCTGATAATGTAATAGAGCAGCAGGAAATGCTAGCAGAATGCTTGGTTGTATAGGGAGAGAGAGGTATTAGCAGTAGAAAGAGGGAAGTGCTCATGCCATTGTACAGAACACTGGTGAGACCTCACTTGGAGTATTGCATGCAGTACTGGAGACCGTATCTCCAGAAGGATATTGATACCTTAGAGAGAGAGTTCAGAGTAGGGCTACTAAACTGGTTCATGGACTGCAGGATAAAACTTACAAGGAAAGGTTAAAGGAACTTAACATGTATATCTTGGAGGACAGACGAGACAAGGGGGATATGATAGAAACATTTAAATACATAAAGGGAATCAACACAGTAAAGGAGGAGACTATATTTAAAAGATGAAACACTACCACAACAAGAGGACATAGTCTTAAATTAGAGGGGCAAAGGTTTAAATATAATATCCGGAAGCATTACTTTACTGAGAGGGTAGTGGATGCATGGAATAGGCTTCCAGCTGAAGTGGTAGAGGTTAACACAGTAAAGGAGTTTAAGCATGCGTGGGATATGCATAAGGCTATCCTAACTATAAGATAAGGCCAGGGACTAATGAAAGTATTTGTAAAAAAAAATTGGGCAGACTAGGTGGGCCGAATGGTTCTTGTAACGGATCGACAGGCACCCCGACTGGGTACCTCAGTTGAAGCATGCTCCTAGCGCTTCCTGAGGACTCCAAGCACTGCAGCAGACACCACAACCACCGAACCAGAGAAGCATATGAATGCTCTCAAGCATATGAATGCTGTAAACAGCTGAACAGGAAAAGCATACAATCAGCTTACACTCCTGGCAATCAGCATACAATCCAATTCCCCCAATAACGAGACGACACTTCATTTTGAGGTCAAGCAGAACTGACTGTACTGGCACATATAGCCTCTTTTATTCACAATCCACAAACATAGTACTGCCCACAGGGTTTTGAAATACAACCAATCAATCTGTACAATACACACAGACACTCCCACACAAAATCCTCCCCTCTGCCTGTGATATGATTACTGAACACAATGGGTAATATCATTATCACAGGCAGAGAAATACTGTTTTTACAAAATATTAATAACTTCCAAAATATACATGCCACAAACATAAAAATCACATATTCGAACTCAGCACGGTTTAATTATAAACATAGTCAAAATGCAGCCAATTCCATCGCATTGAATGAACTGCCGAACTGCGGCCACCCAGCGTTCGGCAATTTACCTACAGCAGGCTTCCATCCTGGGAGGTAAATTGCCTGCACACTTCCAGTTCTGGGTGGTCCACCTGTGCAGTAAATGGCTCGGTAAGCCCCAATTACCGAACCATAAGGGGAAAAGCCATTTAAAAGTTATTTCCAAAGTCTGAGGACACCGTCTTAAAGGAGCAGTGTCCCAAACAAGTCTGGGGACACTGGGAACACAGTCTTAAAGGGGCCTTGTCCCAAATAGGTCTGGGGACACAGATTTAAAGGGGTATTGTCCCAAATTTTCTCCATGCCCAAAAATGGTGCTTAAAGGGCTATCAGCACCATACAAATCCAATATGCCCAAATATTGTACTTAAAGGGCCATATCTTCCCGGGACCATAATCACTGGGTAGGAGGCGGGCCAGCAGCCCCCTCCAAGAATACATGGCAAACTTTGTTAAAGGGGCGAGTTTGCTACAGTTCTCATCTGCCGTCACATTCTATGTTTCAATGTTTTTATGAGATTGCAAATTTTAAGCCACAATAAATAAGCTGTAAAAATAGATGAATTTGAGAACTGAAATTACCTATGCCACTTCTTTACAAATCATGGTTTAGTAAATAAACACAAGTAGTGTTATCATAGTGTATCCACCAATAGCACTCAATCCATTACCAGAGTGTGAAATCATAGCCCACACTAGGGATTCTCAGAAATCGATTTCCAAACAACCAGATGAGCAGAAGCTGTGGGTCCAACATATGAACCTTTTTTTCTATTTGTTGTCTGTTACAGGTCAACTGCAACAAGCTCCTTAACACACTATTTGAGCTGGATCAATTTGTGCCTGTTTTATGTTGTCTTTAAGACGTCAACAAGCGTTTAACTTAGAACATGCTCTGTGTGAAGCTGTAGAACCTCAGAAAAAATGTCAAGCCCTTTAAAGAACAAATGATAGGGAAATATTTTTTGTGAAACTTTTGCATACTGCAGAAGTTTCCCTTTCGGGGGGCTGAGGCCCATCTACATACAATGTTATAGTAGTGATGGGCTCATTTTCGTTTTATCTAGAATCTGAGCTTTTATTAATAAAACAAAGCCCTCACAATAATACAAGAAGTATGTTGTTTGAAGTGGTGCTTCTACATACTGTTCTCTGTAACATTCAATTAGATTGCTTAACACAGATGACTGTTCCTAAGCCTTTACCCCCTTTGAGGGTTATAGGTTCATGTTGTGCATCCCATTCAGAACGAGTCTCACTCTATAAAACCAGGACTTGATTTATATGCCCTCAGGCAGAGGATCTTTTGTGCTCGACATTCACCCCAATTCAAGGATTAACAAATGTTTCCAGAGTTCATAAACCAGACAGACATATTGCAGAGCCAGAGAAGAGGTACAGCCATAAAATTATACATGAAATGCAAAAAATGTTTTTAAAAAATCAGATGATAGGAGGGACTTTTAGGGCCCATTGACTACAAAGTATAGCCAAGTAAACAGTTATAAGGGATCTGTGCAAGCACTGCAGCATGACATTTTAGCTCTCCTGAATGCATTATTTAGTTAGCAACGTTGCCTCTCTCCAATGTCTGTGAACTATATTTCCCACGGTACTCAGCCATCCAAAAATTAGCTCTGAATTAAAGCATTTCATTAGTTGTCTTACCGTTATCGTCCTGTGTGGTCAAAATAGCTAATTAAACCGTTATGTATTTGTAATGATGTATTGTCTGAAAGGAAAACCGTATGTATTTAACTTTATGACTTATAGCTAGCACTGACAGCCCATATGTTTATAAACTACAGTACATGTGTTGCATGATATTACTACACACACATTTATGAGTACAGTCAATGAGATGCTTTCATTGCCCAATCCATGGCTTCTCAAAAGTAGCCTCACGAGTAAGGCTAATACTACAAACTAGCATTGACCCAGCAGTTTCATTGGTGGTCCAACAACTGCAGACGTGGAGCACCCTCCTCGCATCCTGATTGGTCAGACAATAAGATAAAAGGATAAGCAGATCTTTAACATGGTACAACCAGCTTTCCAAGTGAAATCTCAGTCTGCTGTAACCAGGCCTCCACCCATCACTTTCCCCATTTCTAATTATGTCTCTAGAATATTACTAACCCTAGTACTTAGGATACATTATGCTACCAATTTTATAATGGTCGTGTGAAGAGTTTTCCTGAACATCAGTGCTATAAGTATTTTTCATAGGAATGTCTACCAGAATATATGCAGCAGGTTTGGCACGGGTGTGAGCTACTTGATGCCTGCAACCTGGGCTAAAGCCGCTATAAGGGATAGGAGATGTAGTCCAGTAATATTTTTTATGTTGCCATAACATTTACAGACAATACTTCAAAGTGACCTATTCACACCCAACAACCACACTAATGAACTGCAACCTTAAAGGGACACTATATTCACCAGAACAACTACAGCTTATTGTATTTTTTTCTGGTGAGTATAGTCAGTCCCTGCAGGCTTTTGCAGTAAACACAGTCTTTTCACAGAAAAAGGCAGTGTTTACATTAAAGCTTAGGGACACCTCCACTGGCCACTCTTCAGATTGCCACTGGAGGTGCTTTATGGGGTAGTGCTGCACCATGTGCAGAACTGCCATTCAGTGTCTCCACACTCTGCATTGAGACACTGAACTTTTTTCATAGAGATGCATTGGTTCAATGCATTTATATGAGCAGATGGTGATTGGCCAGGGCGCTGTTTGGGTTCGCCTCTGATCTGTCTCATTGAGTTTGATGTCATCAGAATTGAGAATCTTAGCTATGCTAATGCTTTCCTGTGGGAAACCATTATGATTGGCTGAGAATATCACTTCTGGTGATGTCAGGCAAGGTGGCAGATCAGAGGCAGAGCCAGCAAGGTAAGATATTTAAGGGTGTAAGGGGAGAGGGAGGGGGGAAAGGTAGTCTTTTTTACAAAATAGGATCAGGAATACATGTTTGTGTTCCTGGTCTTATAGTGTTCCTTTAAAATTCAACCTGCACAGCCATCATCGGATTATCAGTTGTGTTCATGTATAAACTAACAGGCAGGGGAGGACTGTCAATAGTGGCGTGGGAGCAACCAACCAATGGGCCACTAGCACACAAGAGTTGTGGGTCACACTCTCACAGCTCCAGTTTGGGATGTTGGCAGAGTGTTACAGGAGTGAGGAAGCAGGCAGGAATTACGCAGGTCCTTTGCTATTGGGTTTGTGAATGAGCCGGTGGCCCAAAATCTCGATTTTCTTCAGTCTGTCATCTGTCAAACACATATTTAATGTGCACCTCATGAGCAGGACTAATCACACAGAGATGCATGAGTTTGCAAGAAAAGGTCATTTGTATATCCTTGCTCTCCTAACAGGGCTTGCACTTTCATCAATGTAAAAGGTAGCTTGCTTATTTACTGTAAGAACCATGACTAGAATGATACATTATGCACAATAATAGTTCACCCCTGACAAGGTGCCTCATCTGACACTGATGATGTCAGAATAAATTCAGATGGTTATGACAGCATTGTAACAAAATTACCTTAAGAGAAACTTTCTCCTCACCTAACCATTAACCAAATCTATAAAGACAGATGCTTTGAACACTGATCTCATACTACCAAAGCTGTTTCAAATATCAGACTACATAAAACCTGCTTTGGCAAACACCACCCAATTCTCATGGGGCCCAAATAAATACAATAGGGTCTTGAAAGTTAATCTCTGTGTCTTGTTGCATATATAAAAAAATAGTCAGGTCTCTTTGATTTCCTTATGTATTAAGTTAACAGGGCCTCTAGGACAGACCAAGTATTTATATATTGCTGAGAACGTACAACATACAAAATCCCCTGCAGTTATTCCTGCAATAAACACCTCAGGCTGTATCTCTCCCTGGTTCAGTTTACAGCCGGCTTGTAATCCTTGCTGTGAATTTAGATATACTTGCAGCACTTTAACCTCTGTGCTGCCAGGAAGCCTAGCAATGCAAAATTATGTAAACGTATTAATCAACAAGCCCTGTTGTCAATGTCATAAACATTACAAAACCATGTATGCACCTCCTATGAGGAAAAACAAGCTATGACCTGCATAGCTATTTTTTTTTTTTTTTAACCACTGCATGCTACACGTGTTCTTAATTTTTCTTTATGGATCTTTATGGATTTTCTGACAATCAGATCTTTGTTGCTGTCGACTGCTCTCATGTAACTGCTTAATGTAAAAACAAGTTAGGAAACTTATTTTTAAAGCCAAATCCCAAACAATGCACTGAATAGGTTGTGGCTGGGGATATGAAAATCATGACATGTATAACCATTCTTCGTTCTCTATATTTTGAGCAAAGTATATACTATGGGGTATATACAATAAAGCAAGAATAGCCAAGAGTTAAAATTGGATTTAGAAATTTAGGGCTGAATGGAAAAAAAACCCTCTAATTTCCACAGTTTGGTATAAAGTTGCAATGCCCTTGTCTTCAATATTTTTGGTTTATTGAATCACTGTTAATCAAAAAAAAGTTGTAACCTCTAAAAAAACAATTTCTATAATGTTTCCTTTTCTACCCTCAGTAAAATAAAAAATGTTGTGGTAAGCGCTCATCTAACATAATCTTTAACAGAAAGTAAAACATTTCTATCCTGCTTTAATGAGATCTAACATAATCGGAACAGGCTACTTATGGATAGAATTTTCCGTTGCACACATTTCCACCCTGTTCTAAGTTCAAAAGTCATGCTTACAACCTCAGGCATGAGAAAAGATGAGATCCCATAGACAATTGGATAATACAGCTAAAAGTGGCAACTCTTGTGTCAATTCGAGGCACTGATTATGTTCTTTAATCAGCAATGGAAACAGTACAGGGGTGGAATTTTCACTCTTTGACATTTCTAGAAATGTATTTTATGGGTGTTGTACCCTTTACATGCTGTATTTGTATGCATATCTACACACAGTTATGTCATACTACTTCACCCCCTTGCTAGACCACAAAAAGCACATCATTCGTCTTACAGGCTAGTGCTGCATCTCTAGAGAGGTTCTCTGAGACACAGAAAATATGTTTGCAAAACAGGGAGGAGGGAGGGTGGAAATTCTGATGCTTATCTGTGGAAAGTACTTTGGTGCTGAAGTTACCAGTAGGACTCCCCCTCTTAGCGAGGAAACCCTGCAGAGATCAAAGCCAGTCTCTCTCTGAACTCAGCAGAGACACTCACAGCCCATCTGTCAATAGCTGCAGATCGGGGAACTCACACAGTTTCATTTGCTACTTTCCTCTCCCTCTTCGCAGCTTCTAATATGACCAGGGAGAAGTCCACTACTTCTGCAAGTAGAAGTTGTGGACTTCCCAACCAGGAAGAGTTTTAGGAACAAGTAATGATAATGATAATAGGTGAGTTTGGCCTGTAACCTGGATATAACTTTATCACAAAAACCCTACAAAGCCACAAAAAGCCTTAAAAAATGCATAAAACATCAGATGCATGGTGGTAAATATTTTGTTTATGTATCTGAAATGTGAAAATGTGTTAAAGGGACACTATGGTCACCCAGACCACTTCAGCTCAATGAAGTGGTCTGGGTGCCAGGTCCCTCAGGTTTTAACCCTTCAGATGCAAACTATGTTTACATTTGGGGTTAAGCCAGCCTCTAGTGACTATCTTCCGGACAGCCACTAGAGTAGCATCTGCGACGCTTTAGGCATATTACACCTCCACCGCGCAGAGCGTCCGTAGGAAAGCATTGAGAAATCCTTTCCTATTGACAGCTTGAATGCGTGTGCGGGACTTGCTGCGCATGCGCATTCGGCTCAGCTGGCGTCGGCAGAGGGAGCGGACGTCGGCGGGAAAGGTCACCAGCGCCGAGGGAGCCCGGCGCTGGAATAAGGTAAGTAACTGAAGGGGGGAAAGACGAGGGGTGGTGGGGCACGGATCAGTTTCGCACCGGGGCCCCATGGATTGTGTGTACGCCACTGACTGCAGATGCATATGATTCACGCACAACCCTAGCATAAGTTATGACAGGGCTCAAAATGCATACTTTATAAATTATAAATTCACCCCTGGTCATTTTTGATGGTATGACTGTCTTAGTGTTATCTGTCGATAAGATTCTGAAATTAGGCCCATTATCATTGTTAACACCAGGCCAAATAAGCTCTTAGGCTCTTGTTCTCGTGAGTAGAGTCATTACCTTCAGGCTTTTTGCTGTAAACGAAAAGGCAGTGTTTAAATTACAGCCTAGGGATAACTTCACTGGCCACTACTCAGATAGCTGTTAGAGATCCTTCCTGGGTCATGGCTGCCTAAAATGCATATACACATTGTGTCTCCACCCTCTGCATGCAGACACTGAACTTTCCTCATAGAGATTCATTGATTCAATTCATCTCTATGAAGAGATGCTGATTGGCCAGGGCTGTGTTTGAATTGCGCTGGCTCTGCCCCTGATCTGCCTCTTTGTCAGTCTCAGCCAATCCTATGGGGAAGCATTGTGACTAGATCAGACTACTACTTCTGCTGACTACTTCTGCTGATGTCAGCAGGCAGTGGGCAGGTCTAAAGGAAAAAGGCACAAAGCCTGATCCAGCGCTGAGGGACATCGGCGCTGGATTCAGGTAAGTCACTGAAGGGGTTTTAACCCCTTCAGAAACATGGGGTGGGGGTGGGAGGGAGAGGGGTACTGCAGAATTCTGCAGTGCCAGGAAAACTGGTTTGTTTTCCTGGCACTGGAGAGTCCCTTTAAGAGAAGAGTGCATCACCTTTCACAAACAATGAAAAAGAAAATATAGCGAAGGCAATACATGTTCCTAGAGACAACGTTGGTTAGAGCCCCTACCTCACAGTAATCTCTCGGGGAATGAGTGGCGTGCCCTCCGTGGGCTGCAGGATAACGAGGACATCATCATCAAACCGGCAGATAAAGGGGGGAACATTGTTGTTTTGAATAGAGCACACTATATCCAGCTAGCAATCAACATACTCAAGGACGATACAACTTATCGCACATTAAGTTCTGATCCCTCCATTAAATTTCTGTCAGACCTTAAGGGTATTTTGGACTCAGCGTTTGATGATGGCATCTTGGGTAGGAATGAACATACATACATCTATATTAAAAATCCGGTTGTTTCTACGTTCTATTGCTTACCCAAGGTGCACAAAAGGTCTATTCAATTAACAGCCAGACCGATTGTGTCAGGGTCAAATAATTTGACAAGTAGGGCCAGTCTATACATAGACAAAATACTTAGACCATTTGTTGAAAGGCTACCCTCATACTTGAGAGACACAAAGGACACATTAAAGTGTCTATCCTCTCTCAATATACCAAGAGGTGCACTTCTGTGTAGCCTTGATGTAGAGGCTCTGTACTCGTCAATTCCCCATACTTTGGGTCTGGCACATACCAAATGTTATCTTGAAACACGAGGTCTGAGACATGAATGTCATACGCGATTCGTAATTGAATTGCTGAGATTCGTGTTAACCCACAATTTCTTCCTTTTTGATGGCCAGTTCTACCACCAGGTGCAGGGTACAGCTATGGGTACGTCTTGTGCCCCCGTCATATGCTAACCTGCACCTGGGGTGGTGGGAAGAGAATGTGGTGTTTTCAGACATCAGATATCTTTCTGTGGAAAAGATATATCGATGATGTCCTCGTTGTCTGGACGGGCACGGGGGACTCCTTCATGTCCTTTGTAGAGAAACTGAACTCCAATGATCTGAATTTAAGACTCACGATGGAGATTGGTGGTTCTACACTGAATTTCCTAGATTGTACTTTCAATATCTCTAAAGATTCAGGGATTGAGACTACTCTTTTTAGGAAGCCCACCTCGACAAATACTATGCTGAGGTGGGAGAGTTACCACCCCACCACCCTTAAAAAAGGGATTCCAGTTGGCCAGTACCTACGCCTGAGGAGAAATTGCTCAACCATGGAAGAATTCATCGACCAAGCAAAACTCCTCAGAACTAGGTTTAAGGAGAGGGGATACCCCAATCGCTGCCTCAAGAATGCATATCAGAGAGCATTATTGAGTGATAGAGGGGACCTTCTAAAAGACAAGGAGGCACCAACAAAACAAGAACCTATTCGCTGTATAGCCACGTTTGACTCTGGATGGGATCAGACCAAACGGATACTAGGCAGGTTCTAGCCTCTGATTTCTCAAGATCCCCAACTTAAGGGAGTTGTGACTCCATTTGTTTCCCTCACTGCACGAAGAGGTAGAAATTTAAAATAAGTTTTGGTTCCCAGTCATCTGTCCACCAAATGTGCCATTACAAATTGGCTTTCCATGCAGGGCACCTACCAATGTGGCAGGTGCGTGGCCTGTCAATACATGATGAAAGATTCAAAAGTCCTTCCAGACTTGATTGACAAATCAGTGTGTCATGTTAAACAATTTTTCAATTGCAACACGAAGGGTATTATATATTTGCTGACATGTGTATGTGGTCTTAGATATGTGGGGAAAACTATCTGCCCCTTTAAGAGGCGAGTTATGGAACACATACATTCAGTCAGAAATTTCAGAGATACCCCGGTTTCTAGACACATTAGAAATGATCATCATGGTGACACGGAAGGGATCAAGTTTGCAGGGGTTGAAAAGGTGCAATTGGGTCGCAGAGGAGGAGATTTGGATCGTACCCTCCTCAAAAGAGAATGCTTTTGGATCTATAATTTCAATACATTGGCCCCCAATGGATTAAATGAGGGGTTTACGTTTACTCCCTTCATCGACAAATGAGTTACACAGAGAGTAATATTTAACATCATAGGTAATGCATTATTACTTAATTTGTATATATATTAATTCTTGTAAATACTTTCGTTATTCTTTGATTAATATGGATTTCAATGCCTCTATTCCCCCCATTATATGTGAAATTCAAGCGCTGTCACCTTAATAAAAATAATAATGTAAATTAAATTGAATAATAACCAATATTTATGTACTGTCCAAACTATGAGCGACTGGTAACTAATGGATTTTGAGCAGAATAGTTATGCTAGCCTTTAATGTGCTAGTAATAACATGTTTCTTTCATGTTCTGTCCTCATAATTAATAAGGACATAGCTCCTGCACATAGTTCATTTCATTTCATTTTATTTGATATACTACATAAATAACGAACACTTTATTGACTTTAAATATTATTTTTCTTTAAACCCTGTAACATCACCCGTTGAGCATTTAGGTGATGGCACACTAGGGGTCCATTTGCATGCTTTGTCAATCATTCAGTGACTCACACAAGGGGGCGGTACCTGTTTGAACCCTGGTTTCGGCGCGAACAGGTTTGACACTCCCACACATTTTTGCCGGCTCGGTACACTTATAAAAGAGCCGGGCAGGGGATAGACCGCTGCTTTACCTCTGACGAAGGCGCATTTAGAGGCGCTGAAACGCGCGTTAGGTAGTTCAGTCAGGAGTTGCCACAAGTGATAAGATTTAGAAAGCGTTCACTAGTCTTAGCAATTTGGGGGTACAAGAGGAGGGAAATGAGTTTTGTCCGTTTATGATATGAGTCTTTCCCCATTTGGGTAGTCTCCTTTATCTATGCAACAATGGCTTTTTTTTTGGTTCCACTATCCAGTTTGATTATCCATATTATAGGGACTACTGCTACAAGTGCAATTTAGTTTCTTTTGCACTAGATATTTTGTAACTGCTAGGATTGTGCATACTAGGATTCCCCCTTCTTCTATAGGAGATTTCCAAGTGACTCAGAGGATTTCCTTTTTTCTTTCTCTTTTCTCCTCTATACAACCTTCCCTATCTAGTTACTAGCTTTCATGTTTGACCTTTATCTATAGGTGGTTTTGGAGGACAACATATGATTAATTTCTACTGTCCACATCCACAGTGATTGTGGTGGCACTCCCTGTTTTCATTTTTTATTATCTTTATTTTTTGTGTTTGCATTATTTTATCTTATTATTATTAAAGGTTAAGTTTTAGCATTACATTAAGGATGGGGTTTCCTCCCTTGGTTGACCTAGTGTAGGGATGAGGAGTCTCCTCTTCTCTCTTTAGGTCTTCCTTTCTTGTCTTTTTCTTTAAATGTATGTAAGGGTTACCCCCTTTTAGGATCCCCCTGACACACTTACAGGCTGGTTGTCTTTGGCCACTGGCTTTTTTCCTTTCTTTATTCAGGAGACAACGTTGGAAGCATAATTCGCAAGTTAAAAGTACAGTGGTTATGGGGCAGAAAAATTAAGATATCAATCGCTACAGCCAGATTTAAAAACCCGCGAGTGACTGCAAAAGACTTGAAGCAAGATCTGGTGGCAACAGGCACTGAGGTTTCAGTGAGCACAGTAAGGCTACTAAATGCAGAAGGATTTCATGGTAGAACTCCAAGATGTACACCACTACTGACCCAAAAGCAAAAAAAAAAAAAAAATAAGTCGGCTACAATATGCTCAAAATCATAAAAAGTCACAGAGGTTTTGCGATTCTGTTCATTGGAGCGATGAACAAAACTGGATCTTTTCAGGCCAGTGGATCAGTGGTATGTCTGGAGGAAGAAGACTGAAGCATACGCTGAAAAGAACACTCTTCCTACAGTTAAAGGGACACTATAGTCACAAGAACAACTACAGCTTAATGTAGTTGTTTTGGTGAGTGTATCATGTCCCTGCAGACGTTTTGCTGTATTCACTGCCTTTTCAGAGAAACCTCCAGTGGTCACTCCTCGGACAGCCACTGGAGTTGCTTCCTGGGGTTCAGCATCTCCACGCTCTGCATGGAAACATTGAACGCTACCGATAGAGATGGGTGACATTTAGCCTTCACCCTGCCCAGCCTCCTTGAGTGTCATCATTAGAATTGACAATCTCAGTTTATCTAATGCTTTCCTATGGGAAAGCATTGTGATTGCCTGAGATCATCAATTCAGATGATGTCAGCCAAGGAGGCAGACCAGTTACAGGGCAAAGCTGGCAGATGCGCGCAGTGCTGCAAATAAGGTAGTTTTCTAATTATTTAAGGGGGGCAGGGACCCTACTTGTGTTTTTAACACTGTAGGGTCAGGAATACCGTTTGTGTTCCTGACCCTATAGTGTTCATATATGCATGGTGGTGACTCAGTGAAAATGTGGGGCTGCATTGCATCCTCTGGCACTGGAAACCTGAAGCATGTGGAAGACAAGATGGATTCATTAAAGTATCAGGAATTCCTAAAAGAAAAAGTCATGTCATCTGTGAGGAAGCTGAAGTTTGGGGGCCATTGGACCTTCCAACAAGACAGTGATCCCAAGCATACCTCAAATTCCACCAAGGCTTGGTTGCAGAAGAAGTCCTTAAAATTCTACAGTGGGGGCGTGGCCTGACTCCGCATGGAAGCAGACGCATAATCTGTGAGCTCTGCCATTCCGTGGAATTACACAGCGTGTAACACAGCAATACACCGCCAGCAACTTGCCCTACTTGCTGGGGAACACGAGCAACACGAAGAGGACGATATGGCTACCAAATCCGCAAAAAAACTAAAACAGAAAACGCTGCACTCGCACCTCGTACCTGACCGCGGCAGTTTCCAAGATGGCGCCGACGGACGGAGCCCCATGGCTTCCGATAACGAACCGAGCGAGAGCCCAGACCTCCTAGATCCCCCTTCTGCTCAACCGGCCACGGATGCATCAGTAAGCAACATGCTGAAATCACTGCAATCCACTCTCCGGTCAGATTTCTCCAAAATGGCGGCGGATGTCAGGGCAGACATTCAGGCCCTAGGGGATAGGACGGCACACTTGGAGGAGGCAACAGAAGGGCTGAGGGAAGCCCACAACGAGCTTGCTGAAGCCCACACTGCACTGCAACAAAAGGTACAATTCCTTGAGGGGAAGATAGCAGATAATGAAGATCGAGACAGGAGGCATAATATTAGATTGCGGGGAGTGCCTGAAGAAATAGGCCCACAAAACCTGGCTAAATTTGTACAAGATATGTTTCAGGCACTCATACCAGACATAGAGGCCTCTGACCTCCGCCTAGACCGTACACACAGGTTGCCAAAACCAAAGCATCTCCCACCATCAACACCAAGAAATGTAATCACAAGAGTCCACTACTTTGCAGTTAAGGACCGTCTAATGCAAGCCTCCAGAAAACACCCGATACTGCATAAACCATTTACCGACATAAAACTGTTCATCGATCTGTCGGCGGCGACTATGTACATGAGACGGGCATTTGCGCCCATCACCCTAGCTTTGCGGACTGCTAATATATCATATAAGTGGGGATTCCCCACAAAATTATTGCTTAAGAGGAATGGTGTTGACAAGATGATCTCCACACCTCGAGACGGCGCAAGACTTCTCAAGGAATGGAACATTCCCATACAGCCCACAAGCAGCACGAGATCACCGGCCGTGTCACCGCCCAGAAAGCAGGCAAAGGACTACAGCTCGGTCCCGTGGCATGCCAGAGGTGCACAACAGTCACATCCACAGCCAGACGACGCATCGAGACGAAACGCCGATGACCAGAGCTGATCGACCGCAGATATGTATACTCTACCAGAGACTAAACACGGAACCCCCCGCCCCCCCTGTGCACCCTCGAATCTGTCCTCACTTACATGGTGTCGCACAGCCGAGAGTCCACACGTGGCGGCTGACTATATGATTGCTGATACTACTAGTTATATATTGTTGCATTTTGTATTTTCCTTTCACTATATTTCTTTATATACACTGTTGCAGAGGATTACAAGTGAAATACAGCCACTACAAGGGCAGCATAAACACCCCTTTAGGCAGAATCGCGCCTAGGGACCTAGAGGTATTAACGTAACTGCCCTTGAGAGTACATCCACCTGGCCCTGCACCAACAGCGCCCACGATACCCCACTAGGCTTACCACTAAGCCATCTCACTACCCGTCCGCAGACTTCTGCCTTAGGCCACTTGGCTAACGGGTTTGTATATAGATCAGATTCTATTTGATTATAGAAGTACCCGTACCTTACCCCCTTCCTTCGACCCCCCCCCCACCAACATATTGCCACATCTTCGATTGGCATCGATACCTGGCTACGATAGACGAAGAGACAAGGCCGCACTTCCTGAAAACAGTTGAGCCGCCTTGAAGCCATGTCACTCAAAGTACTCTCCCTTAATGTAAAAGGGTTAAATACACCCAACAAGAGGAGGCTGGCCCTACTGGAGGCCAAAAACCAAAAAGCGCACATCGCTTTCTTTCAAGAAACCCATTTTATTTATTTATTTTTTTTTTTTTCAATTCTTTATTTTTGCTGTGCGGTTAATCACAAATGAGCCCTTGGTGCCACAACAGCAGTCCAGGGCAAAACATTAATATACAGTTTCAGTGTGGCTTACAGTAATTCTGCACAATTTTTAGTTTAAAAGGATAAGTGAAACATTGTTATGTCAAGCAAGGTATATGCAATATAGTAACGGTCATATTGGGTGACTAATGGGTCGGGTATGCTGTAGATATTATGTGGCAGTTGTGGAGAATTATGCCACCCGCGAACTCTGTTTGTAAGGGTGATGTCGGGACAACTAAGCTCAATTCTCAGAGCCACAGATGTGGGTGTGCATTAAAGATATGGTACCTTCCAGGTACCAGTCTGCTAAGTGTCTCCTGCTAGAGTTTGCTGGTCTTGCTTGGGCTGTCATAGGGGCCCAGAGGTTGGCGCCCGGTTAAGGGGCTGCTTTTGTCATTCGTTAGTGCGAGTCAGTCGGGTATAGGGGGGTTGGTGTGCGGTCAGAGGGTCGCTTTACTAGGGTGTGTTTATGTTCCTGTGTTCAGGGTGAGGCCTAACGTGTGTAAGTGCTCAAAAACTTGTAAAACATAAAACATAACTCATAATAGCCTAGGGTAGCTTAGAGCTGCTTCGAGAGGTGAGCACTCCGCAGTAGAGGCAAGAGTTCAGTGGTTCAAGTGGTGACCGTTGCGGCTCCGGCCGGAGGGGTCTTCCGTGGAACGAATGCCTTCACTTTCGCTGGGTCCCAGCGTTGAGGTGCATGGTTGGGCCTTAGGGATGCGTCTGGTGGCAGTGAGTCCATAGTAAGTCCCATTGTGTGCAGTAGAGCCTGAGCCTCAGTGAGGTCGTGGACTGTGTGCTGGGTTTCTCCGTGCATTATTAATAGTGTTCGAGACAGCCGCCACTTGTACTGGATGCTCTTCTGCCTGAGGATGGAGGTAACTGGTCTGAGGGATCTTCGCCACGCCAGTGTCCCTCCCGAGAGGTCTGGATAGAAGGCGAGGTGCGTTCCTTCAAAATTATAAGAGTCCCGGTCTTTGAGGGCCATCAGCATAGCCGCCTTGCCCCTGCCGTTGCGGAAGCGGACTATCAAATCCCTCGGAGCTGCTGCCGGAGCTTTCAGTGCTTTTGGTATGCGGAAACAGTCCTCCATAGTCATGGCTTTGGCCTGTCGTGGGGATAGTATTGCTACCATAAGGCACCTCACCATATGTGGTAGCTCCTCTGTAGGTATAGCCTCTGGGATGCCTCTGATTTTTAAATTGTTTTTGCGCCGCATATCTTCCAATATCGCCAGTCTGTTATCGAACGCTGTGTTCTGTTTCAGAAGCCCCCGTATCGTTTGCTGCATGGAGGCAATTTGTTGTGTATGCTCCTCTGCGGATGCTTCTACGGCTCTGATCCGGCCTGTCAGGCCCTGGAGGTCTGCACGGAGGTTTGCCACGTCCGCCAGGATATTGTGTTGTAATTCCGTCAGCAGGTTTTTCAGCACCGCTGTCGTTACCGGCTCCTTGTCTGGGCTGACCGGTTTAACTGCCGGTGCCGATCTAGTCGGCATTTCGTCCTCGTCGTCCTCAAGGGATAGTTCTGCAGACAGGTCTGAGTAGGCCTCATGAATGTCGGCCATTTTGGGCCCGCCGGCCTGTTGAGCCTGCCTTAGGAGCACGCCAATGTCGTGGCTTAATCGGGGTCTGTCGGGCTTTATCTTCTTAGTTTTTCGGCCCATATTGTAGTGTGGGTCTACCGCCTGCCTCTCCTGTGGTCTCGGTTCGGCTATACTGCGGGTAAAGTTTGAAGATATCTCGCTGTGTCTCGGAGCTCTGAGACCGTGCGTCCATTCAGTTCAATCGCTTAGCCACGCCTGTCCAAGAAACCCATTTTAAATGGGGATCCCGCCCAAGGTTTAATTCTCCCTGGTTCCCTGTAGACCACCACTCCTGTTATGCCACGAAAAAGAGAGGAGTGTCCATATTGATTAGCAAACAGGTAGCCTTTGAAATGGTCCGGAAAATCAGCGACAGGAAAGGTAGATACCTCATCATACAATGCCACCTAAACAATAACCCCTTCACCCTCATGAACATATGTGGGCCTAATGACAACCAAGAGGAGTTTATGTGCAGGGTATTTGCAATGTTGAATTTGTATAGTTTTGGGGAGGTAATTCTTGGAGGCGACACCAACTTTCTATTAGACAGCACTAGGGATTCATCTGCCTCACACACGGTGGCAACCACCACCTCCAAGAGGCGGTTCACACAGTCACGTAACATCAGGGACATCTTAGCGACACACGATTTTGTAGACCCCTGGAGAATCATGCACCCTGCTGAAGTTGATTATACCTGCCACACAGCAGTGCACAACAGCTACTCCAGGATAGACAGGTTTTTGGTTAGGACCATATCACTACCAAACATACTAGCCACAGGAATTGGGGACATCTCGTGGTCAGACCATGCCCCTATCACAATGACACTCAAAGATAAGTTCCCTAATACCGGCCGAACATCCTGGAGACTAGACAATAAAATACTAACACAACCCAACGTTATCAAACAAGTCACTTTAGACCTACAGAACTATTTTGAGGACAATGACCGACAGGGCATCAACCCCGAATATGTCTGGTTAGCTCATAAAGCGGTTATTAGGGGCAGCTTTATCAAACACGCCGGCCACATTAGAAAAACTCAACAGGCACGATACTTGACTCTCATTAACAAGATCAAAACTATCACACATGAAAACAAACACTCGCCCACTACAGCCCTACAGAAAAAATTACTAGCTCTCCAATCTCAATTACGAGATGTGGAACTAGCTAAAACCACCTACCTCCTACAGAATTCTAAACACAATTTTTTTGCAGCAGGGAATAGGGCAGGTGCTCAATTAGCAGCACAACTGAAACAAAAAACGGTCGCCTCCAGGATTGCCTACCTCCAAGAAGGCAGCAACCACAAGATTATTGACCCCAAGGGGATAGTAAATGCCTTCGCAGAATACTATGGTAAACTGTATAACCTCCAGCATGATGGCACAACTAAGGTCCCGACGCAGACGGACATAGACAAATTCCTGGCAGACATAGACCTACCCTCTCTGACCCCAACTGCAATCCAGTCCTTGCAACAGCCTATATCGTTAGACGAGATCACATCAGTGGTTAAAGCGTTGCCTACGGGCAAATCGCCAGGGCCTGATGGTCTCACCAATACCTACTATAAGCTGTTTGAAACTGTCCTCTCACCTCACTTACTAAAACTGTATAGACAAAGTAACGATCGAGGGGCACTACCAGCAGAGATCCTCCTGGCCCACATCTCAACACTCCCCAAACCTGGGAAACCACCTACACAGTGCAAAAATTTCAGACCGATTTCGTTATTGAATGGTGACGCCAAAATTTATGCCAAGATACTTAGTAATAGAATAGCTCCCTTTCTTAAACAACTAGTACACTATGATCAATCGGGGTTTGTCCGTGGCCGGCAAGGCTCGGATAACACCAGACGCATTCTTAATATATTAGCACGGGTAGACAGGGACAGCACCGAAGGCCTCCTCCTTGCGCTGGACGCGGAGAAGGCCTTCGACCGCCTCAATTGGACATATATGTCCAAGGTCCTGGAGGCCTATGGATTCCCACCAGAGATGATAGCCGGGATAAGTGCACTTTATAGCGCACCGGCGGCCAGGGTCTCAAATGGGGGCTTCATCTCTGATGAATTCCATATCACTAATGGGACACGTCAGGGCTGCCCGTTGTCCCCCCTTCTATATATCTTATCGCTAGAACCCCTGGCACAAAAAATACGGACGCACCAGGGCATTAAGGGCAGGAACACAAATTGGCGCTATTCGCTGACGACGTTTTAGTAACACTGGAGGAGCCAGAAAGGTCCCTGCCACACCTCATACAAACCCTTAGAGACTTTGGCCTAGTCTCCCATTATAAATTGAACCAAGACAAGACCCAAGCTCTAGCAGTTAACTTGTCCTCGAGCCGCACACTAACTCTAAAACAGAAACATCAATTTGACTGGCGGTCATCCTCCCTCACGTATTTGGGAGTTAAAATTGCAACCTCTGTTCACAAAATTGCGCAACTAAATTTTTCGCCCCTCCCAAATATGTGCAGGAAAGAGATACTAAAGTGGAAACACACACGGCTCTCCTGGCTAGGACGCATTAACGCCTTCAAAATGACCATACTGCCCAAAATTTTGTACGTCTTCCGCATGCTCTCACTAAAGATTGCACAACCCCTCCTTAAGGCTCTTCAGACAACATGCAATGCCTTTATTTGGGATAATAAAATACCTAGGATTCCTACCAAACTCCTGTACACACAAGTCAGCCAAGGGGGTGTAAGGTTGCCAAATATTGCCCAATATTACAAAGCGTCAGCGCTGACAGCTGGAATCCTGTTGCACTCTCCTAAGGGAGAACTGAGCTGGGTAGATATGGAGAACAAACAGGCTCGGGGAGGGAACATAATAGACACCTTGTGGACACCTAAACATTTCAGAGCCTCTGGGATGGCCCTATTCCCCACCACCACTTTCACGCTCAGCACCTGGGACTCGTTCCAGTCCGGGCTAGGATGTAAAACCTTATATCACGCCAAGGCGCCTCTGTCAGCCCTTGGAGCTGCGACGCCAAACCTACCCATAGCTAAGTGGGTTAAAGCGGGTATCACCAACATACAGCAACTATTAAAAGGCAGAGAGGTGATGCAATTCACAGACATACAGGCCAAATGGCGATTGCCACCAGAGGAACTATTCACATTCCTCCGACTCAAAGGCACCATACTGACCCATGTACACAAACATGACAATCAGCAGGAGATGATTCTCCCAGCTGAGGGGATCATTGACCGTTGCTGGGCCGCACCGGGAAAACCCAAGACCATTTCCTTATGCTACAAGATGTGGGAGAGTGTGGTCCCTCAACAAAACCCCCTATGTAAACAGAAATGGGAGGAAGACTGCACACTCCGACTGTCTAACGAAGACTGGATACAAGCTCTCAATAATCTCTCAAAACTCACTAGATGCTACACCCACATTGAGGCACATAGAAAACTGTTGTATAGGTGGTATATGACGCCCCTACGGCTACACAAGATTTACTCCACTATGATGCCAACATGCTGGAGGTGCTCCAAAGAGCCGGGCTCGTTTTTCCACATTTGGTGGACATGCCCAGTGATTCAGCCCCTCTGGACCGAGGTCGGGAGGTTGCTGGAGTCGCTGGGCATCGAGAATTTTCCCCAGAACCCAAAAACATATCTTCTAATCCTATTCCCCACTGACCTCCCTAAAGACCACAGACAAATATGTGCTCTCATCATACTAGCTGCTAGGAATCTCCTAGCGCTGAATTGGAAATCACAGGCATGTCCGCCTAAATCCCAACTGTGGGACGAGATCCAACAGTACCACATATATGAAAGCATGACGACACTCCACAGTGCCGAAACACACCGATTCACTTCTATGTGGCAACCCTGGCGAACACTACACGCTAAAGCACTCACCACTTAAAATCCTTATAGGGTGCCCCAACGCTCCTTACGTGACTTATTGACAGATCAGACCCTATCTATCGACAGGGACACTACCCCTACCTAACCTACTGGCGTGAACCGGACTATTAGAAGGCTCCAAACAATGCATGACCTGCCCTACTGCCTTCAAGGTTTATACTCTTGAATTCAGGGTCTTATAGAAGCGACCTTCCCCACCCTTACTCACCCTCGTTTGTCCTGGTCACCCCTGTTCACCATAACACCACTTTCTGGTTTAACAATTATGTTGTTCTAAGCTATTATACGATTTTACCACTTATGTAATAAAAGGAGGATATGCTGTACTACCAATTACATGTACTAAGCGGTTATATTGCATTACGCTTAATGTATAACATACTACTGTACAGTATTACAACTTATTGTATAACAAACTATTGTATCATATGACATACAATGATTATAACCCCCCTAACCCCTCCCGTCTCTTCTGTACCCCATATACTTGAAAAATAATAAAAAGTTCTATTAAAAAAAAAAAAATTCTACAGTGGCCTTCACAGTCACCTGACTTGATCCCCATAGAAAATCTCTGGTGAGATATGAAGAAGGCAGTTGCAGCATGCAAATCAAAAAAATAATACTGAACTGAAGGCCATTACTCATGAGAAATGGGCTAAGATTCTGTCATGGCTCTCGGCTCTTCTGTCAGCATGGCTGCACATAAACTAGACAGCCACGCCGACAGAAAGGTTTCAAACTTACCTTCGTTGCGGTGGGCAGCTGCCCGGTCTCCCTCCGTTGCGGTTCCCAGTGGATGCGACGTTAGGAACGCCGGCCGTTGCGGTTCAGGATTTTATAATGAACTTACCTTCTCCCACATTAAAGATGGTGCCAACGTGCGTGTAACGTCACGTCATAGACATGCACGCACGTTTTGGGGTCAGAGGTCGAAGACAGCCAATTACGGTTTAAAGAGGGTTATTTAAACCTAAATTGCCTTTTTGCCAGTGCCCTGTCGCGATTTCCACTAGGTGGTTATCCGAGAGTGTGCTCCTGATCGTTTTTTTCTGGCATTTGACTTTGCTTTTGTTTTGACTTCCCTGATTTCTGATAGCCTTGACTTCTGGCTTTCCTCATCGTTGCGTCTCATTCTGTGTCCCTGACCTCGGCGAGTATTTTGACTATTCTCGGGTACGTTAAGTCTGGCCATTCTAAGATCCGGTTAGACGTTATCCTTAGTCTTTAGGTGTGATACAATTCTGTGTGCTGGATCAATTATAATCCTGACAGATTCCTCAGAAACGCTGTCAAAAGCTGGTGGCTGGCTATTCATCTTGTTTGCAGCAGATCATAACAGCAAAAGGATCCACTGCTAAGTACTAAAGATGCTTGCCATGAAAGGGTTGAATAATTTTGAGAATGGATAAGTCAAAATAAGTTGCATTTTCAGTTTAATTTGTGAAAAACACTTGAAACATTTGTTGTGTTGAGCTATTTCAATTGCTTTTGTTTGATTTGTTTATTGCAAACAGCTGGAAGTCTGTAATTTTTCACAATAAACCTGATTTTCAATGGGGGTTGAATCATTTTGATTACAACTGTATGTACAAGATCTTATTCAATCTGTCGCCACATATGTAATTTCTGCATAGATTTAACATCAGGAAGCCTAGAACCAAGTTCCGAGCTGTCTAAATCATGTGTCTCAGGGGAGGAACAAGCAGCTTGTTTTATGACCACTTGTAAAAGCATAAGTTGTCATGCCGGTGAGAGTTGGATCATTTTGATAAAAACTGTAGCACTGGGAGCATGCCTGTAATGTGATGCTAAGTACTTCCTCAATCCCTCCATCATTAAGAGCTTTTTTTTTTTGGAATTATAAAATACTGTTTCCCTCTCTCTACCAGTGACAGCCCTCCAGGGCCGCCATCAGGGGGTGACAACCATAACAGTTGTCACGGGCCCGCTGAGCCCGATGAGCCCCCTCCTTCAGGGGCCCGGTCAGCGCTGTGGCCGTTGTTTAGCGCGACCGGGCCCCTTTAAAAAAAAAAAAAAAAAGCAGCCGCAAGTGCTGCTGGGAGGAAGTAGTCACTTCCTCCCAGCTCACTCCGCGCGGGAGGAGCGCGCGCGCCCAGCCGTGAAGAGGGAGAGCCAGGCAGTGAAGAGGGAGCAGCGCCGACTCCTATCATCCCCAGCCACCCTCCTGCAAAGAAAAGGTAAGAGACAGGAGGGTGGCTGGAAAATGAGCTGTGTGTGTGTATGTATGTGTGTCTGTGTCTGTCTGTAAGTGTGTGTCTGTATGCATGTCTGTCTGTCTGTATGTGTATGTCTGTATGCATGTATGTCTATGTATGTATGTCTGTCTGGATGCATGCATGGCTGTCTGTATGTCTATGTCTGTCTGTCTGTATGCGTGTATGTCTGTCTGTATGCATGCATGTATGTATGTCTATGTATGTATGTCTGTATGCATGTATGTCTATGTATGTATGTCTGTATGCATGTATGTCTATGTATGTATGTATGTCTGTCTGTGTATGTCTATGTATGTCTGTGTGTATGTCTATGTATGTATGTCAAAGAAACAGCAACCTCAAAACCTCACCCTACTGATGTGAATATTTCTACTTTAAACATCATATCATAATGTTCCTGGACATATTAAAAACCTAACTTGTTTGTTGCCACTCATATTATGTATGTATGTCTGTGTGTCTGTATGCATGTATGTGTATGTCTGTCTGTCTGTATGCATGTCTGTCTGTGTATGTCTGTATGCATGTATGTATATGTATGTATGTCTGTCTGGATGCATGCATGGCTGTCTGTATGTTTATGTCTGTCTTTCTGGATGCGTGTATGTCTGTCTGTATGCATGTATGTCTGTGTGTATGTATGTCTGTGTATGTATGTCTGTCTGTGTATGTATGTCTGTATGTCTATATGCATGTATGTCTATGTATGTATGTATGTCTGTCTGTATGTGTATGGCTGTATGCATGTATGTCTGTGTGTATGTATGCATGTGTGTGTATGTATGTATGTCTGTCTGTCTGTATGCATGTATGTCTGTATGTATGCATGTATGTCTGTATGTATGCATGTATGTCTGTGTATGTAAGTCTGTCTGGATGCATGCATGTCTGTCTGTATGTCTATGTCTGTCTGTCTGTATGCATGTATGTCTGTGTGTCTGGATGCATGTATGTGTATGTATGTCTGTCTGCATGCATGTATGTATGTCTGTCCGTATGTCTATGTATGTATGTCTGTATGCATGTATGTCTATGTATGTATGTCTGTATGCATGCATGTCTGTGTGTATGTCTGTATGTATGTCTGTGTGTATGTCTATGTATGTATGTCTGTCTGTATGTATGTCTGTATGTATGTCTGTGTGTATGTCTATGTCTGTCTGACTGCATGCATGTATGTCTATGTATGTTTGTGTATGTCTGTATGCATACATGTATGTCTGTATGCATGTATGTCTGTATGTCATTATATATGTATATATGTATGTCTGTATGTCAGTATGAATGTATGTCTGCATATCATTATGAACGTAGGTCTGTGTGTATCTGTGTATGGATGTCTGTATGCATGTATGTCTGTCAGTATGTCTGTATATCTGCATGTATGTCAGTCTGTATGTATGTATGTATGTCTCTATGCCATTATGAATGTATGTCTGTGTATGTCTGTATGCCATTATGAATGTATGTGTGTATGGATGTCAGTGTCTGTATGTATGAATGTGTATGTATGTATGTATGTCGGTGTTTGTATGTATGTATGTGTCTTTATGTCCTCTTGCATGTGTGTCTGTATGTATGTTAGTATTGATGTGGGATTATTAAAAATCTTTATTGTACTTGTATTGAATTATTGTACTAACTCCATTTTAACTTTATACTGTGACAATCCTCCATTTTGTCCTCCTAACCTGACTTCTTCAATCCTCCATTTTGTCCTCATAACCTAACTTGTTCATTTTAAAACTACCTTACATGACAGAATTTCCCAGCACATCTAATACAATAGACAAAGACTGTATTTTCTATAAAGACATGATTAACACAGGAACTGCTGACTTTTCCTTAACTTGCAACATAGTATAATTTGAAGGCCATGAGAACACAGTAGTAATGAAATGTTCTATTCATAAGAGACCTTGCACCTGGCCACGAGGCCTGAGATCACCGACCGTGTAAAATGACGCTCAAGACCCCCTTGTCCCCACCCGTGTCCAGAACAATCCCACCTCTTGGTGGGTGGACACGGGACTAACCACTTAGTTTTTGAGCCAATTAATAATATTGATAGGAGGACACTAATCCTGAAACTTAACAATTAATCCAATTAATGATGTTTATTTGCTGATATTCTAATAATCAATGATGACGTAAAATGCCTCTTAAAAGGGCCTGCGCGCCCGCTTTTTAATCACTTGCCAATAAATTTTCTCGAAGTTATTTTAACCTGAACTCCGTGTGTCAGACTTAATTACTTCAGCGTATATACGCAATTCAATTTTACTAATTCGGACAGGAACAGATAGACATTTAAACATTTTGGTTTACTGCTAAAAAGTACCATAACAACTTGGCGCCCAACGTGGGGCATCGGGCTATGTCCGGCCGGTGAGCCGTCCTAAGGAAGACAAGGGTGGACGGAGGAATCCAGGGGGAAGGAAAGGAGATTGATCACCTCCAGGTACACGGTAGAGACTTCTGCAGAGCCACCGGTATGTTCCGGCCCCTTTGATTGACCCGTCCACGTGTCTGTGACTGCTTCCCGGGAGGACATCAAAGACAGGTAATATCTTGCCCGGTGCCTCGTTACTCACTTGTTTACCTGCATTTTAGTCTATCTGTTGCCTGGGTGTGTTTGAATTGTTTGCCTGTTTCCCCATTTTGAGATAAAGGGGGGTGGACCTGCGGGGGATTTGCCTGGGGTTCTCTGTCTTGCTTGTTTTCCCCTTTTTGGGATAAAGGGGGGTGGACCTGAGGGGATTTGCCTGGGTCTTCAGTTTGTTAGTCTATCTGTTTGTATTTTACCCCTTTTGGGATAAAGGGGGGGACCTGTGGGGATTTGCCAGGGTCTTCTGTTGCCTGTTTTACAGCCTAGCTAGCTTTTTGGTAACCCACAGCTTCGGCTGAGGGGAGTCCGGTTTTGGTAACCCACAGCTTCGGCTGAGAGGAGTCCGGTTTTGGTAACCCACAGCTTCGGCTGAGGGGAGTCCGGTTTTGGTAACCCACAGCTTCGGCTGAGGGGAGTCTGGTTTTGGTAACCCACAGCTTCGGCTGGGGGGAGTCCGGTTTTGGTAACCCACAGCTTCGGCTGGGGGGAGTCCGGTTTTCTTTGGTAACCACAACCCTGAGCGCTGGGGCTGGTGGGATTCCGGTTTTCTGTTTTTATTTGTGAGGGGGGCCTAGTCTTGTGGCAGGGGACTCTGTTTCCTGGGGGAATTCAAGTGGGCATTGCTTGTTTTCCGCATCACGTGGTAGTGAGACTTATAAGTGGGTTTTATAGGGGCACTACGGGAGTGAGGATAGAGGTGGCCACGTTCTTGTGGGCTACTGTGCAGAGGGAGGCTGACGGAACTCGGACCGGTGTCAGTTGTTTTCCGTGGCCGCTGGTAGTGAGACTTATGAAAGTTGTTCTCCGAGCGGAGACACTACGGGGTTGAGGGAGGTGACTTTGGAGTAAGCACACGAGTAAAGGAAAGGAATTACTGTTGATTTCATTTGAACTGTGATGCATGCACTGTATTTCAACTGTATTGTTGTCTTGTTTGTTTAATGAGGAGTCTCATGAACTCCTGTGTCTGTCTCTAAGGATTTTCCTTGCCTTTCATCTTTTCTACACTTCCTATATTGTTATACTATCCACTCCCATTCCTCTTAAAAGAGAAGTGATTGGTCACACACTTCTCACCTCGCTCCAATCCGTGTCTACCACACCGGGTAGGCGGATTCAGTGACTAGTCTACGTTTTGGGAAGACGCACCTGAGAAAGTCCCACGGTTCTCGGGTGGCAGTCGAGCATTGTAGACGTTCCTGTTCAATTTTCCTTCTCTCTCTCTCTATATCTAGGACGCTGGTATAGGGGTAAAGGGACTATGGGACAGGATTTAGATAAGCCCAGCAAGGGCTGGTTAGCATGTGATTTAGTAGAGAACAGAGAGGGTGAGGAGATGGTTAAAGGTGTTGAGAAGATTGCAAAAGTATGTAAAATTGCTGTACCGACATGTGGAAGATTGCAACCAGAAAGTTGGCGCAAGTTACTGGCAGAAATGAAAGGCAAGCTTACAGATAATGATTTATTAAAGACTGCTGAAGCATGGTACAGAGTAGCGAAGGCTATTCAGTTAGAAGGTTGGGTTGAGGAAGAGATAAATCACAAAGGTGTGAAATTGTTTGTGTATCATAAGAATTGTGTTGCTGGGGTTTACCCTCAGCCAGCGCCCCAAAATGGCGCCCAGGGGATGTCTATCCCCAAGGTTCAGTCAGCAGTAGGTGATAGCCAGCTGACCATGTTCCCCACTCCCAATCCTCCCGAATCCCATCCCATCACCTCCCCTGTCTGCCCGGTCCTGAATTCTGACGGATCTTTCTTTACCCCTTCCCCTTCTCTAACAGTCCCATCATCCTCATCCATCCCCACGCTACCTTCCATCCCTAATCCTAACATTTCATCTGCCATTTCCTCCCTGCAATCCCTCTCCGTAGCTAATCCCCTCCCATCAGCATCCGCCCAACTAACTACCACTCCCTCCCTTGCTCCGACTCCTCCTTCTGCACCCATCCCTACCAATCCCGTCCTGTCTCCTCCCATAACCGGCTCCACCCCAGTCCAATACCCTACCTCCTTAAATGTACCTACCCACCCTACTCTTCTGCCCTCCCCTGCCTAGCCCTACCCCTTCCCATATCCCATGGCCCTGCCCTACCCCGGTTACCCTCCCTTTCCCCAAGCCACTCCCCAGGTTCCGGTCATGCCCAGTCCGGCTCAGTCTGCCCCGGAAGTGCCCATATCAAACATGGCCGCCACTTCTTCCCTTAATCCTAATGCAACTCCTTTTCCCGCCTCCAATATGGCGGCACCCAGCTCAGCCCTGATGCCGGTAATCCCCGGTGACTACCTGTCCCCAGGTTATGACTCGCTAGCCACCCCTGCATCCGGGGCTCCTTCCCATCCCCCGATCCTTTCACCTCACGCGGGCCCTGCACCACGTAAGAGAGCCAATATCATAGAATTCGATGACGAAGAGGAGGACAGGGTATCCCATGTCTCATCGGAAGTCGCTGCGGGAGCCCCAACTCATCGTTCTATCGATGATCCCTTCGGCCACAAGGGTCGGGGAGAACGGGCCCCTCCTAAGTATGTTGCTTTTAACCCCACTCAAGCTAGTGCTTTAATGAAATCACTCCCTGACCCAGAAAAGCAACCTATGCCCTTTTACCGAGGGGTAGTTCAAATTCAAAAGACTTATTCCGCCGCATGGCGTGATTTACTGAGTATTTGTGCCATTAAAGCAGGAGATGCATACTGGCCGAGCATGGCCCGACACCTCAGTACAGATCTACTCAGCAGTGACGTTGATTACCCCTCCGGAGTAACTTTTTGCAACCAATTAAGAGAATGGGCTAAGGATAAACTTGCAGATCAGGCTGCTGGCCTTACTAATGTTATACAAGATAAAGGAGAATCAGTGGAAAGGTTTCATGCAAGATTGTACCAAATGTTCACAGATTTGGGGTTTGATCTTACTGACAAGATTCATTCACAAATGCTGTCCGGTGCTTTTGTCCAAGGTGTTAAAGACTCAATACGCAAGGGAATTATTGCTGCCCGCCCTGAATATAAGGTTGTTCCCCTGGATACTTTACTCCTAGTTGCTAGGGGCCTAGAGTCTGCCCAGACCCCCAGAAGGCGGTGTTTGTTTTAATTGCAAAGCCAAAGGGCATTTTAAAAGTGATTGCCCGGAACCCAGGAGAGAGCCAAGAAAGCCATCCAGGCCTGCCCCGGCCCCTAAGGCCGAGAAGGAGGTTCCAATAATTGAGGAACCAGATGATTAGGAAATTGGCAAGCCTGTGTCATTAACCCCTGTTATGGCAGTGTCTACAGGGGATAAGGGGGGGCCACTTGCTACAGTGACTTTAGCCATTGAGGGCCAACCAACCACATTTCTTGTTGACACAGGTGCAGCCCGTAGTGTTCTGAGAGAACAAGACCTGCCAGACCCATCTTTCCTGTCCAATATTGATGTCTCTTGTGTTGGAGTGGATGGCCAGCCAAGACACAGCCCTTTAACAACTCCACTACGAGTTGGCTCTAGCCTGCTTGCTCGTTTTGTGGTATCCTCCACTTGCCCAATTAACCTGTTAGGTGCTGATGTTCTCTCACGCCTGCAAGCATCCATCACCTTCACCCCAGATGGGCAAATAGAAATGACTACACCTCTATCTGAATCAGACACCTCAGCCTTGTGCTCCTTGCCTCTGATGCTGCATTTGGAAAAACCCCGTGAGAAAGCAGCAGAATTAAGGTCCAATTTCCCAGAGGTATTAAAAACACAGGTGCCCGCCAAGCTATGGTCCTCAGGCCCAGAGGACATAGGTCACCTAAATGTTCCCCCTGTGGTGGTAAAGCTTATTCCAGGAGCTAAGTTACCAAGAAAGCCACAATATCCATTGAAACCAGCACAGGCTGCTGCCATTTCTATCCACATCAAGGCACTCTTGGAGAAGGGTGCCCTGGTAAAATGTAAATCTGAATGCAACACCCCATTATTCCCTGTGAAAAAGAAAACTCCAAAAGGTGAGCCAGAGAAGTACAGGATGGTTCAGGATCTCCGTGCTGTCAATGAAGCTACCGTCCTGGACACCCCTCTTGTACCAAATCCCCATACTCTGCTCTCTGGAGTCCCACCATCTGCAAAATTTTTCACAGTCATAGACCTGGCCAATGCCTTTTTCAGTGTCCCACTGGACCCATCTTGTCAATACCGGTTTGCCTTCACCCATGAAATGCAACAGTATACCTGGACTGTCATGCCCCAAGGGGCACAGAATTCTCCAAGTCAATTTGCAAAGGCCATGGCCACCATCCTTGACCCATGGCAAGCCGAGCACCCAGAAGTTGTTCTGCTCCAGTATGTGGATGATTTGTTGCTTTGTGGAGATGATATACCCACTACTGAAAATTGCTCAATTAGTCTCCTTTGCTATTTGGCAGAACAAGGATGCAAAGCCTCGCTCATCAAGCTCCAATTCTGCCAACCTTCAGTAATTTTCCTTGGACATTGCCTATCTCAAGGCACCAGACATCTTACTCGGGACCGGGTAAGAGCTGTACTGGACATTCCACCTCCAAGGACTTCAAAGTCTCTTCATGCCTTCCTAGGCCTCATTTCCTACTGCAGAGCATGGATCCCAGAAGCCTCTCTGCTTATGCAACCTCTCTATGATGCACTTAAGTCTGACCCATTCTGTTTGACTAATGAAGCTCTGGACAATTTCAATGCTCTCAAACGTGCCATTGCTTCTGCTCCTGCCTTGGGCCTACCTGACTACTCCAAACCTTTCAAATTATTTGTCTCTGAAAGACAAGGCCATGCAACAGGAGTTCTCACCCAAACTAACGACTTAAGAGGCCGCCAGAGGCCTATTGGATATTTCTCATGTCAACTGGACATTGTGGCCAGAGGGACTCCTTCCTGTCTCAGGGCTGTTTTTGCTGCAAGAGAGCTCATAGAAAGAACCTCAGACCTGGTCCTTGGCCACCCTCTGGTTGTTTTGGCCCCTCATGACATTTCTGCCATCATCAACCAAGTCCAGCTCAAGCACGTGTCTCCAGCCAGACACCTACGCCTACAGTGTCATCTTCTTCTACCTGACAACATTTCCATCCAAAGATGTCAAGTTCTTAACCCATCCACTCTTCTTCCACTCCCTGAGGGGGGTATCTATTATGGATTTATCACGGATGAAACCTACATTTACCTGCTCTGTGGATGTATCAAGAAAGTCATGCATCCACATTTGACATTTTATGAAGATGAAAAGCCTCTCTGTGAAGGCCCAGATTACGCCTTCTGTACCATGTGGTACAAACCAAACATTACTCCCGAACCTTGCTATGAAGATGAGCTTTACCACTGGACTGATGTGAAGCTCACTGCTCAAGATTTCTATTGTGACTCTGAAGGCAATAGCATGGTCTTGGTCCAACTACCTCAACAACTTAACTACCTCTACCGCCATTGGGATACTGCTATCCCACATATTCCTGTTACCAAATTGAAGACAAGGTCATGGAATGATCTTGGGCCCATGGCGAAGCTATGGGCCACCATGGATGAAGAACAGCTACAGGAAAATGGTATTGCCAAATACCCAACAACTGACCTTCTGGAAGCATGGCCACGCCACTTCCTAGAAAAAGAATTTCAAGATCTGGTCATAGTGAATGATTATGACCCTGAAACACCTCATGACTGTTTTGAACAGATGAAAATGGAGACAGTGCACCTACCAACTGTGCATGAGAATCCATTACCAGATCCAGATTTTACCCTGTTTGTGGACGGTTCAAGATATGCTGATGAAGAAGGAAGATATCATACAGGATATGCCGTAACCACAACAGATGAAGTTATCAAATCATCATCCTTACCGCCAGCAATGTCTGCGCAAGAAGCTGAATTACAGGCTCTGACTTCAGCATGCAAAATTTCCGAAGGAAAACGTGCCAACATCTATACAGATTCAAGATATGCTCTGGGCGTGGCACATGACTTCGGCCTAATTTGGAAGACAAGAGGATTTCTTACCACCGCCGGTACACCAGTCAAGCATAGTACTGCAATCAAGGAGCTAATGGATGCCCTCCTACTCCCTAAAGAAGTGGCCGTTTTGAAGGTAAAGGCCCATGGGAAATTGGATACAGATGAAGCAAAGGGCAACCATTTGGCTGATCAGGCTGCTAAGCTAGCAGCCAGGGATCTGCAGGAAGTGGATGAAGAAGCGTCCGGACAAGAAGAAGAAGAAGTCCCTATTTTTGCTCTGCAAACTCTTCCTACTGATTTGCGAATTTTGCGAGAACAGCAAGCTGCAGTCACTCCTGAAGAAATCCAGAAATGGAAAAAGAAAGGAGCTGTCCAAAAGGACGGAGTATATTACAACAACTTCAAATTTTGTCTTCCCAGAAATTTATATCCAGCAGTTGTCCAATGGGCACATGGGCCTGCACACCTGTCAAAAGAATTGATGGCCGCCCTCATACAGAAGTACTATGAAGCACCTGGAATTACAACATTGATCAATAGCTTCTGCAAGGCCTGTGTCATTTGTGCAAAATGCAATCCAGGAAGACCAATCAAGGTGCCTGCAAAACACCTGGCAAAACCCATGTACCCCTTCCAGCAAATTCAAATTGACCACATCCAAATGCCCAAGAGTGGGCCCCATGAATATGCACTAGTCATAGTGGACATGTTCTCAGGATGGCCAGAGGCCTACCCAGTGGCCAATATCACTGCAAAAACAACCACAAGACGCCTACTTACAGAGATAGTATGTAGGTTCGGACTCCCAGAAGTCATTGAAAGTGATCAAGGCCCAGCTTTTACAGCAACAGTGACTAAAGAAATTTGGACTGCTCTGGGGGTGACTCTAGCCTTCCACACCCCTTACCACCCACAAAGTAGTGGTAAAGTAGAGCGCATGAATGGCACCTTAAAAGCCAGAATGTTAAAAATGTCACAAGAAACAAAAATGCCCTGGCCAGAAAGCCTGTCAATAGCTTTATTTAGTGTTAGGCACACACCTAGAGGGAAGCATTCACTGTCCCCATATGAGATTCTATTTGGGACAGCACCCAGACTAGGTTGTTATTATCCGCAGCAGTTACAGCTCCAATCAGATGTGTTAGTAGACTATGTAACTGAACTTGCAAATGCCTTAGACAAAATACATGCCCAAGTTTTCTCTTCAATTCCAGATCCCGATTTGGATACAGGTACCCACAACCTGCTTCCCGGAGATTGGGTTCTGGTCAAGAAGTTTGTGCGGAAAAATACCCTGGAACCAAGATTTGACGGTCCATTCCAAGTTCTCCTGATTACCGCAACCTCCGTCAAACTGGCCGGTAGGCCAAATTGGATCCACGCTTCCCACTGCAAGAAATCTCCTGCCCCAGAGGAAGCAGATACCGCACAAGCATGTACCTCTGGTACACCTTCTCCTTAATTAGCCTCATAAAGGCCCAGCAAGTAGCCATTACCAAAGATGTTAGTGGGTACACCTTCTGGTATAATTCATCGTGCACCCATGTGACTACTTATACCTTTGATTATTGTGATATTGTAGAATGCCCATTTCCCACGTCACAAATCCAGAGTATCTATAGAGATATCCCTCATTCAAAAGACCCATATGTTTGTGTAGTTGACAAGCAATGGGGGCACAATTGTAACCATTGGGGGGCGGCGGGATGGAATGCCGGGCCTGCCTGGGGTTACAAACCAAAAAGTGCCTTATCTAAAGTAGATGATCATGGTAGATCCCTTCTCCAGAGAATGACTTTGAGAAAGCCTGGGGGGGGTACACCAATGAAATTAATCCTTAACATTGAGCATCCAAGTCCAACAGATGCAGACCAGTATGTGATGGGAATGTATTGGAAAAAGGGTTCCTACCGTAAATTAGGGCATTTCTACCTCAAAGATATGTGTAACTCCTCTGAGTGGCAAGGGGCCACCCATATGGTCCCTAACCCATTAAAACCTCATATCCAGACCTTTCAAGACATGATGGCCATTGCTAACCCCACCTTTGAAGATACCATGGCCGCTGAAACAGGTTTTAATGATGTAAATTTATGGTTAGAATGGATGAAATATAATGCTAATAAGCATAATAAGACCGCATGCTATGTATGTGGCGGTGCCCGGCCTCACCTGGGTACTGTGCCTTTAATCCTGCCAGTAGATGTAGAGGAATGTGTTTTAAGCCTTTTTGCCTATCACTATAATTTTAACAGATCCATATGTATTGCATGGACAAAGGAGTATCCTCTCCTAACCAAGGATGTCAAACCCTCAGATGGTATTACCGTGTATAGAGGTAATTACACTTGTTATGCTAATTATGATGGAATTGGTAAATTCTTGGGTAACTTCTCTAAGGGGTATTGTGCTACCTACAGAAATGTCTCTATGAACTTGTTGCAGTTTCACACCAGGTCATTAGGGGATATTTACTGGTTGTGTGGGGATTTACAGCTAAGATCCAGAATGGACAAAGAGTGGTGGGGGGAGTGTACTCTGGCTAAAGCCATTATGCCTATACATATCATCTCTGACACACACCTCGTCACCCATGAGTCCAGACACACTAAGGTTAAGCGTGACGCCCCAGTGAAAGGAAGTTTTGATCCTCATGTGTATATTGATGCCATTGGAGTGCCTAGGGGGGTGCCCAATGAGTTTAAAGCAAGAGATGAAGTTGCTGCAGGATTTGAATCACTTTTTGCCATAGTTACCACAAACAAGAATTTAAATTGGATAAATTACATTTATTATAATCAACAGCGTTTTGTTAATTATACCAGAGACGCCCTCCAGGGGTTGGCCGAACAGTTGCAGGCCACATCCCAAATGGCTTTCCAGAATAGAATGGCCCTAGATATGATCTTAGCCGAAAAAGGAGGGGTTTGTAAAATTTTGCCCGACACCATGACATGTTGTACCTATATCCCAGAAAACACAGGCCCTAATGGTAAAGTTACATTAGCCATAGAGAAATTAAATGACCTGTCTGAAGAGTTAAAAAGGAATTCTGGGATAAAAGATCCCTGGGAAAGATGGTTTGGTTGGATGACAGGATGGCAAAAGGCTTTAATGCATATTGGTATGGCTATACTAATTTTTCTTTTTATTTTTGCTCTTCTCTTTTGTTGTATCCTCCCATGTCTGAGAAAATCCCTCATGAAGACTGTTGACCAAGCGGCACCCACTTTCACCCATCTCGAAGTTGATGACCAAGATTTCCAAGACATCAACTCACCCTGTCTGCCGCTGCAAACAATCCCTTTTGTTGATAAAGTGCAGGAATTCTAGGAAGGGACTAGCTTAGGGACAGCATCTGTCAGTGAATGGTAAAGGCCCCGTGTGGAGAAGTGGTGGGTTAGCTGCCATGGGACACCCATGGGTGTGAAGTGTTCGAGAGCCATACTGACGGATGAGTTAGCCTATCAGGGTCAGATCTAGGGACAGTCTTGCACTTTGCATTAACACCTAGCTAGCGGCCACGGGGTTTCTGTGCCTTTGGGTTAACACGTCTTCCTGGTACTAACTTAATAAAGTTTTATCTCTTAGAATCTAACATTTCATAGGGGGGACTGATGTGGGATTATTAAAAATCTTTATTGTACTTGTATTGAATTATTGTACTAACTCCATTTTAACTTTATACTGTGACAATCCTCCATTTTGTCCTCCTAACCTGACTTCTTCAATCCTCCATTTTGTCCTCATAACCTAACTTGTTCATTTTAAAACTACCTTACATGACAGAATTTCCCAGCACATCTAATACAATAGACAAAGACTGTATTTTCTATAAAGACATGATTAACACAGGAATTGCTGACTTTTCCTTAACTTGCAACATAGTATAATTTGAAGGCCATGAGAACACAGTAGTAATGAAATGTTCTATTCATAAGAGACCTTGCACCTGGCCACGAGGCCTGAGATCACCGACCGTGTAAAATGACGCTCAAGACCCCCTTGTCCCCACCCGTGTCCAGAACAATCCCACCTCTTGGTGGGTGGGCACGGGACTAACCACTTAGTTTTTGAGCCAATTAATAATATTGATAGGAGGACACTAATCCCGACACTTAACAATTAATCCAATTAATGATGTTTATTTGCTGATATTCTAATAATCAATGATGACGTAAAATGCCTCTTAAAAGGGCCTGCGCGCCCGCTTTTTAATCACTTGCCAATAAATTTTCTCGAAGTTATTTTAACCTGAACTCCGTGTGTCAGACTTAATTACTTCAGCGTATATACGCAATTCAATTTTACTAATTCGGACAGGAACAGATAGACATTTAAACATTTTGGTTTACTGCTAAAAAGTACCATAACAGTATATGTCTGTCTGTCACTATGTATGCCTGTGTGTATGTCTCAGTATGTGTGTGTCAGTATTTATGCCTGTATGCGTGTATGTCTGTTTCAGTATGTGTGTCTGTTAGTATGAATCTGTGTCCTTTCGTATCAGTGTGTGCGTTTGTGTGTGGACCCAGTGGGCAGAATTTGGAGGCGGGCCCCAGACCCTGAGCTGAGTTAGGGGCCCCAAAATTTCTGGTGGCGGCCCTGCAGCCCTCTCCCGATATAATAATTCCTCCCTCTCACCAACATTGACAGCCCTCTCCCCTTGTCCGCCAGTCCCGGGTCCACCCATTTGCAAGCCAACACTCCCTCCTTCCCCTCCATTCTAAGCTTAATATAGAAAAGCATTGAATTATTATTATTACTGGTATTTATATAGCGCCAGCATATTCCGTAGTGCTTTACAATATTACCAGAGGGGGAGATTTAACAATAAATTAGACAATAACAAAAACTTACAGGTACAATAGGCTGAATAGGGCCCTGAATTGAATGCTTTCTATTTCCATTTCTGGTGCTTGCAGTGCACGTGCCGAGGGCCAGCGCTTCCTATAGGCCAATTAGGCAATCGCCTAGGACGCTGCTTAAATGGGGGCGCCGTACCTTCTATTATTTCTAGTGTGCCGCCCGCCATGTTCCCGGGCACTAGAGAGCACTTACATTGCTGCTCACTAGCGCCCGGTAAAACACCGGCCTGGCGGCATACACATCAGCTCGCTCAAGCAAGACACACGCCCAGACATGCATTGTGGCAGATGGCAGCAGCGGGAGGGCACTTTAATTGCTCGCTCCTGCCCCTTCTCCTGTACGTGGGGATAAGTGGGCGGAAGCATGTCAGAAAATATGCAGAAAAGGGAAGTACATGGGCCACCAGGTGGAGGCAAGATGGACATATACACAGCATTAAAGGTAAGATTTGTGTCAGAGAATGTGTTAGTCTGCTTCAGTCAATATGTTTGTGTATGTCAGTCTGTATGGGTAAGTGTGCGTCTGTGTGTGTCTGTATGGGTCATTGTGTGTCTTTATGGGTCAGTGTGTGTCTGTATGGGTCATTGCGTGTCTGTATATGTCATTGTGTGTCTGTATGGGTCAATAGGTGTCTGCATGGGTCAGTGTGTGTCTGTATGGGTCATTGCGTGTCTGTATAGGTCATTGCGTGTCTGTATGGGTCATTGCGTGTCTGTATGGGTCATTGCGTGTCTGTATGGGACAATAGGTGTCTGTATGGGTCAATAGGTGTCTGTATGGGTCATTGTGTGTCTGCATGGATCAGTGTGTGACTGCATAGGTCAGTTCATGTCTGTATGGGCCAGTTTGTGTCTATATGTGTGTCTCTGCATGGATCAGTGTGTGTAATGGTCAGTGTGCGTCAGTCTGCATGGGTCAGTGCGTGTTTGTTAGTCTGCATAAGTGGGTGGAGCGAATGGGGTGGCATAAACGCTTGCACTGGCCCTGCATGTGCCGTAGTTCGATCAATGCTTCTCTATGAGAAACAATTGAGTGGACCTCAACAAGGAAGAAGGTGTGGTTAAGTTCCAAAATAAAAAGAGTATAAGTGATGGGAGACCTTGGTCTGGCACTGTACTTCAGGTACGTTTTATAAAATATTTGAAGATTTAAAAAAAAAAGGGGGGGGGGCATCTTACAGAAAGCCATGTACACACACGTAGGCCATATTATAGGTAAAGTATGAGTGCATACCCAACACAAAAACAAAGTGACAGGCTTGTTAATGGACTGGCCTGATGGTTGAATGTGACTGAACCTACATCATGTACTACATTCCACCAGCCATCTGCCTAGGATGCATCCAATCTGGAAACAAATAACACAATCATTAAACTCGGATATAAAATAGTTCTATTAATGTTTGTAGAAATAAAATATATATTTGTAGCACAAGATCTGACTGCATTTCTGCCATTATATAAAAATATTATATAGATCCCATTTTCCCTTCCCCCAGAACACACACTCACAATTTTTCTAGCCAAAATTTCATATCATTCTATAAAGTGGGGAGGTTTAGATCTGTTGCTGACCACTTCCTTCTGGAATGAGTGAGCAGTGTGTGAGAAGTCTACAGGAAGGCAAATTCCATCCCAAAGTCCATGAATCAGATGGATTAGTAAGAATTAATATCGGTTTCAATCTATAATAAGAAACATCTATCTATCTTTTACATAGGTGGGGAGCAATCACTGCACATAATAAATAGCACGCAAACACAGAGTAATACCAAGGTGGAAGCTCCTTTGAGGTTGCAGCCTGCATGACATGGGTATATAGCAGCAGCAGTCTGATCAATCTGTGTCATTTCATGTTTGGGAAAGAAATCCAGGATGCATTTCAAGTTCATGGTGCTGAGAGTGTATCTGAATTGGGGCTGTCTTTTCAGTACAGTTAGTTCTTAGTATGTGAGGTTTCCAATAACAGGAGACTGGGAGAAATATAACAATTTCCAACCTGAAAATCAGGTGAAATTAACAATTCTCAATGACTAGGCAATTCCTGAGACTGGATAACATCCAGTCTGTGCCTTTACTGATTAAAATGCAGTGTGTACCTAGACTGATTAACGCGCAGTGTGTGCCTATACGGATTAACGTGCAGTGTGTGCCTAGACTGATTAACGTGCAGTGTGTGCCTATACGGATTAACGTGCAGTGTGTGCCTATACTGATTAACATGAGTGTGTGCCTATACTGATTAACATGCACTGTGTCTATACTGATTAACATGCAGTGTGTTATACTGATTAACATGTAGTGTGTGCCTTTATTGATTAACGTGCAATGTGTGTCATACCAATTAACGTGCAGTGTGCCTATACTGATTAATGTGCAGTGTGCCTATATTGATTAATGTGCAGTGTGCCTATATTGATTAATGTGCAGTGTGTCTATACTGATTAACGTGCAGTGTGTGCCTATACTGAATAAACATTCAGTGCGTGCCTATACTGATTAATGTGCAGTTTGTCACACCGATTAACATGTAATGTGTGCCTCTACTAATGAATATGCAATATGCGCCTATACAGATTAACGTGCAGTGTGTGCCGATTCTAATTAACATGCCGTGTGTCATACAAATTAAAATACAGTGTGTGCCTATACCGATTAAAGTGCAGTGTGTGCCCATACTGATTAACGTGCAGTGTGTGCCTATACTGAAAAACATGCAGTGTGTGCCTATACTGATTAATGTGCAGTGTGTGTCTATACTGATTAAGGTGCAATGTTTGCCTATACGGATTAACATGCACTGTGGGCCTATACTGATTAACGTGCAGTGTGTGCCTATACTGATTAATGTGCTGTTTTAGATGGATAAAGTTTGCCCTGTACACATTTTACATAAATTATTGTACCTATATAGTAGAAAAGAAGGCAGTTTTAGTTGAAAAAAAATGAATAAAAATGAAACCTCATTATTTTATTGTACTTAATGTACTATACATATATTATTAATGTACAATTTATTCTATTGAATTTTTTTTTCTAAACATTAACAATTTGTTTTTGTTTATCTTTACTTAGAAATTGAGCAAGCTGGCAATACAAACAGTAAGGTGAAACAAATAGTACTAACTGCTCACTATAGTTAACAGACACCATTTTAATGGCCATTCTGTCTTTTTGTAGAATACTCCCGGACCTTTATTTTCTGCTGCTACCACATTTCCTTTGACTACCAAGCTATGCCAACATGGAGGGTAAAATATTCCTCCCTCCCCACGCAGCACACAAGGAATCATTTTACACAGGCTTAGCAAAAGAGATAGATTTTTTTCATCCTTATAGATGAACTCTGAAAAAATATTGCAGAAGAATGTGGCTCCAAAAAAAAAAAAAAAAACAACACAAAGCATGTGGCGGTGGATAAAAAAAAAAAAAACTTATATTAACCTCTCCTCCGCCAGAGGAGACTGCTTTAATTTACAAATGAATGTCTTGCAGATGCTGTTGAGAAGAATTAACTTGTGTAACTTTGGCTGTCAAACCGTGTCTAGTCATAGGATATTCAGTTAAATGAAAGTGAATGCTTTGACTTAAACCATTAAATAATAATCATTTCAGGCCCAGTGGTGTTTTTTTTTTTTTCCTTTTCTTTTTGTATCTTGGAAATTCCTGATCTGGATTCTTTTGTGGTTAATGAATGCAAACAGACGATCAGTCATTTGCCTAATGCGCTGCAATCACACTCCTTGCATCCCATTCAAATTGGTAGATTGTAAGAGTTACGTCTGGTGTTAAAGGGGTCTCTAAGTACTAAACCACAAAGTATTAGAACTCTGCATGGATAAAAGGAGAATTATTTATCTCCCTCCCTTTTTCCATGCTGCTATGACTCCCTCCAAACCATTCTGTCTTCACTATACACAGAAAGGGTGGAAGCCAGCTTGTACAGCATAGACTTGGCTCTAGGAGGGAAGGATCAGTTTTATCTCAATTTTGGTAGGCTTGTGGCATTAGAAGTCCTCATTTTACATTGAAGAAGACTAATATATATTGAATACTGCTCCAGTACATTTGGCAGATACAATGGGAAAGTTGAAGAATACTTAGCATACTATAGGTACAGCGACTGTGCAAGAAATACAAATAAAATGGGGTTTATTAACTATACATGCATTTAAAAACAATATACAACACAAATTGTAGACCAAACTAGATTAAAGAATTGCCAAGAGAAGGAATTAATATTGTTTTTTAGGTTTTTTAATGCTTTTACTACATTTTAAATTTCCAGAATTCATTTTTTAGTGCCCAATAGGATATTGCAGACTAAACAATTGCTTGGTCTGTATCTGCTGTTAAAGTCCATGTGTTCTCTATAACTGCCATGTCCATTCCAGAACTAGAGGGAAGCTGTCTATGATCGATCGACACAGAACCATCTCACCCTTATTATTGTGCTCTGCTTTATTACAAATAGAGGGGGTTTAGATAATTCTGTAGGTTTCAGGCACTTTGCTCAAGTCCTTATGTGCTGAAATGTGCATGTTACTGTGGATTTCAGTTTCTCTTCCTAAAATCCAATATGAAAATAAGATACAGGTAAGTAAATAACCCTGCAGCAGCAGAGATCAGTTTTTAAAATACTTTTTATTCCCCCATAAAAAGTGGACCTGGCAACATTTCAACAACAAAGTTTTTTTGTCAGGTGCAAAGTAACAATGCTCACCAGAGAGAGCACACATAACTACTTGATCTAGATTTCGTCAACCTGTGACACATTTTGGAAGATGGACCAAACAGGACATCCCGATACCGATTTAATTTCCAACGTTAATGGGTTTTGGTAAAATTTGATCCTGGGATTTATGGCAGGCATTACCTAGTACTAGTTGTTCTATGTTGAAAAGGATGTTGTCACACAATCTACTAGATGACTATATGCATACATATTGCACTGCAACCTGCCCGTTACCGGGGTGGCCACTGGCAACTAACTGCCCCGTGTCCATTATTAATATGCCAGTATCTGAAGATGTAACTGAAATTGCACAACCAGCAGGATATGAGCTTTTTTTTTTTTTTTTTTATTAATGGCTATAATGTGAAATTCACTTTGAATTCTGTACAATTCTCATTTTACTGAATAACCATGCAGTGTTTTCCATACTCTGGTGCCTGGATGCCTCCAAGTGTGAGTCTAGGCCAGGGATAGGCAACCTTCGGCACTCCAGATGTTGTGGACTATATCCCCCATAATGCTCTTACACCCATAATTTTGGCAAAGCATCATGGGAGGTGTAGTCCAAAACATCTGGAGTGCTGAAGGTTGCCTATGCCTGGTCTAGGCACTGCATGATACTCAAGGAACAGGTTTTCCCATGAACTTAGGTGTATTGAAATTCATGGTTAAAAATTAAAAATAGACCTTTGATACAGCAGAAAATATCCTACTAATGCCAGAAGATAATAGGGTTAGGATATGTTGAGGTGTATTGTTGGTCTTTTCATTATGCAGAAGAAGCAAGAAAGGCATAACAAAACAAAAACAAAAAAAAGAACACAAACAAACAAGAAACCCTTCACTGTGAGTATAGCTGAGTTGGATAATTTTTCCAAACTAGCACTTTCTCCCTAAATTTTATAACTATTTTTTCACTACAATTCAGAGTTTATTGAATAACCCCTATTAGTGCAAATAATTAAATATTGGTCAACTTTCTTTCAGTTCTTCATTTAGAGAAGGCATTTATAAATGACAAGTGTATTCGGAACACAACATTTTAAATTCTATTCATGGTCCCTGGGATTGCATTATGTTTTTGTGAACTATGAGTGTATGGATTTGCATTGTTATTATTGGATTTATTTCTATAATGTAATTGTATATGATGTCATTTGATGTCAGAGAGCTCATCTAACGGGACTGTTGCCAAGTTTTTGGAAAACGAACAAATAAAAAAACATGTAAAACATGTATAGTTGGCTGATTTGAGTACCTCATTTGCTAATTCTGCAGAAGACCGCTTAGTAATTTTGGGCCCATGTCCCCTGGTCTGCAATATGACAGGAATGGAGGCCCAATCATGGGCGTTCACAGCTGCCTCCTCTGGAAATTTAAGCCCTCCTCTCTGCATCTGCCAGTCAGGCTCCTCATGCAGCTGTTGTACTCCTTCATCGGTTAAACCTCTGACCCTTCAGTGACCCATCATTAATATGGAAGGGATAAATGTTGGTTCCTCTAGTCTTTTAAACCCACAAGGCAATGACGAATGCTCATGTAGTTTAAAAGGAGGTTAGTATTTCCAGGCAGAGATGTTCACATCCAAATTTACCAAATGCAAAATAACACAACTCTCCATACAGCACCAGAGAAGGATTATTAACATTTCTAGTAGCCATCTTAATCCCTATATTGTTGCTTTCTGGGTGATACTAAAACTAATAATATAACAAAAAGCTTGTCTGCACTGTTCATTACATATTTTTAATTAGGTTAAAATAAAGCATTTAAGGGAAAAAAAAAATTAAAAATCACCATCTTATAGCAGCCCTGTCAATTAACAGAATCATTACTAAAAATCCATGTAGACAAAATTTGAATTTCATTGAGATGCAACAAAATCAAAAAACTTCATAAGGCAAAATAGGGATATAAGTGTTTTATGGACAAGATGATTTTTGGAAAGATGTTGCATGGGCATCCACAGTCCCTTCAGCTTTAGCTATTTCTTGAATGACTAATCAGAAGAGGCAAAATTGCATGCAATAGATGCGCAGGATTTCTTTTTGAGCAATTGAGAGATTATATGGAAGATCTTCAGACAGGGCCGGACTGGGAAAAAAATTAGGCCCGGGCATTTTTCAATCAGAGCGGCCCCTAAGAAGGGGGCGGGGCCAGAGAGGGTGTGTTTTGTCATCACTAATGACAAGCACGCCCCCTCTCAAAGTGAGCATGTTAGTTCAATGCGCAGAGCCCGCTGAAGAGCTCTGGCATTAGAAAAAGGCCCTGAATTTGTTCTGCGCAGCGCAAGCAAATTTAATTTAAAACAAGCTTGCGCTGTGTTTGCTTTTAAATTGTCTCTGGTTTCTCCACAAGTGGGATACCAGAGGACAAAAGGGCCAGGAAAGTGCATGGTGCATATGTTTGGAGCCTGCTTGTGGGATTGCGTGTGAGTAGAGTGTGGTGTGGTATTGTGTAAATAGGTCAATTTCATTTGTGTTTGTGGTGTAATATGTGTGGCTAGGGGGCATAGTGTTATAGGGGATGTAGCGAGTGTGTGCATACGGGCTGTAGTGTGTGTGTATAGGTGACGTAGTGTGTGTAGGGGTTGTAGAGAGGGTGTGTTTAGAGAATGTTGTATGTGTTTGCTGACAAGGAATGTAGTGTGTGTATAGGAGATTGTGTGTGTGTGTGTGTGTGTGTGTGTGTAGAGGATTAAGAGTGCATATAGGGTAAGGGATCTAGCGTTTATCTGGAGCGTAATGTATGTAGTGGTGCAGTGTGAGGGGTGCTGTAGTGTGTGTGTGTATATTTATATTTGGACGTATTGTATGTGTGAGGGGCGCAGTGTGTGTGTGTGTGTGTGTATGTATGTAAGAGGGGAGCTGTGTGTGAGGGTGTTTTTTTCTGCCGTCACATTCTAGGTTTCTAATTTTCTTTGTTAACTCACTGAGGGTTATTTTATATATTATATAAATATATATATATATATATATATATATATATATATATATATATATATATATTATATATATATATATAAAAATATATATATATATATATATATATATATGTGTGTGTGCTGTATATGTGTGGGAGTGTGCTGTGTGTGTGAGCGAGGATGCTGTCTGTCTGAGGGTGCTGTGTGTGAGTGAGGATGCTGTGTGTGTCTGAAGGTGCTGTTTGCTGTGTGTCTGAGGGTGCTGTGTGCGCTGTGTATGTGGGTGCACTGTGTCTGGGGGTGTGTTGTGTGTGTCTGGGAGTGCTGTGTGTTTCTGAGTGCTGTGTGTGTCTGGGGGTGCGCTGTGTGTGTCTGGGAGTGCTGTGTGTGTCTGGGGGTGCTGTGTGTGTCTGGGGGTGCTGTGTGTGTCTGGGGGTGTGCTGTGTGTGTCTGGGAGTGCTGTGTGTTTCTGGGTGCTGTGTGTTTCCGGGTGCTGTGTGTGTCTGGGAGTGCTGTGTGTTTCTGGGTGCTGTGTGTTTCTGGGTGCTGTGTGTTTCTGGGTGCTGTGTGTGTCTGGGAGTGCTGTGTGTGTGTCTGGGAGTGCTGTGTGTGTGTATGGGGGTGCTGTGTGTGTGTCTGGGGGGGCTGTTAGTGTGAGTGTATTTTGTATTAAAAACTTTTTTTTATTAATAATAAAAAAAAAGTTATATTCCCCCCCTCCCCCTCCCTTCTTACCTTTAGGGGGTGGGAAGCCGGGTTTCCATGGGGGGTGCCTGATCCCTGGTGGTCCTAGTGGAGGTGGGGCAGATTGCTTAATATCCCCCCTCCCTTCTTACATCAGGCCTGGGAGGGGGATCCTTACTGCAGCTTCTTTCCCTGGTGGTCCTAGTGGTGAGAGTGCCGCGGCAACGCTCAGACCTCGCGAGAGGACCCGGCGGAGCTGCTGGCTAGAGCTACGCCGGTGTTCTCTCCTGCCTCCCTCCTTCCCTCTCCTGCTGGCGGCCGCATCTCAGTGTCTCTGGGCCGGTGAGGGAGATCTTTGATCTCCCCACCGGCCCATGGAGACACATAGCAGGGCTGGCGCTCGGGCAGCGCTGGCCCTGCAGGGGCTGGCAGGGGAGATCCTGTGATCTCCCCACCGGCCCATGGAGACACACAGCAGGGCCGGCGCTCGGGTAGCGCTGGCCCTGCAGGGGCTGGCAGGGGAGATCCTGTGATCTCCCCTGCCGGCCTCGGCCCCACGGCCATCGCGGCCCGGTATGCCCGATGGCCAGTCCGGGCCTGTCTTCAGATCTAGAGCCTGTCACATCTGGCAGATTAAGTTGCTAGGAACTGAAGACAAGGGCCAAGAAGATGATTAAGAGAGAGATTCAGGCTTCCCTTCCTCTTCTACCACCAGGTACCACCATGTAAACAGACAATGCCACCTTTAGGTGTAAAACGTGAAACGTAAAAGCATGCGCAACAATATTTGAAAAATCTGTGAAAATCAGCTATGTTGAGTGAAAATATAAATATTTGTTATAGCTATATGGCCATACTGTATTAAGCCCACCATTTTAATCAATTTTGGGTTACTTTGATGAGGCGTAGATTTACTGTCCATAGGTAATTTTAAAGTCGATATGTCATAAGAGTGATCCATGGCTCTAAGAATGATTGTTTCATTTCACGTAATTAACTTCTAGGCAGATAACTTATCATTATTTATGCCAATATTAGCATTATTTCTATTGGTAATAAAATAAGCAAATAATTCGGACTGTCTTCAAACAAAACTTTTGGACTTGGAATTTCTGCAATCAAGCATTTGGGTTTATTTTGCATCAAACATATTCACTTGCTTTTCATTACTTAAAATGTTTATCAAAAGAAAAATCCAAACATCAAAAGTCAAACAATACCAGTGAATCAAAAAATATCTTTGTAGCATTGCTCCTACTCTTAATAACTTTAAATACTCTAGTGTTTTGCTATAAATTATTCTATTATCTTTCGTATGATGTATTTAATGGATTGTTTATCACTTGTTTTTTCCTTCTGGAGACTCGCATTTTTATACATTTTGTGTTGTGTTCTGTCAGATTGGAAAGGACAGTGGACATCTGGTTCAGTTTAACTTTAAGAGGATAAATTAAAACAAGAAGGAACATTTTTTAAATAAATGAGATGAGATTGTTGGGATTTATGCTGTCGGCATATGACTCTCTCAATCAGTCACTGGAGATCTGCAGACAAAGTCATCTTCTTTCCTTCCACTGCATAGTCGAAAATCTGGTACAACCTAAAGGTCACAGAAAACCTTCTAGGAAGAAATCATGAGAACAGCAGCACTACTGTGTTAAGAAGGTATTCGACTGAAGATAGATTATTATCTTTCAGACTAAGCAACCAAAGCTTTTGAATTCCAAAAGGCATGACTCAATAATTGACACATATCATTGCTGTGTACAAATCAAAATACAAAAACATGTGGCAAGGTAGAGCCACAGGGAAAGATGGCTGCATAAATTTGAGATCCTCCACACCTCGTGAACATCCCAACACGCTCCAACCCTAAATATAGGAAAGAACGTTAGCGCATCAGCAACCCTCAGTTTCTGCAGCCGCTGTTCCAGACTCCCTCCTTTCTCCTCCTCTCGGCAATACATGTCACTTGACACCCCGGCTTTTCCCGCCATCATCTTCAGCTTCTTCCACTCCTAAATCAGTGTGCTTCAACTGTGGGATGGACACCTCCCAAGACGTAGAGGACTGGTAACAGCTCCTCAAAGCCCTCTTAACAAAAGAGGACCTAAGACAGCGTTGATGGGCATCCAAACGGACACCCAGGCAGGCCATAATAGCAGAGGATTATGACAGCCTCAAGACTACAGAATCTGCAATAACTGACACAGTTGACTGTCAGACCTCACAGATGGGGTCAATGGCCTTACACCTGAAGACATAAATAACAATGGCCACGGCAAAAACCTGCGTGTCCAGGGCCTTCCAGAACAAGATGAATCGCAGATGCTCCTTCGAGCTACACTCACCACAATTTTTAATAATTTGCTCAAGAGGAAACACAGATTGATTTTGTCCAGGTCCATAGGAACCTACCTCTGAGATATAATTTGCTGTTTGTGAAACTTTATGCTAAAAGAAACCAACCTCAGAGCATCTTGTGATAAAAGGGACATCATCTATTAGCAGCAAGCAATCCAAATTTTCCTGAACCTTTCACCAGCAACTCTGTGGTACCAGAACTTCCAAAGCCAGTGACACACCTACTGCTCACTCACATAGGTTATAGTCTTAAAGGGACACTATAGTCACCTGAACAACTTTAGCTTAATTAAGCAGTTTTGGTGTATAGAACATGCCCCTGCAGCCTCACTGCTCAATTCTCTGCCATTTAGGAGTTAAATCCCTTTGTTTACAAACCCTAGTCACACCTCCTTGCATGTGACTTGCACAGCCTTCCATAAACACTTCCTGTAAAGAGAGCCCTATTTAGGCTTTCTTTATTGCAAGTTCTGTTTAATTAAGATGTTCTTATACCCTGCTATGTTAATAGCTTGCTAGACCCTGCAAGAGCCTCCTGTATTTGATTAAAGTTCAATTTAGAGATTGAGATACAATTATTTAAGGTAAATTACATCTGTTTGAAAGTGAAACCAGTTTTTTTTCAATGCAGGCTCTGACAATCATAACCAGGGGAGGTGTGGCTAGGGCTGCATAAACAGAAACAAAATAATTTAACTCCTAAATGACAGTGAATTGAGCAGTGAAATTGCAAGGGAATGATCTATACACTAAAACTGCTTTATTTAGCTAAAGTAATTTAGGTGACTACAGTGTTCCTTTAAACTGAGATAGCCATCCATGTGGCTTAGTCACATATCCTACCAAGCCTGGGTATGGATTTGTAGGAGGGGGTGGCCTTGGGTGCCAGATGGCCTGGTGATGGGAATGCCTACTCTGTGCACGTTTCCTCTTGGGGCTTACAAAGCTGATTGTAAATACGTATGTTTAAATTAGCATTTTATTTTTCTTGGTCTCTTTTGTTGCCTAGTCTGGTTCAGAAACCCAGGAGATGCAAACATCAGCACTAAGTGATAATTCACTGGTGCCCAAATTACTAGCAAAAATCCACAGTGCAAATATGCCAACCCCTAGCCTAGCCCCTTTCAGACTGCCCAACTAATTGTTATCTCAATTTATGCCAAAAGCCTTAATGCAGGGCTCGACAAATCCCAGGTCGCCATGGTGACTAAATATTTTGTCCATGTCGCAAAGCCGATGGAACACCGGCAACCAGTCCTTTCCCCTGTGTGACCTCAGCGCCGGGAGCAGGTTATTACAGTTCCTTTCACTTCCTCCCGGTGCAAAAAGAGAGCTGCCGAGAGGAGGAGAAAGGAGGGAGTCTGGAACAGCGGCTGCCTACTCCAATCAGCCGCAGCCAGCCCCACTAACCTGTCACTTGCTGCTGCCTAATCCCACTAGACACCAGGGAAGCCACCCTCCTGAGATCAAAAAGTAGGAAACAGGAGGGTGACTAAAAAAATATGTTTTAAAAAAAATGTCAGTGTGTGTGACACTGTCAGCATGTGTCTGACTGTCTGTCAGTGTGTGTGTGTGTGTGACTATCTCTCAGTGTGTGTGTCTCTGTCTGTGTGTGTCAGTCCAAGTGTCTGTCAATGAGTGTGTATGTTTAGGTCACAGCCCCTCCGATCGCTTTTATTCATCTTTTTACCAGTGCCGTGACAGTCTCGCCAGAGCTGGCCCACCTCCATTACTGAGATCATCAATTGCCAGTCAGCAATTCCTCATAGAGATGCAATAAATTAATTAAAATCATCTCTACGAGGAACGTGCAGTGCCTCCATGCAGAGTGTGGAGACACTGAATGTAGGTGCTGCACATTGTGCAGCACTAAGATAGGCGACACTATATTGGCTCTAGAGGTGTTAATAGGCAGCAATATAAACACTGCCTTTTCTCTGAAAAGGCGTTTTTTACATTGAAAAGTCTGCAGGGACAGGCTATAGACACCAGAACCACGGCATTAAGCGCTAGTTGTTCTGGTGACTATAGTGTTCTTTTAAGAATTTTATTTTTGTTGTTCGGGGAAAACAAACTGGCTCCTAAATTGAAAGCAAATTTGTCAAGCCCTGCCTTAAAGGGACACTCCAGGCACCCAGACCACTTCTGCTCATTGGAGTGGTCTGGGTGCCAACTCCCACTACCCTTAACCCTGCAAGTGTAATGATTGCAGTTTTTTTTTTAAACTGCAATAATTACCTTGCAGGGTTAAGTCCTCCCCTAGTGGCTGTCTATTAGACAGCCACTAGAGGACACTTCCTGCTCTATAGCACAGGTTTTCTGTGCTAGAGCGTCACTGGACGTCCTCACGCTGTGTGAGGACCTCCAGCGTCGCTCTATTCCCCATAGGAAAGCATTGAAATTCATTTTCAATGCTTTCCTATGGGGTGCGCTAATGCGCATGCGCGGCATTTCCGCGCATGCGCATTAGGTCTCCTCGGCCGGCGGGCGAGATCAGTCTCGCCCACCGGCCGAAGTAAGCAGAAGGAGGGGGAGGGCGGGGGAGGAGGAAGCAGCGACGTGGGACCTGTCGCTGCCTCTGGTAAGTCACTGAAGGGGTTTTCACCCCTTCAGCAACTGGGGATTGGGGAGTGGGAGGGAGAGGGACCCTCCAGTGCCAGGAAAACGGATCGTTTTCCTGGCACTGGAGTTTCCCTTTAATGTCCCTGAAAAAGGCTCACATGCCTTAAGACAATTCTGGAAATTGAGGGCAAACATAGTATATATACAAGAAACACACTTTAAAGAAGAACACTACCCAAGGATAACTAAGCATATGTACCCAAAATGCAAGCTTTGTAATAACCAGGCATGTCCAAGGGAACTGCCATATTGCTACATCAATTGATCACATTCCAGGAGTACTTAACATTGACGGACTGGGTGAGTCACAATGCAGTTATAATCAAAATTATTCAGCCCCCATTGAAAATCAGGTTTATTGCAGAAATTTACAGATTTTCAGCTGGAATAAATAGATCAAACAAATGCAATTAAAATAGATCAACACAGCAAATGCTTCAAGTGGATTCCCAAAACTCAACTGAATGCAACTTATAATGACTTTTCCAGTCTCAAACGTTTTCAACCTTTTGCTTTTAAGATCTGCTGCAAATGAGATGCATAGCTATACACTAGCTTCTGGAAGAGTTCCTGAGGAATCTTAGCCCATTGCTTATGAGCAACGGCCTCCAGTTCAGTAATATTCTTGGGTTCGCGTGCTGCAACCGTCTTCCTCATGTCCCTCATTTTTTATTGGGATCAAGTAAAGTGACTGTGAAGACCACTGTACAATTTAAAGAAGTGCTGCAACCAAGCCTTGGTGGAATTTAAGGTATGCTTGGGATCACTATATTGTCGGAAGGTACAATGACTCCCAAAATTCAGCTTCCTCACAGACGACATGATGTTTTCTCCTAGGAATTCCTGATAGTTCAATGAATCCATCTTGCCTTACACATGCTTTGGGTTTCCAGTGCCAGAGGATGCAAAGCAGCCCCAGAAAATCACCAGGCCACCACCATGTGTAACCGTAGACAGAGTGTTCTTCTCAGTGTATGCTTCATTCTTCTTCCTGCAGTCATACCGCTGATCCATTGGGCCAAAAAGTCCCGGTTTTGTTTCATTGCTCCACAGAACAGAATCCCGAAACCTCTGTGGCTTAATTTATATAATTTTGAACATATTGGAAATTTTCTTGTGCTTTTGGGTCAATAGTGGTGTACATCTAGTTCTGTCATGTAAACTTTGTGCGTTTAGTACTCACCTTAGTGTTCTCACTGAAACCTCAGTGTCTGTTGCCACTAAGTCTGGCTTCAAGTCATTTGCGGTCACTCAATGTTTTTTTTCACAACCTGCCTTCTCAGAAATCTGGTTTCAGCCATTAATATCCCTTTTTCTGCCCTGTCCTGGTAGTGTGACCACTGTTCCTTCAATTTTGAACTTGCAAACTATGCTTCCGAAGGTGTATCTAGGAACATTCAGTGCCTTTGCCATCTTTTTGTATCCTGTTCCTTGTTTGAGAAGGGCACTGATCTCTTAACTTTATGGACCATTCTTTTAACTTAGCCATATTTCTAACATGCAATCAAACATGACACTCAACAAAACCCTAGCCAGTACAGGTATTTCAAGTTTCCAGCTCAAACACACCTGGTGCAACTAATGAAGCCCTTGGTTAGTTGCATAAGGTGTGCTTGAGACAACACATGTTTTGTATATTTGTCCTATTGTGTGGGGTTCTTTTTAATGGTGTTGAATAATTTTGGGGATGGAGACGTTATTATAAGTTGCATATTCATTTGAATTTGTGGAAATCACTTTTAGCATTTATTGTGTTGAGCTATTTCAATTGCTTTCGTTTGATTTGTTCACTGCAAACAGCTGAAACTCTGTACATTTTGACAATAAACCTGATTTTCAATAGGGGTTGAAGAATTTTGATTACAACTGTATATTTGTTAGAGGCTCACTGAGGAATAGAATGTATACACTGGCAAACATATATCGTCCCAAAAACTTGTTTTCCTGGCACTATAGCTTCTCCCTACAATGCTTTCCTATGGGGTTTTGGTTGACGAGATTTTCACCAGTTATACCAAGCAAACTTCTAGTGTCTATTAGACAGGTTTCATGCCAATCTAAGGGAGTATGCAGTATCCCAATTGTGTTGGTTTGGTGGAGGTGCTGAAAATACACCTCTTGCCATGCATATTATTATTATTATTGGTATTTATATAGCACCATCTAATTCTGCAGAGCTTTACAATATTATTAAAGGGTGGGAAATTTACAATAAATTAGACAATTACACAGTGACACAGGAACAATAGGTAGATGAGGACCCTCCTCAAACGAGCTTACAGTCTAGAGGAGGTGGGGTACAAATACACAACAGGGCACGACTGCGAGAAGTCCTGCAAGCGCGAGTTAGCAGTAAGGGTGCGAGCAGCGGACAGGAGAAGGTCACCAGCAGAGCAGAGAGACCGAGAAGCAGGGCCGGATTAACATAGGGGCTGATGGAGCTGCAACTCCAGGCCCAGGCCCATTGATTTAAAAATAAAAATAAAAAAAAATTTACACTACTCTTAGGGTTGCCAGGTATTTCTCATGTATTTCTTAGGGTGGCCAGGTATTTTTCAAAAGTATTTCTCAGGTTTTTGAGGCTGCCTAGCCGGTGCCGGTATTGCAGTAATACCGGCAATACAAATGTCTGTCTCAGTATAAACAGAGATTATTCTGCAATACCAGCGCCGGCCAGTAGGGGTCGCTGTTTGTGTGGAGAGAGGCAGTGATAAGAAGTTACGGCATCTCCCTCCCTGCCTCTCTCTACTCACTGATCCGTGGGGGAACAGCTCTGCACAGAGAGTCCAGACAGCAGCTCCGAGACATGGGGATGCTGAGACATTGGGACACTGGGGAACATGGGGACCATGAGACACTAGGGACACAGTGGCCCCATGTCTCCCAGTGGCCCCTAGTCTGTGGCCCCATGTCTCCCAGCCACTGTCCCTAGTGTCTCAGTGGCCCCATGTCTCCCAGTATTCCCATGTGTCCCCATGTCTCTAAGTATCCCCTAGTGTCCTAGTGACATCGGGACACTGGGAGACATGGGGACACAGACTCTAAGGGACACTGGGAGACACGGGGATACAAACACTAGGGGACACTGGGCGACATGGGGACACAGACACTAGGGGACACAGAGACATGGAGACACTGGAGGACACAGGGAGACATGGGGACATTGGGCAACTTTAAGACCTAGGGCACTCACAGTGTCCCTATGTCTCCCAGCCAGTGTCCCTAGTATCTCAGTATCCCCATGTGTCCCTGGTGTCTCTCAGTGTCTGTAGTGTGCCAGTGTCCCTAGTGTCTCAGTGTTTCCTAGTCTCCCAAAGTCCCCTAGTCTCCCAGTGTCCCCATGTCTCCTAGTGTCTCAGTGTCCCCTAGTCTCCCAATGTCTCCCAGTGTCCCCATGTCTCCTAGTGTCTCAGTGTCCCCTAGTATAAAAGAAAAATTCTCAGGCACTCACTGTGATAGATTTAGGCAGGTTTATTGGACACTGCAACGTTTCAAACTGTACCCAGGTCTTTATCAAGTCTCCAATGTCCCCTATGTATCACTGAGAGACATGGAGTCTCTCAGTGATACATATCAGAGTGTCTCAGTGCTCCATGTCTCTCACTGCCCCATGTCTCTCAGTGCCAGTAGTGTCTCCGTGCCCATAGTGTCTCTCTGCCCGTAGTGTCTCTGTGACCGTAGTGTCTTAGTGTCCCCTAGTATAAAATAAAAAAAATCTCAGGCACTCACTGTGATAGCTTTAAGCAGGTTTATTGGACACCGCAACATTTTGACCTGTACCCAGGTCTTTATCAAGTCTCCAGTGTCCCCTATATATCACAGTGTCTCAGTGCCCCATGTCTCCCAGTGTCCCCTCGTGTCTGTCACCCAGTGTCCCCATGTCTCCCAGTGTCCCCAAGAGTCTCAGTGTCCCCAGGTCTCCCAGTGTTCCCTAGTATCTGTGTCCTCATGTCTCCCAGTGTCCTAATGTCTCTCAATGTCCCCTAGTGTCCTAGTGACATGGGGACACTGGGAGGCATGGGGACACAGACACTAAGGGCTGGGAGACATGGGGACACAGACATGCCCCCTTTTTGTGTATGTTCGCCCTTTCGGCCGTTCTGGTTATGTGATTTGTGTCAGTGGCCCAACCTTTACCACATCCATAGACTTCCTGCTTTACTGGACACTGCTGTTAGGGGGTATGGGTTTACTTGAAAGATGAAAGCGTGAGATTAGAAAAGGGAAGTAGTGTTTTCTCATACTTGCATCCTAGGAGTTTCCCTCCAGCACCATCTCCATCAGATACATGACGCTTAGGAGGTAGGACTGTTTTAGTGATTTTGGTCAATAAGATTTTGTAATTAGGCCCATTATAATTATCAGCACCAGGCCCACTGAGCTCTTAATCCGGCCCTGCCGAGAAGGGGAATATCTATGAATCAGGGAAGAAATGTAACATGGGGTAGAGTTGGTTAGAGCTTTATAGGTAAGGGTTAACATTTTGACTTGACACCTATAGGATACAGGAAGCCAGTGTAAGGATTGACAGAGGGGCGAGGTATAGGAGGAGCGACGGGTGAGAAAGATCAGCCTGGCGGCAGCATTCATTACCAATTGTAGCAGGGCAGTTAGGATTTTGTGGAGACCAACTAGAAGAGAATTACAGCAATCCATGCGAGAGATTAACAGAACATGAACAAGCTTCTTGGCAGCAAGGGGAGGATGTGATGTTTTTAAGGTGGAATCGACAGGTTTTAGCAACATACTGGATAGGAAAGGTGAGGCCAGGATCAAAGATAAAAACAAGACAATGAGCTTACAAGGATGGACTAATGCAAGTACCATCAACATGCAGGGAAAGCAAAGGAGGAGGATCAGCATTATGAGGGGGGAAAGCAGCTCGGTTTTAGAGAGATTGAGTTTCAGAAACCGGTAGGATATCCAATCAGAGTTTGAAGAAAGGCAAGCAGTGATACGTTGCAGGACTGCGGGGGAGAGATCAGGGGAGGAGAGATATATCTGTGTGTCGTCGGCATACAGATGGTAGCGGAATCCAAAGGAGTTAATGAGTTTTCCAAGAGAGGCAGTATAAAGAGAGAACAGAAGGAGACCAAGAACAGGTACTTGGGGGACTAAAATCAAGACCGGGCGAGAGAAAGAAGTGTCATTGCAAAAGGAGACACTGAACGACCGTTGGGAGCGGTAGGAGGGAACCATGAGAGGACAGTGTCACAGAGACCGAGGGATTGAAGAGTTTTGAGAAGGAGGACATGATAAATAGTGTCAAAGGCAGCATAGAGGTCAAGCAGAATTAGTATGGACTAGTGGCCTTTGGATTTAGCTGTGATTAGGTCATTTGTAACTTTAAAAAGAGCGGTCTCGGGGGCGGGGCCGGACCGCCGAGCTGGACGGTCGCAAGCACCTTCAGCTCCTGCACCTTTCGGTGATTTCAGCTTTAAAACATGGCTTATCCTGAGATAAAAGACCGACAGCACCGACCCTCCGTGTGCTGGGACCACTGGACCCAGGGAGAGGCTGACTCTCCGAGTTCCAGTCCCCTGGGGGAGAAACTACCACCCCAGATGGGGCCTTCTTCGGCGGTGAGCGGGGCGGACGGCCGCTGCCCCGCTATCCTGCCTGACAGTGCCCGGCCGGAGGACCGGACCGGCGAGGTCCTGGCCCCGTTCCCCCCCCTCTGGACCGGCGGGGGTGATCCCGGTCCCCATCCTGTGACCCCGCAGGCAGCAAAGCAACCCGGGCCCAGCAGCAACATCTGCAGACTGATCCGCGGCCTGGGCACCTTACCCAAAATGGCGGACGCCACGTGCATCGCAACTAGCAGGGGAACATGCAAAGCCCAGACGCCCACGACTTATGGCAAAACAACCAGGTACCAACAAACAGACACCCCACAGCTGCCACCGGCTTCCAACTGCCAGAAAATCCCAGCAGTGCATCTCTCCAGGCCGCAACATGAGACCGACATCGACATGAGACCGACCTACACCTCGACGGGGGGCCCAGCTGAATCCCCTCCTGTGCCTGCACTTATTAGCCTCATACTTCTGCAGCCATCCTGTATCATCGGTGATAGCTGGAATCGCTGCGACAGGGAGGACCGGCTGGCCGTGCAGCGGCGAATTCTGAAGTCTGGAGTGGGCTGAGTGCCTATCAGAGAGTGCCTGAGGCTACCCCACAACCACACGCTGACTATTGAACTCTGTTATACGGTATATGCCTTATGTGTAAACAGTTACTCCTGGCAGTGATTATGCCAGTCACTATAGCCTGATCATCACATAATCTCGGTTAACAACCTACTGACAATTATTGTTAGGACACTGCTCTCCACCTGCAACCCCTATATAATATGAGCAATTCTCATTAAGACATGTTGCTGCATTGAGGGCTCAAAATCTAGTCTGTAAGCCACGTGCAGTCAGGGGGCTCTGTTTTGCTTTGTTTACCTTGCTTTGTTTGTACAGCTCCAGATATGGATAAGCATGAGATCAGCAACAACGTTATACAAAACGTGGTGTGGAACTAACTACACTCACTAGTAGTACATTATGCCTGCAAGCAACATGTTGTACCGTAGTGTTTAACTATACATGTATACACCTTCATTAGACATAGCAAGCATGAATATAGAGTGACAAAGCGTACTGTCTAAACTTTCCTATACATAAAATAAAATGAGGTTGATAAGCATAGGAGACTTTGATAATCTGTTATGATGACCCCATCCTGTACACCTCTTGAAAGTCTCCCTATCTTTTTTCTGTACCCCTATAATCACATGCCTCAATAAAAATTAAAAATAAAAAAAAAAAAAAAAAAAAAGAGCGGTCTCAGTAGAGTGGAGGGGGCGAAAGCCAGATTAAAGATGATGATGGAGGAGGGATGGAGGAGGGAGTTGAATTTATCAAAAGTGATAAAGCCTCTGGAGAGGCGAAACGCGTCAAGTGGGACCCCCTTATTTTTGGACATTTGTACCTATACTTTTATATGTGATATTTTATAATAAATAGTCTATTTTATACATTTAGACATCTATTTTTTATTATTTTATATTATTACTCTTTTATGTCCTGTTAACTACCTGGTGCCATCATATCCTTAGGTGGGGATAGTACCACCCATGCTGTGATAACTAGAGCAGGTCTTGCTCTACAAATTGTAAGTACATTACTTTATCCTACTACCCTGATTTTATAGTACTTACTACACTATCAGAGCGTCTTTTTCTCTTTTATCCCCATTGTGCATTTGGAGGACCAGTACCATCTTTACCATCTTGCATCCTTAGACGGGGATTATACCGTCCACCCTGAAAAAAGTAGAGCTCTTATATAGCTCTACCGTATGTGAGTGTTTTTCTTACAGTTACCTAGCACAAATATTTGCACTGTTATATACTGTATTGCACTATTATTTTTTCTGTTTTATTATTCCGAGGTATTTTACCAACTTTTCCTCGCAGAGGTGTATGTACGTATAATATTTGGGCGCAGTATACGCCATATTTTATATTATATGAGGAGATAGCTAGAGAGGGACAGGAGAATATTACCTTATTACCCTATTTCAGACGCTACGGGTATTCTTTCTTTAAATCAGTCCGGATGTTAGAGGCCAAACATATCCGGCGAAGACAAATGCTATAGATTGGCTACACCACCCTTGCCCTGCAAAGTTTCAAGTTTTACTATCAAGCCACACATCTATTACAGGTGAAGGAGTAGTCCAAACAGGGGGTAATGAAACAGTGGAAAGGATGTGGAGGCTGAGCTGGCAGTCAGGCCGTTGTTGGTGATGGCCTGGCTAGATATCTCATAAGGGACCCGTTGGCGGATCTATATTGATCAAAGCCACATTGCAGGTGTGGCATAAGGTTGCAGCTAGATAGGATTTGTCTACCTTTCCCTCCCAGCAGCTACCACTCCTACATATTAAAGATTTCCTACCTGGCCTAGAAGCCTCTGCCTTTACAAACGTACTAGGGAAAAGAGCTTCTACCATAAACTAGGTGCCAGAGGCAGAGGGACTATTGCCACTCACTAAACATAGAACATTTTAGATATAGCCAACTAGCAAGATACTTTGCAAAATTAGGCAGACGTGCAGCCCTAACCAGACACCTGGCAATGTTTGCGGCATTGTTGACCCTACACCTTTTAGCCACTGTGTATCCCAATTTAAACAAGCCCCTCTGCAGCAGATTTAAACAAGACTCAACAACCAGGTTGGCAGGTGGGAGGGTACCCTGGGCATTACACTCTCTTCCAATGACACAAAGGCTGTGACTTAACTCTATACAGCACAGTTGCTAGTTATTTCCAGGAGTCACCCTACACACTTCTAACTCTTGAAGTCTACCAACTGCTGAATGCCATTGACCCCATATTAGAAAGTTTGTGTTCACACTGCAATGGGGCTGAGGGCTCAGTACTACATATTTGGTGGGAACGTCCCCTGATCAGTCCACCCTTCAAAACACCATCACTCCTCCTTCAGATCAGATGAATGTGGGCAAGGGGCTTAGCCCATTACACTGGAAGCAAGTAACTCCCCCATTACTGGAAAAGTGGTCCAAATGTATGGAGGAACAGCAAAATATGGAGGACCTTATTTGCAGTTCTTTAGCACAAAGCCAAACAGACCTAGACATTTGACATACTGGCTGCTCTGCACAAGAGAACTGGGATTTCCAGCACTTCTAAAAAGATTATGGGTAGAGGGGATTGGATTGAATATCTATAACTCTATGCCGCAGAGGAGTAAATTATCCAAACGTGAGGGAGTTCTAACGGATTTCATACAGGAATGGGAATCATCAATCACGCACAAGATTATACAAAAACACTTGCTTAAAGCTGGTACTGACATGAGTTTTTCCTCCTGAATTGGCTGGACCAGGGCGTGGCACTTTCTCAAGTGCAGCTTTTAACGGGGCGGGGTTGAAGCAGGCAGGCGGCAGCCATGAGAAAGAGCTGATCTTGCAGTTCCGCACTCTTCCCTCATGCTCCCTCTGTGAAGTTAGGAACCGGAATATGATGTTATTCTGACTGCGGCATACTAAACAGCGCGCCGAAGGAGTGAGGAACTGGAAAAGTAAAGCACACTGGACCCCAGGGAGAGTACCTACACCAGCTCAAAATATAGGATTAATTTTTTATTTTTTTTAATTCTTTATTTTATGCGAGTGATCGCTTAATGGTAACATGGCATATGAAACATTTCAAAATATGACAGTTAAACATGGTACAATTTCGATTCGTTAGGTCTCATTTCTGTAGTCCACTCTTTTTTAAGTATTAGTAATTGGGATTCTCTATTGTGGGCAGGGTGTGCATGGCAAGCTATGATTATAGAGGCGACTGGCCTTAGATCTCGTAGTGCCTCTTAGGTCTGGTCGTGATATGGCTGTGAAAAATCAGCTTCGCTGAGGCCGTCAGTGTGGTATATGTTTTAGCCTGATAGCCTTCCTTTGTTGTGGGTTTGTGCTCGGTATACAGACGCTAGGGTGGAAGGTCTGGTGTGCTTAGCTTAAAATGGTAAAAACAGCAGGCCATCGCTCGTTGTGTAGGGGGGGGGGAGTGTGTCGTATTACAGGGCTAGACCGTCAACTTACGGAGCCAGTGTAGAACTTGGGGGGGGGGGGGGATAAGGGGATAAATTCTGCAGTATAGGTGATAGGTAGACTAACGGTCCACCAACATTGTGAACAGTCAACATGGGTGTCTGAAAGTCCTCTCTCAGGTGGGTGAAGAATCCCTCTCGCGTCTCCCCTTTCCTGGAACAAAGGGGGTGATTTCAGCTACTGTCCATGTTGGTCGCTCTGCTTGCGGTGCTTTCTCCGCTGGAATGCCCAGGCGTTGGAGGAAAGAGGGTGCTTCTGTGAGGCATGACAGTGCGTGCATCTTGCCTGCTTTATCCGCTATAATGCGGCGTGGGCCCCATCTGTAGGGGATAGAATGTTCCTGAAGTGCCTGGGTGACTTGCTTGAGGGACCTCCTCCAGGTAAGTGTGTGCCTTGAGAAATCTCGGAAGAAAGTTAGTTGTGCCCCCTCAAACCATACTGTGGTGGAGCCTCTTACCGCCCCCATGATCGCTCCGCGGTCGGAGTCTCGGGTGAGCTTCAGCAGGATGTCTCTGGGTGCTTCTGGAGCAGCGTTGTTGGCCTTATTGAGGCGGAAACAGGAGTCCACCACCACCTGCTTTGCCTGTTTGGGCATGAGCAGCGAGGTGAACAGCCTCCGGCAGTAGTGGGGGAGTTCCGCCCCTGCAATCGACTCCGGGGCCCCCCGGATTCTTATGTTGCGGGCTCTGGCTCTGTCCTCCATGGAGGCTATTTGCGCTTGTTGGTCTGCGCATTGTTTTTGGAGCGCGGCTATAGCTGCGTCAGTGGCTGATTGCGCCAGTTTAGTGCCCTCCATTCCCTCCTCCAGTGCTTGTACCTTATCAGTCAGCTTTGTGACGGCTTCTCTGATCGGGGCCATGTCAGCATTAAACATTGCTTTGATTTCCGCCATTAGTGCTCTGATGTCTGCTTTGGTCGATGGTGCAGACTCTGCTAGCATGGTAGCCAGGGCCGGGCTGGGCCGGGGGGCAGGGAGGCAATTGCCCCCCAGGCCGCCCGAAATTCTTTTAGGACCGGCCGCGGTGGGCCGGCCCTTTAAATGCTGCAGCCGCCTGAGCAGAGCGCTCAGACGGCTGCAGCAGCTTCTCCCCTCCCTCCCATCCCCTGTAGCGTGGCCGAGCTGCTTTCCGAGCTGCTTTTTTTCGAGGAGTTTCTGTTTCCTGTAACCGGCCGGACTGACAGGAAGTGCACACTGAGCGTGCACCTTCCCATCACTCCGGCCGGGACCACGGACCGGAAAGCAGCTCGGCCACGCTACAGGGGAGGGGGTAAGAAGAGGGGAGGGAGGGGGTGAATAAGAAGAGGGGAGAGGGTGGGGTGAATAAGAAGAGGGGAGAGGGTGGGGGGAATAAGAAGAGGGGAGAGGGTGGGGGGAATAAGAAGAGGGGAGAGGGTGGGGGAATAAGAAGAGGGGAGAGGGTGGGGTGAATAAGAAGAGGGGAGAGGGTGGGGGGAATAAGAAGAGGGGAGAGGGTGGGGGGAATAAGAAGAGGGGAGAGGGTGGGGTGAATAAGAAGAGGGGAGAGGGTGGGGGGAATAAGAAGAGGGGAGAGGGTGGGGGGAATAAGAAGAGGGGAGAGGGTGGGGGGAGTAAGAAGAGGGGAGAGGGTGGGGGGAATAAGAAGAGGGGAGAGGGTGGGGGAATAAGAAGAGGGGAGAGGGTGGGGTGAATAAGAAGAGGGGAGAGGGTGGGGGGAATAAGAAGAGGGGAGAGGGTGGGGGGAATAAGAAGAGGGGAGAGGGTGGGGGGAATAAGAAGAGGGGAGAGGGTGGGGGGAATAAGAAGAGGGGAGAGGGTGGGGGGAATAAGAAGAGGGGAGAGGGTGGGGGGAATAAGAAGAGGGGAGGGGGGGTAATAAGAAGAGGGGAGGGGGGGTAATAAGAGGGGAGGGGGGTAATAAGAGGGAAGGGGGGGGTAAGAAGAGGGGAGGGGGGGTAAGAAGAGGGGAGGGGGGGTAAGAAGAGGGGAGGGGGGGTAAGAAGAGGGGAGAGGGGGGAATAAGAAGAGGGGAGGGGGGGAATAAGAAGAGGGGAGAGGGGGGAATAAGAAGAGGGGGGAGTAAGAAGAGGGGAGGGGAGGGGGGAGAGTAAGAAGAGGGGAGGGGAGGGGGAAGAGTAAGAAGAGGGGGGGAGTAAGAGGGGAGGGGGGAGTAAGAGGGGAGGGGGGAGTGAGGGGAGAGGGGGGGAATAAGAAGAGGGGAGGAATAAGAAGAGGGGGGAATAAGAAGAGGGGAGGGGGGAATAAGAAGAGGGGGGAGTAAGAAGAGGGGAGGGGGGAGAGTAAGAAGAGGGGAGGGGAGGGGAGGGGGAAGAGTAAGAAGAGGGGGGGGAGTAAGAGGGGAGGGGGGAGTAAGAGGGGAGGGGGGAGTAAGAGGAGGGGAGGGGGAGAGTAAGAGGAGGGGAGGGGGAAGTAAGGAGAGGGAAGTAAGGAGAGGGAGAGGGAAGTAAGGAGAGGGAGGGGGGAGTAAGAAGAGGGGAGCGGGGGAGTAAGAGGGGAGGGGGTAAGAAGAGAGGGAGGGGGGAGTAAGAGGGGAGGGGGTAGTAAGAGGGGAGGGGGTAAGAAGAGAGGGAGGGGGGAGTAAGAAGAAGAGAGGGAGGGGGGTAAGAAGAGAGGAAGGGGGAGTAGGGAGAGGAGGAGGGGGGAGTAAGGAGAGGGGGCAGTAAGAAGGAGGGGAGATAAGAAAAAGGGGGGAAGAAGAGGGGGAGGGGGAATAAGAAGAGGGGGAGGGGGGAGTAAGAAGGAGGGGAGATACGAAAAAGAAGGGGGGGGAGTAAGAAGAGGGGGAGTAAGAAGGAGGGGAGATAAGAAAAAGAGGGGGTAAGAAGAAGGGGAAGTAAGAAGAAGAGGGGGAGGGGGAGTAAGAAGAAGAGAGGGGGAGTAAGAAGAGAGGGAGGGGGGAGTAGGGAGAGGGGGAGGGGGGAGTAAGAAGGAGGGGAGATACGAAAAAGAAGGGGGGGGAGTAAGAAGAGGGGGAGTAAGAAGGAGGGGAGATAAGAAAAAGAGGGGGTAAGAAGAAGGGGAAGTAAGAAGAAGAGGGGGAGGGGGAGTAAGAAGAAGAGAGGGGGAGTAAGAAGAGAGGGAGGGGGGAGTAGGGAGAGGGGGAGGGGGGAGTAAGAAGGAGGGGAGATAAGAAAAAGGGGGGAAGAAGAGGGGGAGAGGGGGAATAAGAAGAGGGGGAGGGGGGAGTAAGAAGGAGGGGAGATAAGAAAAAGAAGGGGGGAGTAAGAAGGAGGGGAGATAAGAAAAAGAGGGGGGTAAGAAGAAGGGGAAGTAAGAAGAAGAGGGGGAAGGGGAGTAAGAAGAGGGGGGAGTAAGAAGGAGGGGAGATAAGAAGAAGAAGAAGAGGGGGGTAAGAAGAAGGGGGAGTAAGAAGAAGAAGGGGGTAAGAAGAAGGGGGGGTGTAAGAAGAAGAAGAAGGGGGAGTAAGAAGAAGTAGGAGGGTTAAGAAGCTCGAAGGGACAGCTCTAAAGGACAGGGGGCAAGACAGGGAGCTCTTTCACACTATGCGCACACACACACACACACACACACACACAATGCATCCCTATACATACACAGAAACACACAATGCATCCCTATACATACACAGAAACACAACATGCTTCCCTTACACACAGAGAAACACACAATGCATCCATTACACACACACACACAATGCAACCCCCACACAAAGACAATGCATCCTTTGCACACATACACAGAAACAGACAATGCAAACACACACACTGCTTTTCTTACATACACACAGAAACACAATGCATCTCTTACACTCAATGCACACACATACAGACACACACCTTGCATCCCTTATGCATACAAACACAGATTCACACAATGCATCCCTTACACACAACCAGAAACACATAATACATCCCTTATACACAAATACACACTGCTTCCACTACACACAAACACACTGCATCACCTGCACAAACTGGTATCCCTATAAACTACATACCATACGCACACATATTAGATCCTCTACAATAACTCATAACACATCCCCTACACACTCCACTCCCTGTGAGCGAACTCATGGGTGGGTGGAACATATAAGTGGACTTATGAGTGGGCCTTATGGGCATACTCACCGTCAGGCCCTGGGGCCCAGACCTTGAGCTGTGTAAGAGGCCCCCAAAAAATGGAGCTGCTTCTAATTCTCCCAGAACATTGAATTTTGTGACCACAGTTGCAAACAGCCTCCAGAGATCCTGTTCTACACCAGACCAGTGAAGCCAAACTGCAGCTCATTATCATCCTCATCTAATTGTAAGTAGGCAATCTAGTATATTATTAGTGACACTAATCTATAATTTACCTCACATTAAAGGGACACTATAGCTTAATGAAGTGGTTGTGGTGTCTAAAGTTGGTCCCTGCAGGCTTTTTAATGTAAACACACACTGTGTGCAGCACTGGCGTTAGTTCATATGGCAGATCATATGGGTGGGGCATTGTGATGTCACATGGGGGGGCGGCAAATTTATATTTTGTCTAGGGCGTCAAAAATCCTTGCACCGGCTCTGATCCTGGGCAGGTGCACCAGTCTACTGGTGACCCACAGGAGGGGAGTTCACTGATTGCACTGCACTCTCCTCCTGCCCAGACCCGTCTTGACCGCAGTGCAAGTGCTCTCTGCCCCTAATTTACAGTGGCTCACACTCACAACAAGCAGTGCCTGGAGCCCTTTGCAGAGACGGAAACAAAGAGGTTCTGCGGCAGCTGGCCGTCCTGCAAGCATTACATTAAACAGCTGTTACCCATGCAGCCACAGGTAGCCTTGTGCTGGGAGACTGTGATTACTCTTCACTTCCTCCCAGCCTACAGAGCAGCGCATGGGGGAGAGAGAGGAGGAGGCATGATTTAATCTTACAATTAATCCTCTAAGCAAACCTTTATAAATTTGGGGGGATCAGCTCTGTTTCCACAGTTTATTGGTGTCTGATGTCTGTATTAATATTGAGGGATGTCTAAGTAGTAACGTCAGTGTGTGTCAGCAGGGCCAGCCGTTGGGGTGGGCAAGCTGTGCGGTCACACAGGGTGCCATGACAACAGAGGCACCCGGCGGCCAACACAGCTTACAAGTTGGGTACACCAGCATATTTAATTTAAACGATTCGCTGGTGGTCCACTGGTGCGCACCAGCAGTAGGTGCAGTCAGATTATATCCTCTCCCTCGTGGTTCCGGCGCTCAGTTAGTGAGTCAGAGCACAGGCTCAGAGATTCTCAGCCTGTGCTCTGACAACATTGAAAGTCAGAGCCGTGAACGAGCGGGTATGGCAAAGAGCTACTGATTAGCATAACATCAATATCCGTTATAAAACCAGAAAAGGGTGGGCATGGATGGTGAACTGATTTGGTGGCGCAATGGGCCACTTGACTGGTTTTGCCCCCCAGGCCTAAGGCTGCCAGCCCTCCCCTGATGGTAGCTGTTTGTGGACCTGAGCGTGGTCGGGAGGAAGGTAGAACATCTGCAGCAGCACTGTCATCATCAGACGACGTTGGTGTGTAGGCCTCAGCCGGCGCCATCTTGGCAGTGTCAGTCCTCGAGGGTGTGCGGAGGAAATCACCAATATCGCGGTTGCCCGAGCCCGGGTCCGCTCGCTGTTTTTTAGCTTTCTTCCCCATGGCTTCAGCAGTTGATCCGGTGCCTTTTGGGGTGGTAGTGTATGGTATGGGACCGCAAATTTCGCCGTTTTACGAGCGCGATGCACGGAGCGATTGCAGTGTGCGTCCGGCTCGTACAGGCGCTGGCTCCGCCCTCCAAAATATAGGATTAATTTATGTGAGTGTGCAAGAATGTGTGAGTAGGTCTTTCAGTGAGTGTGTCTGCCTGTCAGTGAGTGTGTGTGTCAGTGTGTGTGTGTGTATGTGTGTGTGTCTCTTGTTGTCAGTGTGTGTGTCTGTCAGTGAGTGTGCTTCAAATCAGTGAGATTGTGTATGTTATTGAGTGTGTGTCTGTCATTGCAAGGACAATTAATTGCAAATGGATGAGAATCACTGAAATACATGCACACTTATTGAGCAACATCTGAAGAAGTATGCATTAAGCATAACATAAATAAGAAAGAAATTGTAAAAAATGTAGATATATTTTATATTTTTAACATAGATTTGATTATTTTTATGCTTTAAGGATTATCATTTAAATTATTGCTTGAATTTTTAAATTTTTCCTACATCATTTTTATTTGTAAAAAATATACATGTGATAGTTATGTGCAAACTAAAGTGGAAAAAAGAGCTAGACATATTAACCTTCAAAAATTGTTAAGTGTGAGGTTTTATTTCTTTACAAGATCCTTTCCAGTTTATTAAAGTGACATTGTGTTTGAGGAAACAAGCAAACATGTACATAATGGTCTAATTCTACAAAAAAAGACCTATGAGTCTGTCAGTCAGTGTATTTGTCAGTGAGTGTGTTTCAAATCAGTGAGATTGTGTGTCTGTCAGAGTGTGTGTCCGTTAATAATTATGCTTCAAATCAGTGAGATTGTGTGTCTGTAATTAAGGATCTGTGTCAGTGAGTGTGTGTGTGTCTGTCAGTAAGTGTGTGTGTCTGTCTGTCTGTCAGTGAGTGTGTTTCAAACCAGTGAGAGTGTGTCTCTCCAACTGGATCCATCTTGTGTGAGCCTTCTGGCTAAAAAGTCCCAGAAGACTCTCTATTTTACGGTCCACTGAGAAAGTCGTTAATTCTGTGCTGAAGATCAAATTATTTACTAGCTAAAGTCAGTAAATAAGAGGTATTTTTCACAATGTATTTAATGCTCAATAGGGTAGTTTGCCAGTAGAGAGCCTTTCAGAGGAGATGGAGCTTTGTATGTTGTATGTCTGTCCTGAGAGCACATTCCAACTGTATAGGTTGTTTTGGTACTTGCAAAAAAACAACCACCCGCTCTTTATTGATTTCAAAGATGTCACTAGCTAAGAGATTTCTTCTATAATAATTCCTGCGCTTGTATTTCGAATGATTGGCATTATTAAGTAGATGAAGCTTTCTGCAATAATTTGAAGGGCTTCAATGGAAAGATGCATTTAAAATCTATGAGAGAGAATGACATAGCGGTCATAAGATATAGGTTATAAAAGTAATTGAAAAACAGAGGCAGGAACCAAACACTGATGATTGCAAACAGAGACACAACATTAAAAATATTGAGGGCTCTGGCTCTAATATTAAGAAAATGTAATACCAGATTTAAAGGCAACAACTACACAAGGGATGTGCATAGTGGGATAACTCATACAGGGAGTGCAGAATTATTAGGCAAGTTGTATTTTTGAGGATTAATTTTATTATTGAACAACAACCATGTTCTCCATGAACCCAAAAAACTCATTAATATCAAAGCTGAATATTTTTGGAAGTAGTTTTTAGTTTGTTTTTAGTTAGAGCTATTTTAGGGGGATATCTGTGTGTGCAGGTGACTATTACTGTGCATAATTATTAGGCAACTTAACAAAAAACAAATATATACCCATTTCAATTATTTATTTTTACCAGTGAAACCAATATAACATCTCAACATTCACAAATATACATTTCTTACATTCAAAAACATAACAAAAACAAATCAGTGACCAATATAGCCACCTTTCTTTGCAAGGACACTCAAAAGCCTCCATCCATGGATTCTGTCAGTGTTTTGATCTGTTCACCATCAACATTGCGTGCAGCAGCAACCACAGCCTCCCAGACACTGTTCAGAGAGGTGTACTGTTTTCCCTCCTTGTAAATCTCACATTTGATGATGGACCACAGGTTCTCAATGGGGTTCAGATCAGGTGAACAAGGAGGCCATGTCATTAGATTTTCTTCTTTTATACCCTTTCTTGCCAGCCACGCTGTGGAGTACTTGGACGCGTGTGATGGAGCATTGTCCTGCATGAAAATCATGTTTTTCTTGAAGGATGCAGACTTCTTCCTGTACCACTGCTTGAAGAAGGTGTCTTCCAGAAACTGGGAGTTGAGCTTGACTCCATCCTCAACCCGAAAAGGCCCCACAAGCTCATCTTTGATGATACCAGCCCAAACCAGTACTCCACCTCCACCTTGCTGGCGTCTGAGTCGGACTGGAGCTCTCTGCCCTTTACCAATCCATCCATCTGGCCCATCAAGACTCACTCTCATTTCATCAGTCCATAAAACCTTAGAAAAATCAGTCTTGAGATATTTCTTGGCCCAGTCTTGACGTTTCAGCTTGTGTGTCTTGTTCAGTGGTGGTCGTCTTTCAGCCTTTCTTACCTTGGCCATGTCTCTGAGTATTGCACACCTTGTGCTTTCGGGCACTCCAGTGATGTTGCAGCTCTGAAATATGGCCAAACTGGTGGCAAGTGGCATCTTGGCAGCTGCACGCTTGACTTTTCTCAGTTCATGGGCAGTTATTTTGCGCCTTGGTTTCTCCACACGCTTCTTGCGACCCTGTTGACTATTTTGAATGAAACGCTTGATTGTTCGATGATCACGCTTCAGAAGCTTTGCAATTTTAAGAGTGCTGCATCCCTCTGCAAGATATCTCACTATTTTTGACTTTTCTGAGCCTGTCAAGTCCTTCTTTTGACCCATTTTGCCAAAGGAAAGGAAGTTGCCTAATAATTATGCACACCTGATATAGGGTGTTGATGTCATTAGACCACACCCCTTCTCATTACAGAGATGCACATCACCTAATATGCTTAATTGGTAGTAGGCTTTCGAGCCTATACAGCTTGGAGTAAGACAACATGCATAAAGAGGATGATGTGGTCAAAATACTAATTTGCCTAATAATTCTTCACACAGTGTAGTTGCTGTGTTCCTTATACAGGAAAGGCAGAAGAAGGAGCTAAAAGAGATGCCAGTAAAAAGATTTTGAACCTTGAAATAAAATTAAGTGTGTTTTCTAGATTGCATTAAAACATGTCAGTTCTTTATTGCATTAAATCAAGGGCCCAAACAATACCCACATCATCAACCGTAGACATCGCTCCACAGAACAGAAAAAAAGCCACAAAAAAGGCAAATAAACAAAGGAAACTCACTCTCCTTCATGTAACAGTGGAGGTTCCTCACCAAATCATATTTCCAGTCATACTAATGAAATTAAGCTGTAGGAACTAAGGCAACCTAACACTTGACATGATGCTTTAAGTTTAATATATTTTAGAGAATTTTCTGGGTATAGGTGATCTGTAGTAGTTATGGCGCCTGAAGTAACCCATGCCAACCTACAGTTATAAGTGAAATGGTTTTTAAATGGTGAGACATTTAATAGTGTCAATCAAGTGTCTGGTATACAGCCCTTCTTCACAGAGAAGTCCCCATTTGGCTACATGTTAAGGGTCGGACTGTGACTATGCAGGTGACCGAAGTAATCATTAAACTGTTTGAAAATGGTTTGACTATCAACTCTGAAATGTCACCAGGAGACTAACAAATACAACAATCTTATGTTTCTTAGAGTGTCCCTTTAAACAGCAAAACCACCAGCCATGTAATGTGTTAGATTGATATATTACACAATTAATTACTTAAGTTGCAAATGTCATGCTATAATCTTTAACCATATATTTGAACAAAGTTACGTTTTTCATCCTGATGTGTGCCACATTATAAAACATATCCTAGTTATTGGATCGCATCATCAATAGTTTTTAAACTCTGCAAATGTTAAAAGATATTTCTCTGATGCTTTGATTGAAATCTGTAAATCTTTAAAGGGGAAATAGAAGCAGTGTTACTGAGTAGGACATAAGTTCAACCCTTTTCCTTAATTCCTTCTCTTCTTGTTGATAAAAGGATAAAAATCTCTATTGAAGCTCCTTCCAAATTTGCTTTCAAAAGAGGGGAAAAAAAAAAATATGGCAGACTGATTTCTCCCTAGATCAACAATGCATCATATCTGCCAACTCTCAACTGAGTTTCAAGGTCAGTTCCTGGTTTTGGCTGACTGTATTGGTATCCTGCTGACTTTACACCCATCACAGGTTTTCTCCAGAAGCATTGTGCTATGGGATTAGTTCACGATACCGGGAAGAAGTATAACAATACATAAGCATTTAACCAGGAACGGTATATTTAGCTTTGCCACTTTCCACGATCTTCGTACCCAGATCATTGGTACTCATTTTATTGACTTCAGAAAGTTGAAGTCTGAGTTGACCTTGGCTGAATTGAACCTGTGCATCTGAGGGAAATCAGATGTCTTCCTTAAAGGAACACTCCAAGCACCATAAGCACAACAGTGCACTTTCATTGTGCTTGTCAATGTGTTCTATCTAATGAAATCATTTAACTTGTTAGGTAAGAAGCTCCTTTGGCTAACATGTGATTAATGTATAGTCAGTGTTGGGATCATTACAGTAATTGTCATGTGTGTATATATATTGTGAGGAGTAGTTGATGTAAAAAATGAATGGCATTAGTGGAGTCACCAAGACACAAAGAAAGACATGTATACAAATTAAAAACAGTCTGAGGGTGGATTGGAGTAAACTGTTCTGAAAAAAACAAGCAAATAATAGGAAATAAAAATGAGTGTGGAGATTATGCCCTAAACAACAACTTGCGGTGAGCTGGTAAAATTTGGTAGCCGAGATGGTGAAACAAAATATACAATGAGCTATTTTGGTCTAAATTTTGTAAACTTATTTACCAACTCCAAACAATATAATATTTACCAACTCCCTGCAACTCAATGTTTACCACTCCTTATAAGAGGAGCCAGAAATGTTCCTTTAAATTAGAATGTTGTGAAAGTTTCAGGGTTAAATCTTAGTATGCTCAATATTTAATAATACTGTCTCAATGGACAAAAGTTAAATTATATCTGCACTTCAAACTATTTTTTTTTTATTATTTGAACTGGCATTAAAAAGGATTAGGAAACAAGATGGGCCGCCCGCCCAGTCGCCCCTTCAAAATAAAAATAAAATGTTAAAAAATGTTTAAAAAAAAAACTATTGTTCTTTATAAAGTGTGTCTACCACTTTGATGATGTTCGTTGGATATTTTTCAAGACCATGTATTATAACATCTTTAAGGAAAAAAGGAATGGCATAACGTAATGCAGATTTTTGTCACTGTTCCATGGCTTCTGCTTCTAATTTCCACAGTAAGAAGAGGCTCCGAAGCAGTCTGGTGGAGAACAGCTCAACATTTCTGTGGGCCTCCCAAGAGAATACAGTGGAATTTGGTTCCTAGAGGTTTAACTCCTTGAATATTCAGAGATGATATGGGTTGGTGACAAAGCTAATTAAATTTGGATTACTGAGCAAGACCAGGTAAACCGGCCAAGTTAATAATACATGCAGGTCTAAGTTTACTTCCTGGTTGTCACAAGGAGCAAAAACAACATGCATTCTCGAAATACCTCCCAAAAAAATCAAAACAAAATACCCCCAAAAACTAATCATCAGTATTAAGAATGTGGTCAACAGGAAGATGTTTCAAAAACAGTTCTCCATGCAAACAAACAATCAACTATTTTGAATACGCTGCCTCTCCAAAACATTCTTGGAAGTGGTTCTGGTAAAATATTAAAGGGTTGCTCTGCATCATAACCACTACAGCCCAATGTACTGGTTATGATGCCAGGAGTACCCATGCTCCCTTTCCTGGTAATAGCACAACCCATTTTGCAATGGTATGTCCTCTTACCTGGGCTCTCAAGCGTCTTTCTGTGCAAAGCATTGACCTCCAGCTTCTGCAGAGGTGCAGAAGCCAGAAATTGATCCCACCAGTCATTCATTGGCTGAGAACATTAGCTTACTGCTCTGCTTAGGAATATTCACAGAATTTACATTAGCGAGTCCAGAACTCTAGCTCCGAGCTAGCTAATGACGCCCCTATGAAACTGCTGGAAGTTGTTACACCTCCGGCAGCATAGGGGTTAAACTCCATACGTGCAAAGCAAAACGGACTGCAGGCACGATAACCACTTCATATCACTGACGTGGTCATGGTGCATGTTGTAATGCTTTGGAGCACAATTGTGAATAACAAAATTTTAAAATAAATGTTTTGGTGAAACACATTCTTTATTGTTATTCATGCTTTCTTGTAAACATTTTATTACATTTTACTTATTTTGCAGTCCATTGTTTTCTCCAGTTTGGGCAATCCAAGTATCAGTCTCACACTGGACTAATGACCATATGACAGGACACTTCAAACGTATGTATTCTCTCAGGGCTTGTTAAGTGCTTCCCATTACTACATGGAAGCCATGTGCTTCCAATGTAATCAATTAACTAATTACAGTGGTTTCTTTGGGATCCTGGCTAAGATGAGTTAATTGATTTCATTCTAGAAATAGAGTGCTGGGAGCACTTTCAAGCCTGCATGAAAGAATGCAAGAATCATAAATGTCCTATAGAGCGATCTGGCAACCCTATACTGAAATATCTCCTGGCCATAGAGGAATGAGCCATAGCTGAGGAACCCATCTCAAGATATATAAGGAGATACACAGACAGACAATATCTCCCATTGTTTACAATAGATACAATAGAAAGAATCAGAATTCTAAAAGTGCCCTTTTCCAGCAATTACAAGACAGTTCCTCAAAGCACAGCATTAACAGCCCAGGTTTAATGGAATCAGAAAATTCTGTTATTGGAACTCTTGACTGTTGCTTTGAGAACAACCAAAACTACTGTGTTTTTTTTACATTCAGAAAATATTTACCAATCATGTTATTGCTTCGGTATTCATTGGAAAAAATGTGCTTCAATGTATATTTAACTGTTTTGAATATGAGAACAATAACTGTACTTGCCAGAGGTACTCAGTGCAGTGTGATCTGTTGGGATAAATAAATAAAACAGACATACAATATCTGATGGCATCAAGGTATTTTCCAACTCAAATGTTTTGGACTGCATTTACTTTCTGTAAATTATGGGCATATTTCTCAGTCTCCTGTTCTTTAGTGTTTTAGTGTTTAAAACTGTTGCTTGTAATATAGTATTTTAACTAGTTCCACAACAACCAAAAACTAGCTTGTACCTCCTAGTCTACATAAAGGTGTCTGACATAATCTCCCGAATGCAGCTCTAATGGAATTTTACACATGCGTTATTTAAAAAAAAAGGGAACTATAAAAGTTGTAATGGATTAAGTTTATTTCAAAGGATGAATGAGTAAAAATCTAATAGTATATGATAGTCTCAAACTTTAAACAGTGGAGAGATTGCTAACTCAAGCATGCTATTTTGCTCACAGTCTTCTTTTGGCAGAATGTGTGACTTCTCCAAACTGATCTTTTATGCCAAATCACATTATTCTATTATTATTAATTATCATTATTGTATTAAATTAGCTTTTAGTGGACATTCTTAATTCACTCTGTGATTTCATAATCTCCTTCATATATCACACACTTCATGTATTATTAAACCCTGCATCTAGAACCTTGAAGTATACCAAAGATACGGAAATGGCTTTTTATAAAGAGCAGAAGCTGTGGTATGTGAATCACAGGTTCCATTCCTGTCCAACAAATCATTACATCCTTCTGCGATCAATAAAACTAGATAAAATGAGTACCATTTTAGAGTAATAACATCAAGACACTAGATGAAAACTCAAAAAAACTAAGGAGTAGATTGCAGTCTATGTTAATGCCTGGCAATCAGCTGCTAACAATGTGAAAGCAATCACAGTCAGACTGCTGCAAGAAATGATCAGATTGGTGAAAATGAGCCTTGTACTCTGCATTAAATACTCAGGTCTACCCGACCTCAGTCTTTATGAAGAAGATTTATTAGTAATGTGATGATGCATTCTATGTACTGCGTAATTCATGCAGAATCAGTTTTTTCTGATATTGGACAGAGTTATTGATGACATGAAATCTTCCAAACCTTTCAGGACATAGTTATTTAAGTTAGTACTGCTTTAAGAAACTATATTGCTTTAATCTTAGTTGGAAATTCTGCTCATGCTATGTATAACATAATGTGTTGATTGCCAGGGATATTTGAAATTCAGGTCTACAGTTTACTCTGTTCTTGCATAAATACCAGCATTCAGCAGAAACTAATGACGAGCTAATTAAAGACAAGAGTGTAAAGATTAGCCCCTAAAGAGTTTCTATTAGGTTTGGCAAAAAGTTAAGAAGCAAAGTTGCTATGTTTCTTTGTTTTCCAGATAACACACATGTAACCCTGCAAAATAATTTGTAAGCAAAGTATAGCCTACACCAGCCTCAGGCTGAGGCCTACATGCTCCACTGACCTCTTCCAACTCTGCTGCCTCCGCTTATACACCACCCTGGTTTTCCAATTAATTAACTATTGTCTGGTATGCAATTGGGAACTAAGTAAGCATGAAAAATGTGGACAATAAAGAAATAGCACGGACACAACTAAGCCTCTTGTTTGACAAGCCTAATTCTGAAACCAGTCCCCTTTATCCCTCGTCTTCAGCAATACATAACCCTCCACCTGCCCCCTCCTCTTTCAAAAATTCTCCTACCTCCTTATCAAGTAGTTGAGCTTCTAGTGGACGGTTTCTCTTTCTTCCGGTATTCTCTTCCAAACCTCCAGCACCATCTGTAATTTGGAGACTTAATCTCAAAGACAAAAGGTGAACTCTATTGCCACTTTAAATGACCCAGTACGGGATCGGATAGGATTGAGAATCTCACAGGGTGGGCAGGAAATTTGTCTGCAAGGAAAATATAAAACCGACTATGTTTAATCCCAATAGGAAAGAAAAGAAAGTAATTTCTTAAAATACAGAGCAACAATAATTGTTATTTGCATTGTGCAATTTCATATTATTATTCCCATCAAAGTGAAACAGATCACAGGTTCATTCTAAAACAATTTGTTTTTATTTCTTACTCGAACTTATATTCTATAATAGTTATCTTTTTCCTACCTTGATACATGTTTATAGACTATAGCTGAGGGCCATAGAGAGACTTTCTCTTCAGCAATTTTGTGTGCCTCCCCTGTTTGTAACACATTGCTTCTGTAACAACTGGAATTGTGATGTGTTTAATCATTGGAAGGAAGAAAAGACTATAGTGGCATATGACATATCTAAAATCCTGATTTACTGCTTCATTAATTTCTCAACATCCCATTACGTTCACCTAAACTTCTAGAATACCAGAGGTTCTTGTCACTGGTTATTTCAGTCTTATCATTGCTCCCAAACAGTAGCAGAACATGGTTATTTTTTTAAATAGTAAGTGCACCATTTAGAAAATCACTCAACACACTATCAGTGATGTTATAAGGTTAAAGAGGCACTGTAAGCACCATAACTACTACACTGATCTGACAGTCTAACCCAATGAATTTCATCCAAAAATGGCCCGAATTGATATCACCAATGTGGAAAGGGGGCAATAGTCATAGGGGCTATGGTGTTTAGAGTTTAATTTGGATGCAGTTCTGTTTGTACCATAGCACAAGTACCAAGAAAGCTTCCATTTTTCTAAAAAATTTATTGATCCAAGCCAAGTTGGAGACTCAAAAATAGATGGAGCTGTCTTTACATTTAGTGAAAATGTTTCACTTTGGGGGTTGCGCTAGCGGAGATGTTGGCATTGCTAAACACCACTTCCCCTGTCTGGTGATTATTGCATTACAACGGAGGAGTGACAATTAACAGCAGGCTCAAGGACAGCGGTGGCCAAATCTTGCCCTCAACTGTAGTAGAATGACAGCTCACACTATGCTTTGCTATCCTTGACATCCCTGCTCTAGGTTACTAAAGCAACACTCTGCAATCTCTTGGTAACTAGACTGTCACTCTTTAACATTCCCTTACAGCATGACGGCCAGCACACATGCAAAATGTTGTTAAAGTAAAAAGGTGGAGAGTTACAATACATGTTAAAAAATAACACAATAGAAGTTTAACAAAATACAATATAATGCCAATTCTTAAAACTAAAATTCATAAAAAAATTCATTACATACCAATAATAAGACCAGTGTGCCCCACAGTGTGTGTGGCTGTTTCAGTATAAAATAGCTTCGCCCCCCCCCCCCCTTCCCGTGCAAAAAAAAAAAAAAGGAAAATGTTTTTTACTTAACTTGAATCCAGATCTGGGCAAAGCTCACAGAGCTGACTTACAAGCCCCTACCTGGCATCGCCCAGAAAGGGTGAGCTCAATACAAGCAACTTTGTTGAGAAGGAGGGGTGAAGTGGGAAGAAAATAATAAAGGCAATTTTATGCACAGAATTGACATTAGGTAGCCTGGGTTGCCTACCTCATTTGTGCTAGGGGGTGTAACTAGCACTTACATACGTAGACATGCTGCAGCACAAAGTAAGTTTCTCCTTTGGTCAAAGAAGGCTAAGCATAGGAAAAATACATAAGACCAAGTAGGGAATTTGTCTTATGTTTTAAAGAAAACTAGATCAGATAGGAAGAAAAGAAGAACAGATTTTGAGAGAGGAAGAGAAGAGGAAACAATAGGACAAAGGTAAGTTCGGCATGACAGTTCCACTTTAATCTATGTGGGAGGAGAAGAGAGCATTTAGCAGCTGTACATTTAAAAGGCCAGAATTGTTAGAAACATGTTGCAATCCTAGAAGGAGATCATTATTACCATGTGAGCACGTTGGATCAGGTTATCAATCTATCTATATGGCTTCATACCAGTAATTTTGTATTTGTTTAAAATGTCAAATTTACATTCATCATTTCACCACATTCTGTAGCTCAGTTTTCACAAGATCTTTCCTGTGAACCCCCTGACAACAGGAAAGTTATCCCTACAATACTGTCTCTGAAAGAGGACAGGGACAGTGTGGTTGCCAGGTCCCAGTTATCAAAGTCACTCGTTCTTTCCTGGACCCAGAACATGACACAGAACATAGCTGGGTCAGATATCCAACAAATTAAGATAATTAAAAATACAGTCTTTTTTTCTGAAAAAGATTTGCTTTGTTATCTCTTGTACAACGGTCTCCTGGTTCAGCCTGACTTTCAAAGCCAAGATTTTAGCCAATATCAACAATCACAAAATATCAAGTGATTTCTGCTGTTAAATTGATTATTGTGGGTCTTTCTTAATTTTATTTTTGAGTGTGTGTGTGGGGGGGGGGGGGGGGGGGGGGGAGTGAGCTTTTCAACAGAGCTGAATTGTAAAACAGCTGGCATTTCTCTATCATCTGTATTTATTTACGTCAAGAAGAAATGAATGGGACCCTGATAGGGTTAACAGAATTACTCATTGTTCAAGCAGTCCTTTATTTTTTTGTATCTCTCCTCAAGGAACAAATCAGTATTTTTGTAACCCTGTTGCCTGGGAATTTTAACAGGGTGGTAACACCCATTCACTATGATCTAGCAGGTGCCAGCAATGCATGAAGGCAGTATGGTGGTAGCTCAGTTCTCCCTCTCCGCCTGCTGAGCTCCAGCCTGTCTTGGAGAACCGCTTGTGAAAGAAATTGAGCAGGCTGCGCAACTGGTAGAGCGAGACGAGTTAGCCTCTCACTGAGTAGGAGAACAGCTGCTTTTAATTGATCTGAAAATCCTATCAAATAAAGCTCACTGGTTTAGACTTTAAGAGAGAGAAGCATGTGATAAGAGCAAAGGGGAAGCAAATGTTACCGAGGGTGAATGAATGGAAAAGGCTCAAGAATGGAAGATGCTGAGTAAGAAATGGAATAGCTCATGGAGTTAGAAAATACTTGCAATTTCTTTTTTAAGATGAAACAAAGTAGTAATAATTCAAAGATGAATTATCGTTGATATTCGTACAACCAAAAGTAAATTCAAGTTAGCAATGCATTGTGTTTGTTTGTATGTATGCATGTATATATATATAATTTTTTTTTCTCATATGCAAGGCATGAAATGTACAACTTGGCACATGATGTGAATCGTTGTGACCTACATCATGGTGTGCAGATTGGCTCATGAGGGCACATGCACATGTACAGCATTAGGAATGCATGCAGAACATAAGAGAAGAAGATGTCAGTGCATCATGGTTGTAGAATCATGAATAGTAGGTGACCAGAGGCTATCTGCTGTACATCTCTCCACAGTAAGTGTTTCGATCGAAAAATAAATTGTCCGAATGTTTATGGGGAATGTGTATAAAGAGGTAAAATATAGTTTACTTTAAAGAGTGAGTTGTTGTGAGCAGACAACTAACTTGCTAGATGTATGCTAAAGTAAAGTAGTTGGTGTGATTTACAGTGGTGGTGGTAAGGTTTAGAAATATGAGAGACAAATAGAACTGCCAATAACAGTCAATCTACAAAAACAGAGCAAAAACAGATCATGAAACACCAGAGATAGGAAAATCAAAGAGCAATGTGTATATACATTGAGAGGTGAAGAATAAAAGGCAGTGAGTAGATACATTGAGAGGAAGAGAATAAGAGGCAGTGAGTAGATACATTGAGAGGAAGAGAATAAAAGGCAGTAGGTAGATACATTGAGAGGAAGAGAATAAGAGGCAGTGAGTAGATACATTGAGAGGAAGAGAATAATAGGCATTGAGTAGATACATTGGAAGGAGGAGAATGAGAGGCAATGAGTAGATACACTGAGATGAGGAGAATGAGAGACAGTTAGTTGATACATTGAGAGGAGGAGAATGAGAGTGTCACGTATTCATCTGCTTATAAAAATGTGGTTAATGACATTTACTGTCCACACAGGAAAGTTGTGCCGAGCAGCAACCTAATCCACAGAAGGGTTAATGCTGAGCAGCAATTATGCAAATGTGACCGGGTAACTGACTTTGGGGTCAAAGGCCGGTTCCAGCCTAGATCAGATCTAGAGGAGGGGTATTTAAGCCCAGCTCTCATCCTGCACAGTGCCCTGTCGTGGTTTCCCTTGTGGTTGTCCGAGAGCGCGTTCCTGTTTATAGTTTTCTACCTGGTTTTTGACTTTGGCTTTCTTTATTGACTTCTCTATATTCTGGTATCCTGACGCCTGGCTTTCCTCATCGCTGCGTCCCTTTCTGTGTTCCATGACCTCGGCTAGTATGTTGACTATTCTCTGTACGTTAAATCCGTCCATTTTAAGGACCGGTAATACGTTACTTATTTGTCATCCGTGCTATACAGTTTTACGTGCTGAATCATACAGTAATCCTGACAGAGAGGCAGTGAGTAGATACATTGAGAGGAAGAGAATAAAAGGCAGTGAGTAGATACATTGAGAGGAGTAGAATGAGAGACAGTGAGTAGATACATTGAGAGGAAGAGAAAAAGAGGCAGTGAGTAGATACACTGAGATGAGGAGAATGAGAGACAGTGTGTAGATACATTGAGAGGAAGAGAATAAGAGGCAGTGTGTAGATACATTGAGAGGAGGCGAATGAGAGACAGGGAGTAGATACACTGAGATGAGGAGAATGAGAGACAGTGTGTAGATACATTGAGAGGAGGAGAATGAGGGAGTGTGTAGATACAGTGAGAGGAGGAGAATGAGAGACAGTGAGTAAATACATTGAGAGGAGGAGAATGAGAAAAAGTGTGTAAATACGTTGAGAGGAGGAGTATGAGAGACAGTGAGTAGATATGTTGAGAGGAGGAAAATGAGAGACAGTATGTAGATACACTGAGAGGAGGAGAATGAGAGACAGTGTGTAGATACACTGAGAGGAGGAGAATGAGAGGCAGTGTGTAGATACATTGAGAGGAGGAGAATGAGAGGCAGTGAGTAGATACATTGAGAGGAGGAGAATGAGAGACAGTGTGTAGATACGTTGAGAGGAGGAGAATGAGAGGCAGTGTGTAGATACGTTGAGAGGAGGAGAATGAGAGACAGTGTGTAGATACTTTGAGAGGAGGAGAATGAGAGACAGTATGTAGATACTTTGAGAGGAGGAGAATGAGAGGCAGTGAGTAGATACACTGAGAGGAGGAGAATGAGAGACAGTGTGTAGATACGTTGAGAGGAGGAGAATGAGAGACAGTGTGTAGATACGTTGAGAGGAGGAGAATGAGAGACAGTGTGTAGATACGTTGAGAGGAGGAGAATGAGAGACAGTGTGTAGATACGTTGAGAGGAGGAGAATGAGAGACAGTGTGTAGATACTTTGAGAGGAGGAGAATGAGAGGCAGTGAGTAGATACATTGAGAGGAGGAGAATGAGAGGCAGTGAGTAGATACATTGAGAGGAGGAGAATGAGAGACAGTGTGTAGATATATTGAGAGGAGGAGAATGAGAGACAGTGAGTAGATACATTGAGAGAAGGGGAATGAGAGGCAGTGAGTAAACACATTGAGAGGAGGAGAATGAGAGGCAGTGAGTAGATACATTGAGAGGAGGAGAATGAGAGACAGTGTGTAGATACATTGAGAGGAAGAGAATAAGAGGCAGTGTGTAGATACATTGAGAGGAGGCGAATGAGAGACAGGGAGTAGATACACTGAGATGAGGAGAATGAGAGACAGTGTGTAGATACATTGAGTGGAGGAGAATGAGAGAGTGTGTAGATACACTGAGAGGAGGAGAATGAGAGACAGTGAGTAAATACATTGAGAGGAGGAGAATGAGAGAAAGTGTGTAAATACGTTGAGAGGAGGAGCATGAGAGACAGTGAGTAGATATGTTGAGAGGAGGAAAATGAGAGACAGTATGTAGATACACTGAGAGGAGGAGAATGAGAGACAGTGTGTAGATACACTGAGAGGAGGAGAATGAGAGGCAGTGTGTAGATACATTGAGAGGAGGAGAATGAGAGACAGTGTGTAGATACGTTGAGAGGAGGAGAATGAGAGGCAGTGTGTAGATACGTTGAGAGGAGGAGAATGAGAGACAGTGTGTAGATACTTTGAGAGGAGGAGAATGAGAGACAGTGTGTAGATACTTTGAGAGGAGGAGAATTAGAGGCAATGAGTAGATACATTGAGAGGAGGAGAATGAGAGGCAGTGAGTAGATACACTGAGAGGAGGAGAATGAGAGACAGTGTGTAGATACGTTGAGAGGAGGAGAATGAGAGACAGTGTGTAGATACGTTGAGAGGAGGAGAATGAGAGACAGTGTGTAGATACGTTAAGAGGAGGAGAATGAGAGACAGTGTGTAGATACGTTGAGAGGAGGAGAATGAGAGACAGTGTGTAGATACATTGAGAGGAGGAGAATGAGAGGCAGTGAGTAGATACACTGAGAGGAGGAGAATGAGAGACAGTGTGTAGATACACTGAGAGGAGGAGAATGAGAGGCAGTGTGTAGATACATTGAGAGGAGGAGAATGAGAGACAGTGTGTAGATACGTTGAGAGGAGGAGAATGAGAGGCAGTGTGTAGATACGTTGAGAGGAGGAGAATGAGAGACAGTGTGTAGATACTTTGAGAGGAGGAGAATGAGAGACAGTGTGTAGATACTTTGAGAGGAGGAGAATTAGAGGCAATGAGTAGATACATTGAGAGGAGGAGAATGAGAGGCAGTGAGTAGATACACTGAGAGGAGGAGAATGAGAGACAGTGTGTAGATACGTTGAGAGGAGGAGAATGAGAGACAGTGTGTAGATACGTTGAGAGGAGGAGAATGAGAGACAGTGTGTAGATACGTTGAGAGGAGGAGAATGAGAGACAGTGTGTAGATACATTGAGAGGAGGAGAATGAGAGGCAGTGAGTAGATACATTGAGAGGAGGAGAATGAGAGACAGTGTGTAGATATATTGAGAGGAGGAGAATGAGAGACAGTGAGTAGATACATTGAGAGAAGGGGAATGAGAGGCAGTGAGTAAACACATTGAGAGGAGGAGAATGAGAGGCAGTGAGCAGATACATTGAGAGGTGGAGACTGAGAGGCAATGAGTAGATACATTGAGAGGAGGAGAATGAGAGGCAGTGAGCAGATACATTGAGAGGTGGAGACTGAGAGGCAGTGAGTAGATACATTGAGAGGTGGAGACGGAGAGGCAGTGAGTACATACATTGAGAGGTGGAGACGGAGAGGCAGTGAGTACATACATTGAGAGGTGGAGACGGAGAGGCAGTGAGTAGATACATTGAGAGGTGGAGACTGAGAGGCAGTGAGTAGATACATTGAGAGGTGGAGACGGAGAGGCAGTGAGTACATACATTGAGAGGTGGAGACGGAGAGGCAGTGAGTAGATACATTGAGAGGTGGAGACTGAGAGGCAGTGAGTAGATACATTGAGAGGTGGAGACAGAGAGGCATGAGTACATACATTGAGAGGTGGAGACTGAGAGGCAGTGAGTAGATACATTGAGAGGTGGAGACGGAGAGGCAGTGAGTACATACATTGAGAGGTGGAGACGGAGAGGCAGTGAGTACATACATTGAGAGGTGGAGAATGAGGCGCAGAGAGTAGATTCATTGATATTAGGAGAATTAAAGCGGCACTGTCATGCCGAATTCCGTTTTTTTTTTAACCCCCCTCCCGCCTCAACTACATCCAATCGACCCCCTAGTCATCCCCAAATGCCCCTATGCCCCCCACATTACCTATTTTTTATTCTTTATTTTCTGCCCCGATCTATATTCAGGGCGCCGCCATCTTTGTGTGGGTAGGTGAAGTCCCTGTGGGACACGTCATCTGCCCACACTAGACAGACTGTGAGATTCCCGCACATGCCCAGTGAAACATCTGGACATGCGAACGGGAATTTCACCTATTCATTCATTCATCAGACAGACGAATGAATGAATAGAAAAAATCAGACGAACAAACTAACACTGTGTATCAGTGTTCGTTTGTTTGTTCGGTTTATTACAAGGAGGGAGCTACCGGCGTGCAGCTCCCTCCTTGTAATATGTAAAGACAGAAGCGGCAGGGAGCTGAGCTCCCCACCACTTCATAAGCCCCCCAGGTCCCCCCTCACTCTATGGGGCTCAATATGACCCCCATAATAGCACAAGGGAGATTAAAATCTCCCCAATGCCCCTACTCGCTATATCGCGAGTAGGGGCATGTCCACTAAACAGTGAGCAGCCTGTGGCTGCTCACTGTAAAAAAAAAAAGGGTAATAAGGGGGGACGGGGGACCTACTGTCCTCCCCCGCCGGCCCCCACCCCTGGACGGCGGGTGGGGGCCATAATGGGAATGAGGGGGGACCTACTGTCCTCCCCTCAGGCCCCCACCCCTGGGCGGCGGGTGGGGGCCATAATAGTAATAAGGGGGGGGGGACCTACTGTCCTCCCCTCAGGCCCCCACCCCTGGGCGGCGGGTGGGGGCCATAATAGTAATAAGGGGGGGGGGGGACCTACTGTCCTCCACCCCCCGGCCCCCACCCCTGGGCGGCGGGTGGGGGCCATAATAGTAATAAGGGGGGGGGGGGACGGGACCTACTGTCCTCCCCCCCCCGGCCCCCACCCCTGGGCGGCGGGTGGGGGCCATAACAGTAACAAGGGGGGGGGACCTACTGTCCTCCCCCCCGGCCCCCACCCCTGGGCGGCGGGTGGGGGCCATAACAGTAACAAGGGGGGGGGGACCTACTGTCCTCCCCCCCGGCCCCCACCCCTGGGCGGCGGGTGGGGGCCATAATAGTAATAAGGGGGGGGGGATCTACTGTCCTCCCCCCCCCCGGCCCCCACCCCTGGGCGGCGGGTGGGGGCCATAACAGTAACAAGGGGGGGGGACCTACTGTCCTCCCCCCCGGCCCCCACCCCTGGGCGGCGGGTGGGGGCCATAATAGTAATAAGGGGGGGGGGATCTACTGTCCTCCCCCCCCCCCGGCCCCCACCCCTGGGCGGCGGGTGGGGGCCATAACGATAATGGGGGGGGGACCTACTGTCCTCCCCCCGCCCCCACCCCTGGGCGGCGGGTGGGGGCACTAAGTAAATCCCCCCCCCCATCAAGGTGACTAGGGGTGCCCAAGCCCCTAGTCACCCACCCCCCACCCAAATAAAAAATGCCCCTACCTACCCCCCTCACCCTAAAAAATAGTGAGGGGGGAATAAAATTGCTAACCTGTAAAGTAAAATTAAACTTACCATTCGACGTCTTCTTTTTTCTAAAATCTTCATTTTTCAGCCCCAAAAAAGGCCAAATAAAAAACCATCATAGCCGTCGAACTAAAAATAAAATAAAAAACCCGAGCGCAAAAAAAAAAACCCGACGAAAAAGAAAAAACCCGAGCGCACAAAAAAAATAATCCATCTTCACCCATGGAGGGCTCCGCGCAGACTGAGCTCCGCAGGGCTGGGCAAGGCTTATAAAGCCTTGCCCCGCCCTGCAATTAGCCTAAGAACACTCTGATTGGTGGGTTTAAGCCAATCAGAGTGCTCTTTGTCATTTTACAAGCGTGGGAAAGTTCTTTTGAACTTTCCCACGCTTGTAAAATGACACAGAGCACTGTGATTGGATGGCTTGAAATCCATCCAATCACAGTGCTCTGTGTCATTTTACAAGCGTGGGAAAATTCCAAAGAACTTTCCCACGCTTGTAAAATGACACAGAGCCCTGTGATTGGATGGATTTCAAGCCATCCAATCACAGTGCTCTGTGTCATTTTACAAGCGTGGGAAAGTTCCAAAGAATTTTCCCACGCTTGTAAAATGACACAGAGCACTGTGATTGGATGGATTTCAAGCCATCCAATCACAGTGCTCTGTGTCATTTTACAAGCGTGGGAAAGTTCCAAAGAATTTTCCCACGCTTGTAAAATGACACAGAGCACTGTGATTGGATGGATTTCAAGCCATCCAATCACAGTGCTCTGTGTCATTTTACAAGCGTGGGAAAATTCCAAAGAACTTTCCCACGCTTGTAAAATGACAAAGAGCACTCTGATTGGCTTAAACCCACCAATCAGAGTGTTCTTAGGCTAATTGCAGGGCGGGGCAAGGCTTTATAAGCCTTGCCCCGCCCTGCGGAGCTCAGTCTGCGCGGAGCCCTCCATGGGTGAAGATGGATTATTTTTTTGTGCGCTCGGGTTTTTTCTTTTTCGTCGGGTTTTTTTTTTTGCGCTCGGGTTTTTTATTTTATTTTTAGTTCGACGGCTATGATGGTTTTTTATTTGGCCTTTTTTGGGGCTGAAAAATGAAGATTTTAGAAAAAAGAAGACGTCGAATGGTAAGTTTAATTTTACTTTACAGGTTAGCAATTTTATTCCCCCCTCACTATTTTTTAGGGTGAGGGGGGTAGGTAGGGGCATTTTTTATTTGGGTGGGGGGTGGGTGACTAGGGGCTTGGGCACCCCTAGTCACCTTGATGGGGGGGGGGGGGGATTTACTTAGTGCCCCCACCCGCCGCCCAGGGGTGGGGGCCGGGGGGGGGGCAGTAGGTTCCCCCCCCCCTTATTACTATGATGGCCCCCACCCGCCGCCTAGGGGTGGGGGCCGGGGGGGGGAGGACAGTAGGTCCCCCCCCCCTATTACTATTATGGCCCCCACCCGCCGGCCAGGGGTGGGGGCCGGGGGGGAGGACAGTAGGTCCCCCCCCCCCACTACTATTATGGCCCCCACCCGCCGCCCAGGGGTGGGGGCCTGGGGGGGAGGACAGTAGGTCCCCCCCCCCCCATTACTATTATGGCCCCCACCCGCCGGCCAGGGGTGGGGGCCGGGGGGAGGACAGTAGGTCCCCCCCCTACTACTATTATGGCCCCCACCCGCCGCCCAGGGGTGGGGGCCGGGGGGGGGGAGGACAGTAGGTCCCCCCCCCCCTTATTACAATTATGGCCCCCACCCGCCGGCCAGGGGTGGGGGCCGGGGGGGAGGACAGTAGGTCCCCCCCCCCCTACTACTATTATGGCCCCCACCCGCCGCCCAGGGGTGGGGGCCGGGGGGGAGGACAGTAGGTCCCCCCCCCTACTACTATTATGGCCCCCACCCGCCGCCCAGGGGTGGGGGCCGGGGGGGGGAGGACAGTAGGTCCCCCCCCCTCTTATTACCATTATGGCCCCCACCCGCCGGCCAGGGGTGGGGGCCGGGGGGGGAGGACAGTAGGTCCCCCCCCTCATTATCTTTATGGCCCCCACCCACCGCTCAGGGGTGGGGGTGGGGGCCGGGGGGGGGGGGGGACAATAGGTCTCCCTCCCTTATTTTACTTAACGGCCCCCACCCGTCATTTAGGGGTGGGGGGCAATATTTTTTTTTTTTTTTTCTACAGTGAGCAGCCACAGGCTGCTCACTGCTTACTAGACATGCCCCTACTCGCGGTATAGCGAGTAGGGGCATATTATTTACTAATACTAAGTAATCTTTACTTAGTATTAGTACATTTGGCTTCAAGACCAATTCAGGTCTTTCAGCCTTTCAGTAGATAGCTCCCTGATACCGTGGGAATTAGGGAGTTATCTACTAAGCGGCTGCAAGATGCAGCCATAGCAATGAATAGGATCGGAGTTTCATTCATTTGAATGAAATTCCGATCCGAACAAAGTACCGAATTGCATCCTAACACCAATGGAGAAACAGTGCTCATTCTGTTAGGATGCAATTCGGCAGTTTTGCCGGCGTTCTGTCTAAGTGACAGGACGTTCGGCAATACTGACAGGAAGCATTGTGGGAACAGGGAGGAAAGCTAGGGATCATGGGAAAATTGCTCTGACCAGCGGAAATGAAGCACACTTTGCTCCTCCGCTGGTCAGAGCTGGTCAAGCGGAGGAATCCTCCATAAGACAGAGTCCCTACTTTGTCTTGTGATTTTAAAGAAAACTAAAGAAGACAGGAAGAAAAGAATAACAGATCCCGAGAGAGGGGGAGAAGAGGAAGAGATTGAGGAAAGGTAAGTTCGGCATGACAGTGCCGCTTTAAGAGCAATGAGTAAAAAAAGGAGAATGAGAGACAGAATGATAAATGTTAGGACAATAGATACCTGACATGAGATAATGAAATGAAAGAAGAACAATAGCATTCCACCTGCAGCACCACCACAGTCAACACAATGTCTATATAAGTATAATGTTGAAGAGCTGTATGCTCTGCTGTTGCCTAATCATGAGTTTGGATTGATAATGAGCATAACATTTAAATTCCGAAGTTAGTTCCAATGTAACAGTTTAAGTATTGCTACTAAACATCATTACGAGGTACATCATCTGACGTCAAGTTCAGTTGTAACTCAAACTGAGTGCAACAGTTGGGCGGCCTTTCATTGTCGGCTGCATTACCAGCTATGTCATGTCTTCTAGGAGTGACGGGTGCATGGGGGAATGTGGCCATAATGCCGACAGCATCAGCAGCCAGCTGTGTGTCCAATTCCTGGCTAAGGTTTAAAGTTTAGGTCATGCAAGAGAAATGCAAGGGGTTAAGGAGGAGGCAGATTTTGTGTTTTTACAAACACACTGATGCAGGCTCCACTTCCCAGGCGCCAAATGAGACCAGGAGCAGCTCTCCAGAGGATGCCACTGAATAAATATTAGCAGTGAATTTGATTAAACAACTCTACTGTCTGACCATAAAATTATTCCTGCTTTAAATAATTATCATCTACATTCCATATGTTACGTCATAAAACAAAGCTATTTAAGAAATTACAAATATAACAGATATACCATGACGTTCTTGATTTAGCGGCTCCTCACAAAGAAAAGTACAAGACAGCTTCTAAAACTATGAGGCACAAAATGAGATAGATACTGTAGTATGTTTGCATTAAAATACATTTACTGAGCATTCAACAAAATGGAAAATCATTTTAAAAAAAACAAGGAGTTGGTGGCCAGCCATCATTTTTAAAAGCAACTGCAGCCTGACAGTCACTACTGCCAAATTAAAAATGTCTCCTCACACCGATTTGGCTTGGAGGCTGGACGCCACCACGAAATACATGGGAATGCAGTGAGAAGGAATTGTCACTATTGTGACATAGCATAACTTTTATTGCAGATCATCTTTTAGTCTTCTGGAGCCTCACTTCACTGTGAGCATCTCTCTTATCTGGTTTTGCATTATTACACTGCACTTTAAGTGGAGCCAACAACAGCAAGGCATAGGGCATAGAGTGAGTAAATAAAATAACTACACAAGGTTCCCCCGTGGGGTGCAGATATACAGAAGCTAAATAGCCCTGCTCTAGAACATGTGCATACACAATTCCTTTACTAGTTCATGCCCATGCACTGACTATTTTTGTTAGTGAAAAGGCTATAGACAGAAGACTGGACAAGTGCAATTCTCAGTAAAACTTCTAAACACTGAAAAGTAAACCAATTAAATAATAATTAGCATATTCTGTATGCTTTTAAAAAGGACATTTACATATAAAAATTCTCTCTCCACTTGACCCAGTGGATCCTCTTCATGGTTTGCACAACATTTGCAGACAAAAAAAATTATGTTTATTCTTGAAGTGACCCTCTTTCTTCTGGCTGTCTAATGCAGGGTTCTGAATAGTAAACATCTGACGTCAGCACGCACGATATGCAGGTCTCCTTTGTCCAAGTCCTCTCTTAAGCCCATGATCCTCCTACGTCCCTACCCCGCCAGTAAGGGAAATGATGTCAGCAAAGGAGGATTGGGTGCAGGGAGAACTTGTACTTGGCGCTGAAGGGGAAGTAAGATTTAGTTTTTGTTTTGTTTTTTAAGTTGGGCATGACCATTATAGGAAGGGTTACTCTAACCAATAATGGTCCCTTAAGGACGGCAGACGTTCAATGCCGTCCTTTTTAGGGCGGTCGGCATAGAACGTCCCCGCCGTCCTTTGGACTTACTGGGTCCCCGCCGTTCCCCCAACGGCAGTCGCGATCCTGGGTTCTGCCTGGAAGCTCAGGCAGACCTCCTCTGTTCGATCCGCCTGTCCGACTATATACCAGTTTTAATTTGTTCTAACTGTATTTTGATATTAATATACATATATATTAAATTTAGAATGACATTATACATATATATATATATATGTATCTATATAAAAATACAATTTCTAAAAAAGGCCATTTACATATCAAAATTATCTCTCCACTGTACCCAGTGGATCCTCTTCGTGGTTTGCACAAAATTTGCAGACAAAAATTGTATGTTTATTCTTGAAGTGACCCTCTTTCTTCTAACTGTCTAATGCAGGGTTCTGAATAGTAAACATCGGACGTCAGCACGCACGATATGCAGGTCTCCTTTGTGCCGTCCAAGTCCTCTCTTAAGCCCATGCTCCTCCTACGTCCCTACCCTGCCAGTAAGGGAAGTGATGTCAGCAAAGGAGGATTGGGCTGCAGGGAGAACTTGTACTTGGCGCTGAAGAGGAAGTAAGATTTAGTTTTTGTTATGTTTTTTAAGTTGGGCATGACCATTATAGGAAGGGTTACTCTAACCAAAAACAGTGTTTTATTAACCCCTTAAGGACGGCGGGTGTTCTATGCCGTCCTTTTTAGGGCGGTCGGCATAGAACGTCCCTGCCGTCCTTTAGACTTACCGGGTTATATTTATATAATATTTTTACATAATCAAATCATTTTATAATTACAATTTCAGGGACCTGCCTGACAACCCAGGCTGAAAGTCCAGAGAATTTGGCTTGCAAGCCCTATATTTAACTCTGTAAGTTTCTATGACACCATAAAACCTGTACATAAGGTGGTACTGTTTTACTCGGGAGGCTTCGCTGAACACAAATATTAGCATTTAAAAACAGTAAAACATATCACAACGATGATATTGTCAGTAAAAATTCAGTTTTTGGCGTTTTTCACACACAAACGGTAGTTCCACTGACGATATAACTGTTGTGATACATTTTACTATTTTGAAACACTAATATTTGTGTTCGGCGAAGTCTTCCGAGCATAAAAGTACCCCCCATGTACAGGTTTTATGGTGTTTTCAAACGTTACTGAGTCAAATATAAGGCTTGCGTTTCCTTTTTTTCACATTGAAATTTGCCTGATTGGTTATGTTGCTTTTGAGACCGTATGGTAGCCCAGGAATGAGAATTACCCCCATGATGACATACCATTTGCAAAAGTAGACAACACAAGGTATTGCAAATGGGGTATGTCCAGTCTTTTTAAGTAGCCACTTATTTCAATTTAGTGTTTTGCATTTTTCACACACAAACAAATATGAACGCTAAATTTGGCCTGTGTTTGTAACAAAGTGGCTACTAGAAAAGACTGGACATACCCCATTTGTAATACCTTGGGTAGTCTACTTTTGCAAATGGTATGCCATCATGGGGGTGATTTTCATTCCGGGGCTACCATTTAGTCTCAAAGGCAACATAACCAATCTGGCGAATTTCAATGTGTATAAACTGAAAAATGTAACATGCTACATTTGACCCTGTAACTTCCAAAAACACCATAAAACCTGTACATAGGGGGTACTGTTTTACACGTGAGACATTTATGAATACAAATATGCGTATTTTAATACAGTAAAAGCAAACAGTATCATGACATTCACAGTTAAAATGTCATGTAGAACTAAAAACATAACAAAATGTCTTATTTTCTCCCATTTTCTTATATTATTCATATTAAATTATGTTTCAAAGCTAAAAATTTGATGTTAAATTAAAGCCTTGCTTCCCTTGAATAAAATTATATATAATAAGTGTGGGTGCACATCATATAAAATACCGTATATACTCGAGTATAAGTCGAGTTTTTCAGCTCATTTTTTGTGCTGAAAAACCCCCACTCGACTTATACTCGAGTCAATATCTGTATTATGGCAACTTACATTGAATGCAGCTCCTGTCAGCTCCCTTCTCTCACCTCCGGTCCGGTCAGCTCCCTATCAGCTCCCACTGCAAGTTTCGCGAGAGCCGCGGGGTCAGAGCGTTGCCACTTACAGTGGGACTTGACAGGGGAGCTGACCGGACCGGAGGTGAGAGAAGGGAGCTGACAGAAGCTGCAGGAAAGGTAAGTAACAGCTCTCTGCCAGCCCCCCTCCTACACAGCCATCCACTGGACCACCAGGGAATGAGAGCCCCCCTCCCTGGCCAGCTAACAAGCAGGGAGGGGGGACGAATAAAAATAAATAAAAATGTAAATAACAATGAAATAAAATATTAATAATATAAAAAAAATAATAAAATTAAAAAAATAATAATATAACAATTTTTTTTTTAAATTAAAATAATAATAATAATTAAAAAAATGCCCGCCCCCCACCAAGGCTCTGCATCACATACACAAACACACTCTGCATCACACACACTGCATTCATAAACACACACTGCATTCATTATATACACACACTAAATAAATATTCAATTAATATAATTTTTGGGGGATATAATTTTATTTAGAAATTTACCAGTAGCTGCTGCATTTCCCACCCTAGTCTTATACTCGAGTCAATAAGTTTTCCCAGTTTTTTGGGGTAAAATTAGGGGTTTCGACTTACATTCGGGTCGACTTATACTCGAGTATATACGGCAGGTGAATTGCGGTTAAACAGACATATAGTCAAATTCCAGGTTTTGTTTACGTTTTGTTTTGATCACAACGTGTACATTTGGCTCAGTCCTTAAGGGCTTAAAACACTGTTTTTGTTTGGCAGAACCCTTTAACACTAAACAATTTATATTATCCACATAAAACAAATATGTTATCTCTAAGTCAATAACAATTTAAAACCTAAACTATTAGATCCTGTACAAAATGGGTAAGCTTTTAACGAACCTCTGATGGCATGAAAGGTTCCTTACTTCAATGCCAATGCTTAGTTACATTCTGGGCATGTGTGAAAATGTTGGCATATTATTCTGTGTAAGATTTATTTGTTTTTAAATGAAGGGGAAAAAAGAAAACCTAAATATTTATGACATGTTTTAGCTAGTTTTTTTCCATACACGTGCCTATCCACCGGGTCCGTTATCCATGAAACTCACATGCATTTACCCTCATATTCTTTTATTCAAGGCATTGATGTCATGAAGTGATTCAAAAAAAGTGCAAAATGGTATTCATACTGTGAGATTTCATTTTCACAAACACAAAATTCAAACAACATCTTGTTTAATCTGTATTTCATTGATCAGGAGACAAGCGCTGTTCATCTAAAGCTTATTTTACTGATAATGATTTTTAAGTCTGTCTCTCCGGCAAATGTGTGTGTCTTCTAGCAAAGCATGCAAGCAACATTTAGCTAGTCAGTAGTATGCAGCCTGGCTGAATTTTAAAATCCAGAAGTCAGCTGATCTCCCTTCTCTAATGTTAGTGCTGAAAGAGCCATCGGGAAAATCACTTCTGCTATCTGAGCTAAGATATCACTACTCCATTCCCTGCCAAATCATTCTACGAAGAATACCAAAGGAAGAAACTTAGTGATGTGTCATATGGACCAAATTCAGGCTATATGTGAATCCACTGCATATAATTAAGCATAATATAGACAAAGAGTAGGAATAATATTTTGTAGCGGGAAAAAATATTAGATTTTTTTATTATATTCAACAAACCTAGAATTATATGCAATTGACTACGTAATTGTATATTTTAGGGCAGATTTGCAGCTTTGTAAAAATAGTTGAGTTTGAGAATTTTTCAAACGCAACATTTACTGGCCTCAAATTGCTACTGAAAGGTCACAAGACAATGAACAAAAATTAAGCTGTTAAAGTGAATGTTTCTCTCCCTGTCCTTGCAGAGCAAAATGCATGGTTTTACAGAAAATCAGATGATTTGGGATTTCTTCCATACACCTCCCAAGATCCTCAAACTATGTAGCCAGAACTTGTTCAACCTGTAATGTGGAAATGCAGCAGCATCCGGGAGTGGCAAGGGTTGTAAAACACCTTGGACTGGTGTGGATACATGCCACGTAGATTGATATGTTTGCACTGGCCAGTCCCACAATAGACGCACATGTGCCAAGCGCTATTGTGGATTTGTGTTCATAGGTTCAATGCCCTCAGTGCAGTTTGCATAGCACAAGCTTGACTTATGTTGCTCTCATCCTGTGTCATACTATATAGTACGCTTTGGTTAAAAAACAAAACAAAAAAACACAACCAAAAAAAAACAGCCAACCTGGTTTTAAAGATTTCAACTAAAAACCATAGTCTTTATACGGAAAATAATTCCTTGCTTGCTTCTTTTTGTATTCTTTCATTATTTCCCATTGGATGCCCCATTTGAATTTTTTTGTGCAGACCTGTAAATAAACAGGTCACAAGAGGAAAGTTTATCTTGGTCCTGTATATATTTTCAAAATGTTATTATGCAATGCTTATTATTGTTCCCAAAATGCATGATTTGGTACTTGTTTATGTGAAACCCATGCCATTGCCTGTGCAATTCCCTAATTATGTAAATTCCCAGTGCAAACAAAGTGAGTATCTGATTATATCACTGCATTGTTTTTTTATCATCTTACCCACCCCTCTGACTGGGGCATCACTGAGTAAAGTCCCAACATTAACCTATTGAGGACCATAGAAATTATACAAGCACCCTTTAAAAGCAAAACAAATAAATGAAATGTGATACAAGGTGCTAGATGTAAATAAGACTTTGCTTAAACCTCAAAAATAGACATTGTAAAACTTTTCTCTTTTTCACACAAAAAAGAGAGTGTGAATTTGGAGCTTGGAGAGAAGAAAACATGTTTTCAAACTCTTCAAGTTACTCATAACTCTACTTAAACATTGTACAGATAAGTATTGATATTCGCTATAAACAAGACTGCTAAGAATAACAATCATGTCTGTAGGTCTGCCACTGAATTTAGACTGGACTTATTTAAAATGTTATCTTCTCGGAATAATGTAGTGTTGGCGTAAAAGGCACAATATTTTAAAACCATTTTTCAGAATGTATTCTTAAATTTCCATCTAGCCCGAGCACTGTGAAATCTTCCCAAAGACATTAGAACAAAAATTCCATTATATATGAACATGCATAAATGGGGTGCTGCTGGGGGCCAATTTATACAATAGACAATATCCAGCGCACTCACCTATCCACTAAACAGCAACTTCAATGTTGACTGATTTTGGTTTTTTTTTGGTTTGGTTTTTTAAACACCTAATCTCGGCAAAAATAATGGAGGATTAGTTACATTATATGATCATACATTGCGTAAGCCTGCCACAACGTCAATGTTCCCCATCTTTGGTGGGTACAACTCTATGGGCCTGATGTCTGCTCTTATGAGATTAACCTACTTACTTGGGGAAAAAAATCCATCTGGGTCTCTCTGCAGTACAAGGCTAAATAGGGCCCTGGAATGAGGCACCTGTGACAGGGAGTAGTGCAAAACCAAGATGTTGGCTATACTCATATATATATATATATATATATATATTTTTTTTTTATTTGTGTTAAGGGCTCATGATAGTACAGAAGAAACAAACACTGATAAGTGTAGGATGGTATTAAAAGAGCAAGTCGGTTGTGGTGTGCCGGAACCGACGATGAGGTAGGCCTGTAAATAAAGAGGGCCCACCAAGAAGAAATGTAATAGAAAAAGAGTTAATATAGAGGAGTGGGTGGGAGGGTGATGCAGCGCTGACCTCGAACGGTATGGAGCCAGGTAAGGGGTGTCCCTTAAGTAGGGAAGAGATGTGTCATACGACCCTCCCACAATTACAGGCCAAAAGGCTTTAATACTTGAGTTAAGGGCTCATGATAGTACAGAAGAAACAAACACTGATAAGTGTAGAATGGTATTAATAGAGCAAGTCGGTTGTGGTGTGCCGGAACCGACGATGAGGTAGGCCTGTAAATAAAGAGGGCAAAAGTAGAAAATCAAATTTATTACATACCAGCAATATACATTCTTTTAACCAGAAATGCCTTGAAAGGCATTTCTTACTTCTTGTACCGGGTTAGGTATGTATCTAGAGTAAGCAGATGATTTCCAGTGCCCTAGTGACTTGATAACATGTACTGGAATGTTTACACTGGATGCTGTGGCGGCCGCTCCTATGCAGAAGGAGTGGCCCGAACAGTTAGCTGATTTGAGGCCCAGCTGTGTAAGTAAAGACCTGACATGTGTCATAAAGGTGGTGGTAGTGAGTACCGAACCTTGTAGACGGAAAAGTGGTTGAGATGGTGGTGCGTTGATATGCTGGGTATATTTGATATGCTGGGTATATGAGTCCAGTAGTTTGACGGGGCACCACCTGTTGTGAGTAGGATAGTATTTAAGGAGTGAGGCAGAGTTAAGATATAATAGTCCATGTGTTTTGTTAAGTGTGAATGAAGTAGGATGTGAGTGGACTGTGTTGTGTTGATGGCGGTAAATTCTCTTGGTCTCAAAAAACCATAACAAGCTACATATATAGCGGTTTTAATGACGAGATTTGTGTTGTTGGCAAACAGTTTTAAATCTAGTAAGCTAGATAAGTCTTTAAAAATATGGAAGTCTATAGGTAGCCTCTGGGCCGTACGTGGGGGTTCGGATCTCTGAATACCCGTAAGGATGTTCTTAATTTGGTAGGAGGACATGAAACTTGAGTTGTTTGGTTGTAAAGTTAGCATGTGATGTTGGACGCCTGTTAGATATAGTTTGATTGTGTTGTATGATAGTTTGAGGTGGCAAAAAGAAGCAAAGCCCAACAAGGATGTCATGATGAAAGGTTGTAAGATGTTGTGTTCTGACAGGAATCTTTTAAATAAAATGAAGGCCCAGTCGTAAGTTTTCCGGGTATTGGTAGACAGTGCTAATTGGGACAATGTCCTGCTATGTTGCATGATAGCATCTAGTCCATTACTAGATGGTGGAATAGTGGAGTGGTCGTGGCTGTGAGTGCGGCTGACGGGAGTATTTGCCGAAAAGCCTGGAAATTAAAACGAGACAAGTTGTCAGCAGCCGTGTTACATACACCTGGAACATGAACACAAAACAAGAATAAATTATGACATGCAGCCAGCCAAGTGAGTTTTCTCAGGAATCTCATAATAGTCAGTGATTTAGATCGGCCTTTGTTTGTAATGTGACAGGTTGCTTAGTTGTCTGAGTAGCAACGTACTGATGAACCTGCCCATAAATGCCCCCATGCCACGGCAGCCCCCACGATGGGATATATCTCAAACAGAGCTGAGGTAGTGGAAAAACCCTCCAAGTCCTGAACCTCTGAAGGCCAGCTGCCCCAAAGCCATTCGTTCCCGAAAATTGCTGCAAAACCTGTACTACTTTTACCATTCCAGGTGGTTAAAAAGTTTCTCCACATAAGTAGGTCTGCCGTGGCTTGGGTATCCAAGGGTAACCTGTGTGCGTCATGTCTAAAAAGTGGGAACATGTAAAGGAGTCGTGAGATGAAAGCTCGGCCTTGAGGTATGATGCGCATGGCAAAATTCAGTGACCCAAGCAGAGACTGTAATTCTTTGCGGTTGCAAGTACCGAGTTGTATGTAGAGATTTTTGTTGGCAAGAATGTTTGCTACCTTGGTGCGTGGCAGGCTAGCTTGCATGGTGGCCGAGTCTAGCATGATACCCAGGAATGTGATGAAGGTATCTGGTCCTTCAGTCTTGGTGGGGGAGACTGGGACGCCCACCTGTTTGAAAAGGCTGATGGTTTCTTTGAGGCTACTGGGAGGGGAAATATTCTCCTCGACCAGTAAGAAATCATCCAGATAATGTATAACTGTAGGGCATCTGGCTATATTTAATAACAACCAGCATAGGGTTTCGGCGAATACGTTGAAAATGGCCGGACTACTTTTGGAAGCAAAAGTTAAGAGTGAGAAAAAATAGTAGTTCCCGGCCCACTTAACACCATGCAGGTGCCACAGTGTAGGGTGGATAGGCAATAACTTGAAGGCATTTGTTATATCAGTCTTGCTGAGCCATGCTCCGACCCCTGCCTGCATGATAGCCGTAATGGCGTGATCTATGGTGGAATATTGCAGTGAAAATTCCTCAGAGGGTATGAGGGAGTTCAGACTAGGAGTGGCAGAGGTGTGAGGTGCAGATAGATCGATGATAAGTCTCTGTTTGTGGGAAGATTTCCCCGTGACAATACCGATGGGTTTTGTCCGCCATGTGGTGAAAGGAGGGGACTGGAAGGGCCCCAATAGGAAGCACTCTGCCACTTCTGTGGCTATGATTGTGTCCACCGCTGTAGGGTTTTGTTGTGCGGAGTGTAAATTAGGACATTCCAGGATTCCGGAAGGCATGTGTATGAGACCTGTGTGGAATCCTTCTGATAGACCTGAGATAATGAATTCTACCAAATGTCTAGATGGATGATGTGACAGTAATGCCGTAAGTACAGAAATGTTTATCGAAGTTAAGTATTGTTTAGGGTACATTTTATTTGGACACATAGTTTTAGCATGTGCCCTGAAACATTTTGAACATATATGCAATAACCGACATCCACTGTAATTACATGCTCCAATTATTACATATCTGGGACTTGCCCAGAAACTTGATAGGCCGTCCCAGTTTGTCTTTGGGTGTTTTTTCTGCAGAACCAGCGGAACTAGTGCCCTGCGAGGAGGTAGGTTCGTTCACAGTGGTTGGACAGAAATTAGCCGTATGAGTCATGGAGGAGCAGTATGCACAAGCCGGCGTTCTTAGACCATGCAAAGTGCCTGCAGAAAATGACCGTATCAATCTTGCTCCAGTTGGACCTTGTTCCGTACTGGGAGAAAGCGCCAGACACTTTGGCAGAAAAGGATCTATGGTAATCATAGAAAGCTGACCCACCATATTTGTTGCCCAGGTCCACCAGCTTGTGCATATACAAGTCAAACTCCTCATGTCTGTGGGGATATACAGCACAGATAACATCATGATAAATGCCAAATGCCAACACAAATTCAGGGATAGTCAGTTTCCTATTTAATCGGGAATCCCTAGATTTGACCACCACAGAAATATCGTCATAAGCGTATGTCTTATGTTCCACGACATCCTGGGAGGCAATCAGCAATGAAGCCAAGTTGATATCTTTCTTTACCTTCCAAGATATCTTTTTTGAGGTGCTCAGGTATCATATGGGCAGGGTAAACCTCTTGATCATCCGAGGTGATGGCTGGAGAAACTGATTGCAACTCGACCAGTACTGGAGGGGTTGCAGCGGCCGATCCAGCCATGGTAAGGGCTGTAGTAACCGATTCAAATTTCTCCAGCCTAGAATTGACCTTGCTCATGGATGCCATGAGGGATGAGAGCATGACATGTATATCTCTTGGTTAGACTGGCTAGTCCCTTCCCCAGCGTCCATGTTATCGGTTGAGGTGTGCAGTAACTTGTAGAGTTCCGTTTTCCTTGCTGTTGCAGGAAATGTGATTTGACGTCTCCTGAGTTCGTTGGTTATGCGAGGGATTGTCCATGACCTGAAAGATGCTGGACTAGCCACCTCTCCTCCCTGTGATGGGGTGTTTGCTCTAGCCGGAGTGCCCGGTAGGGAGAAATCCTCTACCCCTTCTTGAGACATACTAAATGACAAAATATTTGGTTAGTGTATGAAAACCCAGGGGTGATACTGGCAGGCTAACTAGGCCTTAAAGGCGAAGAATGAATCTAGTTTTGACAGATGAGGCCCTGCTAGTTGCCAAGTGGCTATGAGAGGCTCTATGAGTTGGCGCGAGGGGTTATTGAGGCCACCCGTCGTAGTGGCAGGAATCGTAGGCCTCCCGGTCATATTAAAAGAAAACAGGGGGAGGGAGTGACAGGTGAGGCCCTCTCTATAATATGCGAGGCGGCTTACTCACGTGTGCCCCGATGGCGTTTGCCTCCGAAACGTTGAGGTGGGGTTTTGGCCTCAGCGGAACACTAAACGATAGGCAGAGATGCTTAGAAGGGAGGTACCTATTTGGGCCTATACCCCTAAGTTGCCAGTACTCTCTGGCCTAGGAGAATGAAACGTATGTGAACTACAACGTGAGCAGGCTTATGTACCTGGTAGTATGTATAAAGTTTTGAGATTCGACAGGTATGAAAACCTGGATAAACCTAAAAGGGTAGAAAACAAAATGTGATAGAGTGAGAATGGATCATGTGAGACCTGTGTAATCTGTATGGGCTGGGATTAGGGCTTCTACCAGTATGTGTGGGAGGTGTAAAAGTCTATGAGTATGATAGTGACATGACTGCCCATGCTTGGTGACAAGCGTTACGCTGAGTCCGATACCTAGCAGCAGGGGATTTGGCCGTGTAATGTGTATATATGGAAGGTGATCAGATGATATGCATGTCACTAAACTGATCTGGGAAATGCAAGGGACTTTTAATGTGAAATGACAATATGCAGAAAATTTTGCTGTAACGTGACGTATGAATGGTTGAACCAAAACGTGTGATTCAAACCCGAAAGTCTTGTGAGACATATATGACCATGTTCTTGAATACTCGTGTTACGTCGTCTGAGTATGTCAAGAAAAGACCTGAGTTTGTAAATGCCATGTAAAAACGTGATGTACATGGTTGTAAGTAAAAGCATGATTACCAACCTTAGAAATAAGCCATAATCGTAGGCTAACTATTACATGAAATCTATAATTTATTAAATTAAAATCACTATGATCTAAACCAATACATGGGAGACAATTTTAACCAGATAGGAACTTAGTATCATATGCATAAGTATGGCAAGTATATCTGATTTATACGAATTCATGACAGTACTTAAAATAGGTAAAACCGAATTTGCTTAAATATACAACAGAAACAGAGTTTGCCCTATGACAGATGTGAATTGAATGTGTGCATAACTGAGCAAACTGCCGAACGCATACTTAGAATGAATAGAAAGAAAACCAGTGAAATCGTCAAAATTTGACCGACCTAGATGAGAGGTATGTAACAGGCGAAACGGAAGGCAGCATGAATGAGAGCTTCGGTACAATGAAGCGACAATGAAATGAGACGAAATGGTGTTTAGAAACATACCGAAAGGATTATGGCACGGACAAGTGATACCGAAATGAGAAATTAACGTATGCAATTGGGGCCTGGCCGGAAAGCCAGAAAGCCGTAGTGAGGACCTGTTTGAGAACGGAACGCTGTGGGACTAAACCGGGTGTCGGACTTACGATTTTGAAGTCCCTGGGACGTTATCTACGATGAAGACCGGAGCCACGAGGAGCTGGACGGGCGGAAAACCTTGAAGAGGATTCCTGGACACAGCTACACGTGGAGAAATCGTGGGTTTCTGAAAAACCAAAATGGCGCCATACAAGAACCGGAAGTGGATCCTCATGCAGCGCTGACCTCGAACGGTATGGAGCCAGGTAAGGGGTGTCATATGCCCCTCCCACAATTACAGGCCAAAAGGCCTTAATACATATGTGTGTGTGTATATATATATATATATATATATATAAAACCAGGGGCTGCACTCACCTGAAAATGCATAAATAAGTGCTGCTGTGGGCCAATTTATACAATTTAAAAAACTAATACAATCTGTCAACATTGAAGTTGCTGTTTAGTGGATAGGTGAGTACGCTGGATCTTGTGCCTCCAGCAGCACCCCATTTATGCATGTTCAGGTGAGTGCAGCCCTATGGTTTCATATATATATATATCGTTTTGAAAAGTAGACACTCAAGGGTATTTCAAATGGTGGTATTTTAACACTTTCCATGCACTAATTCTACCATCAGTCTTTGTCAAACATTTGGGTAGTCATTTTTTTGTTTTATTTTGCTCTCACATTGTACTTTAGGTATGGATTCTCAGTTCCTGTTATGTGTTACTGACAAAGAACACCCCAATATGTGTTCAGCAACATCTTCCGAGTACAACCGTGCCCCCAATGTAAAGGTTTTATGGGTTTGCACATTGAAATTTGCCAGATTGGTTTGCTGGGCCTATGTTGCCTTTAAGACCGTATAGCAGCCCAGGAATAAAAATTAACCCCATCATGGCATACCATTTGTAAAAGTAGTCAACCCACGGTTTTCAAAATGGGGTATGTCCAGTCTTTTATAGTAGCCACTTAACCACAAACTCTTGCGAAAGTTAGCGTTCATATTAGTTTTTTGCATTTTTTTACACAAAAACTGCACTTTTACTGGTGATTTCTCGTAATGATAAGTTTTACTGTTTAAACATTCATATTTGTGTTCAGCAAAGTCTCCTGAGTATAACAATACCTCCATGTACAGGTTTTATGGTGTTTTGGAAAGTTACAGGGTCAATATAGGGTTTGCCCAATACAGTTTGCCAGATTGGTTTGCTGGGTCTGTGTTGCCTTTTGGGACCATATGGTAGCCCAGGAATGTGAAATAACCCAATCATGGCATACCATGGCAAAACATTTGGTTTGGTTTCTTTCTTCTGAAACTCGGCACTTTGGTTTGTTTCTTCCAAAATTCGGGACTTCAGCAATTCGGGCCTTTGGGAATTCCATAACCCTAACCCTACTCCTACCTGTACCCCTAACCCTACCCATAATTCTACCCCATAACTCTAACTCTACCAATAACGCTACCCATAACCCTTACCCTAACGCTAACCCTACCCCTAACTCATAACCCTACTCTTAACCCCAACCCTAACCTTACCCCTACCTCTATCCTTAATCCTAACCCTACCTCTACCCCTAACTCTACCTCTATCCTTAACCCTACCTCTACCCCTAGCCCTACTAGGGGTAGGGTTAGGGAAAGGGTTCGTGTAAGGGGTAGAGGTAAGGTTTGGGTTAAGGATAGAGGTAATAAGATTTTATTATAAAATATTATACATATATAGGAAAAGTGTGTGTGTGTATTAGACATGTGCAATTAGTTTCGTTCCGAATTTAAATTAGGATGAATTTCGGCAATTCGGACATTCAGATGTTTCTGAATGTCCGAATTTCCAACGTGCCAAACCGAACCGTATTGCCGAAGTGCTTCGGATTTCTGAAAAGTGGCAAAACAGGAGAGGGAGTTAAAATTAAGGGAATGATGACAGGAAACTAAAACAAACCCTTACCCCAACCTTCCTCTAACCTTACCACTAACCCTACCCCTAACCCTAACTCTAATCCTTAACCCTAACCCTACCTCTACCCCTAACTCTACCTCTATCCTTAATCCTACCTCTACCCCTAACCCTACTAGGGGTAGGGTTAGGGTAAGGGTTCGTGTAAGGGGTAGAGGTAGGGTTTGGGTTAAGGATAGAGGTAGGGTTAGGGGTAGGGTTAGTGGTAAGGTTAGAGGAAGGATGGGGTAAGGGTTTGTTTTAGATTCCTGTCATCATTCTCTTAATTTTAACTCCCTCTCCTGTTTTGCCACTTTTCAGAAATCCGAAGCACTTCGGCAATACGGTTCGGTTTCGCACTTTGGAAATTCGGACATTCAGAAACATCTGAATGTCCGAATTGCCGAAATTCATCCTAATTTAAATTCGGACCGAAACGAATTGCACATGTCTAATACACACACTTTTCCTATATATGTATAATATAATATAATAAAATCTTATTATAACATATTATACATATATAATACATATATATGATCTCATTATAAGTGTATTTTGAGATATGTGTACACTTATAATGAAATCATATATATGCATTATATATGTATAAAATATTATAAAATGCTTTAATTATTTTATAATATATTATACATATATAATATATGTATAATATACTTATTTTTTTTTACTTTTTAGCAACCTGGGCGACAGTCTGACAGTTTAGACAGTCCCCCTGCTTGCAGCTCCTAGACTCCTGTTGCGGTGATGTGATCATGGTGATCACATGTCCCTGGAGGGTCAGGGTGGCCGCAGCTGCAGGGTTACTGCTGGGGTCTCCGGCAGTCCCCCCGAGCGTGACCGCCGGAGATTACCGCGGATCTCCGGTCCAGGTATGTCCAGGGTTCCTATTTGCCAAGGTCGTACTAGGTACGTCTACGGTCGTTAAGGGAATATACATAGATATTTAAATAATTTCGTTTTAAGTGTATTTTGAAATGAATATATATAGATTAATATCAAAATGCAGTTAGAATAAAATTACGTATATATAATTTTTTTAATTATTTTTACAGTTTTTGTTTATTTTAAATTATTAATTTTTTATAATCTATATATAAAATATATATAGTTATATATATATTATATATATGTGTAATTTTACTCTAAGTGTATTTTTATATTAATATATGTATACATTAATAAAAAAAAATACACTTAGTATGACGTTATATATAAGATACACCCTGTTCCAAATTATTATGTAAATTCTATTTAAGTGTCACAAAGATTAAATATTTTGTTTTTCAGTTTAACTCATGAATGGCATTGTGTCTCAGGGCTCTTTTGATCACTGAAAACAATCTCGGACACCTGTGATAATTAGTTTGCCAGGTGAGATCAATTTAAAGAAAAACTAGTAAGGAGGGTGTTCCACATTATTAAGCAGAGCACCATTTTCATGCAATATGGGTAAGACAAAGGATCTCTCTGCTGCCGAAAAGAGTGAAATAGTTCAATGCCTTGGACGAGGTATGAAAACATTAGATATTTCACAAAAACGTAAGCGTGATCATTGCACTATTAAGAGATTTGTGGCTGATTCAGAGCACAGACGGGTTCGTGCAGATAAAGGCACATTTAGGAAGATTTCTGCCACATCCATGCTTCGGATCAAGAGAGCAGCTGATAAAATACCATTACATAGCAGCAAACAGATATTTGAAGCTGCTGGTGCCTCTGGAGTCCCACGGACATCAAGGTGTAGAGTCCTCCAGAGTCTTGCAACTGTGCATAAACCTTCTTTTCGGCCACCACTAACCAATGCTCACAAGCAGAAACGGCTGCATTGGGCAGAAAAATACATGAAGACTCATTTTCAAACAGTCCAGTTCACTGTTGAGTGCCATGCAACCCTGGATGGTCCAGATGGCTGGAGTAGTGGATGGTTGGTGGACGGCCACCCTGTTCCAACAAGGCTGCGACGTAAGCAGGGCGATGGTGGGGTCATGTTTTGGGCCGTAGTCATGGGAAGAGAGCTGATCGACCCCTTTAGGGTCCCCGAAGGTGTAAAGATGACCTCTGCAAAGTATGTGGAGTTTCTGACTGACCACTTTCTTACCTGGTACAGAAGGAAGAACTATGCCTCCGTAATAAAATCATCTTCATGCATGACAATGCACCATCTTATGCTGCAAAGAATACCTCTGCATCAATAAGTCATGGTGTGGCCTCCATCCTCCCCTGACCTCAATCCTATTGAGAACCTTTAGGGCATCCTCAAGAAAAAGATCTATGAGGGTGGGAGGCAGTTTACATCCAAAAAGCAGCTCTGGGAGGCTTTTCTGACATCTTGCAAACAAATTCAAGCAGAAACTGTCCAAAAACTGACAAGTTCAATGGATGCAAGACTTGTGAAGCTGCTATCAAATAAAGGGTCCTATGTTAAAATGTAACGAGACCTGTTAAAATGTTTAAAAAGTTAAAATGTTGTTATAAGTTTGATTGAAATTGCTTTTGATTTCAGTAAATATGCTGCAAACACAACAAATAATTTTTTTTTAGTTTTTTACAACCTATAAAGTGTTTTGAAACTTACTGTGCGTAAAAATTTGGAACAGTGCATTGTAAGTTTTTTATGTTTAAATACTTTTGCTATATTTATGGAGGCATGAGGGGCCCAGGGGGGCTTTATGGTGGTTGTAACACTATAGGGTCAGGAATATATGTTTGTGTTCCTGACCCTATAGTGATCCTTATTTTTTTTTATTTTGTGTTGTTTTTGTCACCACAGCCAAGGCATACCATGCAAATTAATGAAACACCCATGTTGCCATTCATATTTATAGCATGGTAGGGATGCCAAGTTTATTGGTGTTAACATAGACGTTTTCAGAATTGTACATGAGTACACCCTGAACATGAGGTGATAGCATCAACCTGAACATAGATGTGCTGCAAAGTTAAGTGCATTTAATACATACCTCCAATCAGGCCCGGACTGGGAAAATAATTAAGCGCAGGCATTTTTGAATCACAGTGGCCCAGACAAAGGGGGCGTGGCCAGAGAGGTGGTGTTTTGTCATCACCAATGATAAACATGCCCCCTCTCAAAGTGAGCATGTTGGTTTAATGCTCTTCCAGAGCAGCCCATGCGCAGAGCTCTGCTGAAGAGCTCTAGCATGAGAAAAGGGCCCTGTATTTGTTCTGTCTTTGGTGTCTCCATAAGCGGGATACCAGAGGACAAAATGGAAAGAAACGTGTATTGTGCATGTCTGGAGGCTGCTTGTGGGATTGCATGTGTGAGGAGTGAGCTGATCGTGGTGTGGTGTTTTGTGTAAATATGTTGGTTTCAATTGTGATGTGTTTGTGGTGTAATATGTGTGGCTAAGGACTGAAGAGTGTGAGAGAGTGTGTGTATAGGGGGTGTAACGAGTGTGTGCATAGGGACTGTAGTATATGTGTGTGTCTGTGTGCATAGGGGATCCAGAGTGTGTATGTCAGAAATGTAGTGTGTGTCGATAGGGGATCTTGTGTGTGTGTGTAGAGGATCCAGAGTGTGCGTCGGGATCCAGAGTGTTTACAAGGAATGTAGTGTTTGTAAGTGGTGTAGTGTGTTTAAGGCATTGTGTGTGTGGAGTGCACTGTGTGTGTGTGAGAGAGGTGCAGTGTATGTGTGTGAGGGGTGCACTGTGTGTCTATAGGGAATCTTTTGTATGTGTAGAGAATCCAGAGTGTGTATAGGGGAACAAGTATGTGTGTGTAGGATATCTAGCGTGTTTACAAGGAATGTAGTGTAAGTGGTGTAGCGTGTATAAGGCATAATGTGTGTGTGTGAGGGGTGCAGTGTGAGTGTATGTGCTTATGTGTGGTGCAGTGTTTGTGCACCAGTGTGTGTGAAGGATGCACAGTGTTTTTGTGTGGTGCAGTGTGTTTGTGTGTGATGCAGTGTGTGTGTGCGATGGGTGCAGTGTGTTGTGTGTGTGTGTGTGTGTGTGTGTGAGAGAGAGAGAGAGAGAGAGAGAGAGGTGTGAAGGGTGCACTCTCTGTGTGGTGCAGAATGTTTGTGATGGGTGCACTGTGTGTGTCTGTGTGTGTGGTGTAGCATGTGTGAAGGGTGTAGTGTGTGTGGTGCAGCATATGTGAAGGGTGCTCTGTGTGTGTCTGTGGTGTAGTGTGTGTGTGTGTGTGTGTGTGTGTGTGGTGCAGATATAGGTAAATATATATTTATTTATTTTAATAAATAAACCATATACTAAATTTCCTTTTTTTGTTATATTCACCCCTCCCTTCTTACCTATGCCCAAGGAGGGGGAAGATTGCAGCCCTGGTGGTCTGGTGGAGAAGCCCTGGAGGTCCGGTAGTGAGATTACCCGCTGCAACATCTGGAGCGTTGCCACGGTAACCACGCTCCGACCTCGCGAGTGGAGCTGCTAGATAGAGCCCTATTTCCTCCCTCCTACCTCACGGCTGCCCAGTAAAGTGCCTGTGGGATGGTGAGAGAGATCTTTCATCTCCCAATCGGCCGATGAAGACACATCACAGGGCAAGCTCTAAGATAGCGCTGGCCCTGCAGGGGCTGGCAGAGGAGATCCTGTAATCTCCCGTGCCGGCCTTGGCCCAATGCCATCGCGGCCCACCAGGCATTTGTCCAGTTTGCCCGATGGTCAGTCCGGGCCTGCCTCCAATGCACATCTCATCATATTAAAGTGACACTCTATGCTCTATAACAACTTAATCTCATTGAATTGGTTATGGTGCCAGGACTCTCTTGGTGCTGGCCCTCTATTCAGTGTTAACCATTTTTAACAGTTTAATAAATAATGAGGGTTCATGGGCAACATGGCCACTGAAGACAAGGCTAAGGCAGAAAAGGTAAGGCTTAGAAATACCAATTCATACAGTAATGTTTGGCTGTGACGCAGGGATCGACCGATATTGATTTTTTTAGAGCCGATACCGATAATCTGTGATCTTTCAGGGCGATAGCCGATAACTTGCCGATATTCTGTACATTTACCATTTTGAAAAAGTACAACTATTTCTAAAGGTAAATGCACAAAATATACATGCCACATGTAGTGGATGCAGTGTGTTTAGATAGGGGAGCTGTGTGTGTTTGTGTAGTGGATGCACTGTCAGGGGAGGACTGAGAACCCTCAGGACCCCCGGGCAAAATAAATCAAGGGCCCCCTTACAGGCCCCACCCATACTCCGCAGCAAGCGCCACCCATGTCCCGCCTCCATGCACCGCCTCCAGCCACACCCTACACAATCTTTAGACACAAGGAACAAAAGTGCAATAATCCCTTCGAGGCCCCAGTAGAGACTACAATTGAGGGCTAATGGGCCATGGAGGGGGGTCTTTCTAGCAGAGGCTATCTCAGTGTCCTTTAGAGAGTGTGTTAGAAAGAATCCCCTCCAGGCCCCATTAGAGACTACAATGGAGTCTAATAGGCTTGGAAGGGGGTCTTTCTAACAGAGGCCATCTCAGTGTCCCTGCTGGAAACAGTCGCCTCCAGGCCCCAGTAGAGACTACAATTGAGGGCTAATGGGCCATGGAGGGGGGGGAGCATTCTAGCAGAGGCTATCTCAGTGTCCTTTAGAGAGTGTGTTAGAAAGAATTTCCTCCAGGTCCCATTAGAGACTACAATGGAGTCTAATGGGGCCTGGAGGGGGGTCTCTCCAACACTCTGGTTCCTATTCACAATATAGCAACACAACATAGCTCACTGATACCTAGGCCAAGTTAGCTCCTCTTACCTATATTACTGTTGCTGGCTGGCAGTCTGTGGGCTTGCTGGAAGGCTGTGGGCTTACTGGCTGCGGCTGGCAGGCTGTGGGCTTGCTGGCTACTGCCGGCAGGCTGTGGGCTTGCTGGCTGCGGCTGGCAGGCTGTGGGCTTGCTGGCTGCGGCTGGCAGGCTGTTGGCTTGCTGGCTGTGGCTTGCTGGCTGCGGTTGGCAGGCTGTGGGCTTGCTGGCTGTAAGCCTAACTGGTGGCCTGTGGGCTGGCTGGCTGGCTGGCTGGCCGGCCTGTGGGCTGGCTGGCTTGCTGGCTACTGGGGCACTTGTAGATTATTTAAAGAAATAATCCATGCACAATAACCACTACTGCTCTGTGTAGTCGTTATGGTGCCAGGAGGGCCGGACCCCCCTTTCAGAGTAAGTAGGCAAATCGTTTAAGATCAGTTTGACAACTTACCTGGGGTCTGCTGGGATATGAGGCTGTAGTAGGGTATAGGAGCAGTGGTGAAATGTGTAAGGGGTGCCGTGTGTGTAAAAGGTTCAGTGTGTGTGAGGGGGTGTAGTGTGTGAATGTGTAGGGTGTGTGGGGCAATGTGTGTATGAGGGGGCTGTGTATGTGTGTGGCAATGTTAGTATGGGGGGCTGTGTGTGTATGGGTGGGCAGTGTATGTGTGTGTGAGGCAATGTGTGTAAATGTGTATGGTGTGTGTGGGTGTATGGGGGGCAGTGTGTGAATGTGTATGGTGTGGGGGGGCAGTGTGTTTATGGGGCTAGAGTTCACTCTCCCCACTGCGACCACCAGGAATCCCTGGTGGTCACAGTGTTGAGAGTGAACTCTAGCCTGTAGCTCCAGGGCTAGTTTACTCTCGCAAGAGCCGTAACGTTGCCGTGGTAACCGCGGCAACGATCTGTGCTCGCGCAAGGACCCAGAGGAGCTGCAGGCTGAGCTCCCGGGTCCTCTCTTCCTCCCTCCCCTGCCGGCTGCCCGCACGGTGCCTGCGGACAGGGGAGGGAGCAATTGCCCTCCTCTTACTCCCCCCCCTCCCCCTCTTCTTACCCCCTCCCTTTCTCTTCTTACCCCCCTCCCTCTCTCTTCTTACCCCCTCCCTTTCTCTTCTTATCCCCCCTCCCTCTTTCTTCTTACCCCTCCTCCCTCTCTGTTCATTCCCCCTCTCTCTGTTCATTCCCCCTCTCTCTGTTCATTCCCCCCTCTCTCTGTTCATTCCCCCCCTCTCTGTTCATTCCCCCCCTCTCTGTTCGTTCATTCCCCCCCCTCCCTCTGTTCATTCCCCCCCTCCCTCTGTTCATTCCCCCCCCTCTGTTCATTCTGATCCCCAACCCCCCCTCCCTCTGTTCATTCTGATCCCCCCCCCTCCCTCTGTTCATTCCCCCCCTCCCTCTGTTCATTCTGATCCCCAACCCCCCCTCCCTCTGTTCATTCCCCCCTCTCTCTTTGTTCATCCCCCCCCTGTACTACCCCCCTCCCCCCCTCTCTGTTCATTCCCTCCCCCCCCCCCCCCCCCCTGTTCATTCCCCCCTCTCTCTTTGTTCATCCCCCCGTTCTTACCCACCCCCTCCCCTGTAGCGTGGCCGAGCTGCTGTGCGGTCCGCGGTGCCCGGCCGGAGTGATAGGAAGGTGCACACTGAGTGTGCACCTTCCTGTCAGTCCGGCCGGGTACAGGAAACAGAAACTTCTGTTCCGCGCGGAACAGAAGTTTCTGTTTCCTGTACCCGACCGGACTGACAGGAAGGTGCACACTGAGCACCTTCCTATCACTCCGGCCGGGCACCGCGGACCACGCAGAAGCTACAGGGGAGGGGAGGTGAGAAGCTGCAGCCGCCTGAGGCTCTTAAGAGAGCGCTCAGGCGGCTGCAGCATTTAAAGGGGCGGCCGGGCCCCCTGATGGCGGGCCCCCCTCCCGGCCGGGCCCTCGGACCATGTCCGAAGTGCCCGACCGGTCAGTCCGCCCCTGTGCACTGTGTATATAATGAATGCAGGGTTTGTTTGTGTAGTGTGTATAGTGAATGCAGAGTGTGTGTGTTTGTGTAGTGTGTATAGTGAATGCAGTGTGTGGTGTGTGAGTAGTGTGTGTAGTGAATGTAGTGTGCGTAAAGTGAATGCAGTGTGTGTAGTGTGCATATAATGAATGCAAAGTGTGCGTGTATAATATGCTGAGAGTGTGTGTGTTTGTGTAGTGTGTGTATATTGTGCAGAGTGAGTGTGTGTGTGTGTTTGTATAGTGTGTGAATATAATGAATGCAGAGTATGTGTGTTTGTATAGTGTGTGTATATAATGAAGGCAGAGTGTGTGCGTTTGTATAGTGTGTGTATATAATGAATGCAGAGTGTGTGTGTTTGTATAGTGTGTGTCTATAATGAATGCAGAGTGTGTGTGTAGTGTGTGTATATAACGCAGAATGTGTGTGTAGTGTCTGTATATAATGCAGTGTGTATTTGTGTAGTGTGTGTATATAATGAATGCAGAGTGTGTGTGTTTGTATAGTGTGTGTCTATAATGAATGCAGAGTGTGTGTGTAGTGTGTGTATATAACGCAGAATGTGTGTGTAGTGTGTGTATATAATGCAGAGTGTGTATTTGTGTAGTGTGTGTATATAATGAATGCAGAGTGTGTGTGTGTGTTTTTGTATAGTGTGTGTATATAATGAATGTAGTGTGTGTGTGTGTTTGTATAATGACATCAGTGTGTATGTTTGTATAGTGTGTGTATATAATGAATGCAGTGTGTGTGTAGTGTGTGTATATAACACAGAGTGTGTGTGTAGTGTGTGTATATAATGCAGAGTGTGTGTTTGTGTAGTGTGTGTGTGTTTGTATAGTGTGTGTGTATATAATGAATGCAGAGTGTGTGTAGTGTGTGTATATAATGCAGAGTGTGTGTGTAGTGTGTGTATATAATGCAGAGTGTGTGTTTGTGTAGTGTGTGTATATAATAAATGCAGAGTGTGTGTGTGTGTGTGTTTGTATAGTGTGTGTATATAATGAATGTAGTGTGTGTGTGTGTGTGTGTTTGTATAATGACATCAGTGTGTACGTTTGTATAGTGTGTGTATATAATGAATGCAGTGTGTGTTTGTGTAGTGTGTGTTTCTGAAGGGATGTGATTTGTGTAAAATGGGGGGCTGGGGGGTAGTAGGGGGCATTTTTTATTGTAATTTTATTTGTAATATTTGTTTTATTTTTATTTTTTTTGTCCCCCCTCCCTGCTTGTTACCTGGCCAGGGAGGGGGGCTATGTCAATCCCTGGAGGTCCAGTGGGATGTACTGAGCAGTGGGGGGGGCCCGCAGCAAGCTGTTACTTTCCTCCCAGCAGCTCCTCCAGCTCCCCAGTGCAAATCTCGCTCAGTGACCTTCATTCAATGTTAAACCATTGAAAACTTTTAACAGCATTTAATGGGGCCAGAAATCAAGGAAATTGCACATTTTTTACAGTTCTAATTTAGAAATTACACTTCACCACTTATTTATCCATTATTTTTGTCCATTCAAGATATATAGAAATGGGATCTGGTTTTCTACTACTTTCCTCTCCACCCTTTTCTAATCTCACTTCGATTATGTGTATTTCTCAATTTTTATACACATTAGTGATACTACACCTGCACAAGTGGTTCTTTTTATAAGAATCTATATGGTATATGTTATACACTAATCTATACATCCCTCTCATGAGTAATCAACTGGCTTCAATTGAAAAATTACCCTGTTTTGCCTAACCAAAACCACAATGTTTTACATGTATCCGTATCTTTCTATTTCTGTTATGTTGAAAATATCAACAAACTGTTTTGGGAAATCTGCTCTGGGGTATGGCATGCAATGAACTGAGAATGGTTGAGGTCATTTGATTTCTGGTGAATACACCACAAATTCCCCAATAAGTATAGCAAAAAAATCTAAACCAGTTTTCCCTCTGTATCTCCACCACCAAATTTATTTAATAGTTAAATGGCTTGTTACCTCTGGACTCCAATCACATATGGTATTGGTTGGCATAACAGAGACGCTACAATAACCTACAGTAACCTTCAATGCCACATTTGTGAGTACACAAGGTGGAACAGGAAAATGTACAATTCAATAAAACAAGACAGCTACATATGGCAGTGAATGGTAAACGTAGGGACTACAGGTACTGCAAGTTGCCTTTCAAAAGGTGCTGTATACGGTTCACCAAGACTCATGGAAAATACTGGGTTTTATTTACTAAACCAGGAATTGACCAATATTGCCAAAAAGATTGCAAATTGTGGTTCAAATCAGGAAAAGCAAACTTCATTACTTTTTTCTTTCTTTTATCTTGCCTGAAATGTGCAATTGCTAAATAAATTCTTCATTCATGGATTAGTGAGTAACACTATCGCCTATATAAGCTGTAGTACTAGAGTGGACATCGTTAATCTTATGATAGGTATTGGATCAGCGCTGAGTGATCTAATAGGACTGTGAACAAATCGAAAGCTGCAACCTATGGGTATGAGGTTCCCTCTAATAACCTCAAAGGAAAAATGGCAAAAACACAATAATAGGTCGCGCTAAATACAAATGGATGTGAAATAACAATGTAAAATAAATAAATAAAAATATAAAATATAACAAGATCAGAAAGACAAAATGAATAGGAATAAAATTGTTAATATTAATATCACTTGCATACACTCTTACAGTAAGGAACGGAACAGTTATAATGAATAGTCCCAATACTTAATAGTCTGATTGTATATTCCAATAAATAAGTGGAAGGCTTGGTATGTAGGAATTTCCAATGAAGAGAATGAATCTTCTAATTCATGGGGTGTCTTGACTCCGTGGTATACATGGAAAGACAAAACAAAGAAACTCCAATAGTGCAAACTGAGGACCAATAAGAGCAGGATGAATATAGGGGAGGTATATTACTCACCTATTATTGAGCATAAACTAGCTCAAGTATAATAAGCATTCAGTGGCGTCTGCCCCCCACTGGCGGGATAAGGTGAAGGTAATTCCTCGGTATAAAAAAAGGGGAAGAAAAACAACCAAATATAGTGCTCACTGTAGATATGATAAAAATGAGTATGAACAGTAGAAATGCAGGTACTCACATTTGGATGAGCAGGATATACTGCTCAATCTATTCGTTTGGGTGGTATAGTCCCCACCTAGGATTCTTTAGCAGGTATCAGCTTCACAGTAGTATATGACCAGGTAAAATAAATAAATAAATAAATAAAGGATATATGGCAAAATAATTCTAGGTAACACTAATATTCCTTTAATAAGATAATAAATATATAAAAACAGCCAACAGTTGGCTGTTTTTATATATTTATTATCTTATTAAAGGAATATTAGTGTTACCTAGAATTATTTTGCCATATATCCTTTATTTATTTATTTATTTATTTTACCTGGTCATATACTACTGTGAAGCTGATACCTGCTAAAGAATCCTAGGTGGGGACTATACCACCCAAACGAATAGATTGAGCAGTATATCCTGCTCATCCAAATGTGAGTACCTGCATTTCTACTGTTCATACTCATTTTTATCATATCTACAGTGAGCACTATATTTGGTTGTTTTTCTTCCCCTTTTTTTATACCGAGGAATTACCTTCACCTTATCCCGCCAGTGGGGGGCAGACGCCACTGAATGCTTATTATACTTGAGCTAGTTTATGCTCAATAATAGGTGAGTAATATACCTCCCCTATATTCATCCTGCTCTTATTGGTCCTCAGTTTGCACTATTGGAGTTTCTTTGTTTTGTCTTTCCATGTATACCACGGAGTCAAGACACCCCATGAATTAGAAGATTCATTCTCTTCATTGGAAATTCCTACATACCAAGCCTTCCACTTATTTATTGGAATATACAATCAGACTATTAAGTATTGGGACTATTCATTATAACTGTTCCGTTCCTTACTGTAAGAGTGTATGCAAGTGATATTAATATTAACAATTTTATTCCTATTCATTTTGTCTTTCTGATCTTGTTATATTTTATATTTTTATTTATTTATTTTACATTGTTATTTCACATCCATTTGTATTTAGCGCGACCTATTATTGTGTTTTTATCGTTAATCTTATGTTTATTTTAGTAGTTCATGTTTTATCATCACTCTTCTAAGCTGCCTGTGATTGATAGCAATTAGCGTTGCCCATATTAAAAGCTTTTTACCTTTTTTACGAAGTGCTCAAAGCAGAAAAAACTAAAATCACCATGGCAAGTATATGCACACAGTGATCAAGCGTTCACTCTTATCATTTAGGTATATAGTGGGTTAACGCTGTTCCTTACAGACACCTATGACAAATGGTGATGTACACACTCGTATACACAATGATACACAGATGTGAACATTAAAGCTTACATAGAAACAGACAGACACACAAATGCTTATACACAGTTGTATAACATTGGCGCCTGTGGATTTCTGCTATTAATGGCGCTGTTTCCATAGGAACACATTCCATATTCTTGTGTTTAGAAGTAGTAAGTAGACTGGAGCCTTGGTCAGGACATCTCCACTGTGAGATGGCGTGTTATAACAGGAGAAAGCATTAGCAGCCTCCACTGGTGACAAGCCAGAAGTGCAGCTAGAAAGTGACAGTTGTTGCAAGCTAAAATTGACCTGGTAACTATACTTTTTTTTTTTTTTTTAAATCATCTGCACTTTCTATTGGCATCATTATATAACCAGTAAAGTTTTGCAAGTTTGTTTTCAGTCTAAAAACATTGATTATTAAATAGAAGCATATTGTCTTTAATCTACAGGAATAGTTGTATAAAAATATCCAGCATAAAACTATAACACCCCCTTTTGTTATCTTTAATCAAAGAGCTAAAACACCTCTTCCTTGTAGACCACTTGTCGTTAGGAAGTGTATGTATTGTGTGGGAGCTTCAAGCTATCAAATGAAAAACTAAATGGCCTGTTGCAAGTCAATAGGTGACCTTTCAAACAAGAAACACACTTTTTTTCAATACAACAGTGCATAGGCACCTTTGCATTTAATGGAGTGACTTTTTTCATGGAACTGTTCCTGTACGCTCTCTGTGCATGTCTGCTGTTACTAAATTAGCGGCATCAGTAGGCTCTCATTAGCTGGTTACACTTTGTAGAATAATTAAAAAGGGCCTGTCACTTTCTAGCCTTTTTAATATTACTTTTACTCATCCCCTATATTTAACAAATACGTATTAATGAGGTATAAAAAATAACATAAAATGTAGAAATCAATATCTCTTTATCCTGTTATCCGGTTTATCCATTCAAGCTCCCTGTCATTGTAAGCTATGACCGTCACACATTTTTATCAGAATAAAAAACGATAGAGGAGAAATAAACAATGAATAATATTTATCAAAGTGGTCTAATTCTAAAATGTGGTGCAAAAATTTAAAATAGAAAGGAGTCACCAATGGAATGTTGCTGCTGGTTCCACTGGTTTCCATGGTGATTGCCTCACTTTTTAGAACAGAGCACTTTCATAGGTTATCTCCAGTGTTTCTGGTTCTTCTTTCCATTTGCAATGTTTGTCATGTCTTAAATGGATTATGACATCAACTGCTAAATCTTAAAGCAGCTCTCTCACCCTCCTCTTCCCAAAATGAGTATTTCATAATGATAAAATAACATGATGGCTGTGTTGCAAGTTCACTGGAAGTCCAACTTAGCCAAAAGATATAACAGGGAAAAAGGTCTCTCTACTACAAGATTCTCCATAGACCTTAGTACTGTACTCACACACATGCACAAGAGTAAAGTGCTGATGCAGGCTCCTTGCACCAGAATCTGTAGAGGGTGCAGCAGATCAAGATCAGGATCCGCCCGTGAGGGAGAGGTTCAAGTAAGTAAACTCACCTTCCCAGTCACTGGACACCAAGCCAGTTAAGGAACTGTACAAATTGTTTAAAACCCCAGAAGGTGACACAGCCATTCTAAATACAAATCTAAGAAGTCAGAGCCCCTCATGAAAAATGTTAACACAAGTTAAAGTTGAGTTTCAATGTTTCATTTAGGAGTGTGAACTACTGGGAGGTGAATGTTTCCCAGTAACATCATATCAGTAGGGTTGGCTCCTAGTTATGTGCAGAGCTTAGAATGACCAAGACATAGAAATTTAGAGGAGAAGGGTGGGCATGTTCCTTGACCCACTGCAGCACTCTAACTATTCTAAGTTAAGCTGTTCCATAATAATAGGGTGCAGAAATGAACACCACCATCAGTATCTTTCTATCTCCTAACATACAGCATTTCCATTTCTTCCTCCAAAAATACTAATAAGTAGAATGTCATGACATTTATGGGAATCATTGTGTAACTGTTAGCTTTCTACATTAGAAAGGTAAAAACTTATACATCACTCCCAGAAACCCCCTGCTGTGCTATAAAAAAGAATATGAGCGCAACTTGATTGGCTGCATCCTTTGCTGGTTTATGAAAGCTCAAGATTCAGCACAGAATGGGCATTTGTTCAATTAAAGGACCACTATAGGCACCCAGACCACTACAGCTCAATAAAGTGGTCTGGGGGCCAGGTCCATCTAGGGTTAACCCTGCAGCTGTAAACATAGCAGTATCAGAGAAACTGCTATGTTTACATTAGGGTTAATCCAGCCTCTAGTGGCTGTCTCACTGACAGCCGCTAGAGGCGCTTCCCACTGTGATTTTCACAGTGAAAAAAGGATGCTGTCCCTAGGAAAGCATTGAGAAATGCTTTCCTATGGACTGATTAAATACGCGCGCAGCTCTTGCCACGCATGCGCATTCGACGGATGAGGGAGCCCGGCACTGGAGAAAGGTAAGTGTTTAACCCCTTAACCCCTCTTGAGCCCGGCGGGAGGGGGGGGCTATTAACACTATAGTGCCAGGAAAACTAGTTTGTTTTCCTGGCACTATAGTGGTCCTTTAATTTATTTATATTTAAATTTTTAATGCACCGTCATTACAATACTTAAAAATCAGTGAGTTAAATTGAACCTGGTGTTCCTTTAAAAAAATAAAAATAAATTGATTGTTAGCCCTCAATGGCAGAAGTCATTTCCTTTTTAAAAGAATACAAATATGTATTTCTGACACTATAGTGCTGGAATCGATGTTTAGGTAACCACCCTCTAGCCATTTAGATTAAAGGTTTAAAACTTATCTTTCCTCCCACATTGTGCCGGTCCAATGCTTTCCTATGCTATTGCACATATGTGCCAAAACGCATCATTGTGCCAGTCCTCATGATGAGCATTCAGCATCTCCATGCAAAGCGTGGAGACACAGAACGCCAGTGCTGTGCACTGTGCAGCACTGGACTGGAAGCACCTTTAGTGGTCCCTGCTAGTGCTAGTTTCTTATAAAGCTGTGAGTGTATATAACATTAGATTTTTTTAGCTTTAAGTTGCTGCTGACTACCACTAGAAGTGTTACTAGGCAGCAATGTAAACACTGCCTTTTACATTGCTAAGACTGCATGGACATCCTATAGACCCCAGAATAACTACATTAAGCTGTAGTTGTTCTTGTCACTATAGTGTCCCTTTAAATAATAGATTACAATCAGTACGGTATTTAAACACAAATAGTTAAAATACAGGTATTCAGTTTTTTTATTAAAACCTCAAGCATGCCTATTACTTTGTATCTGCAGTTTCTGCCATGGACTTTTGATGCCTAGCTGTTCTTATACTCACTATTGGGTGAGGTGAAATATTTTTGTTTTTCTAAAACTTTCCTTGACCTGATGAAGGTGCTGACACAAACTCTGAGGGAAATGAGGTAAAATATACTCACATGGTAATACAAGGTCTACTTCCAACTTGGCTGGATCGGCAAGAGTCTGTGGCTTAAGGCAGGCCGCTAAATAAGCCCATAGGTGATTTACTGTATACAGGCCAACAGAGGAGAATAATAACCTTTGCCCTGTCGGTCACTGTAGCAACCAGATTCATTGCAGTATGGCTTTTAGTGTACGGATACAGCTGCAATAATCTCTATAAAACTACACTAAACTGCTTCTAATTATATGCCAAAAAGGGCTTACCTGAAGAGACTTGGAAGTTAAAACTTACAACAAACACATTGTTTTGCTTGCTTAGAAACTTATTGACTTAGAGGGCAGAGAAAGCAGTCAAGTCATATAGCCTCACTATTTTTAAAGGAACTCTCCAGGCTCCATAACAACTTCAGCAGAATTATGTTTTATGGTGCCAGGAGGCTGTTTTGCAAATCAGACAGAATTGTAAGACTTTAAATGATTACAGTATATTTTTACGGATTCACTATATATCAAGCATTTGGATGTGGAGTTTATTATTATTATTATTATTATCACTGTTTATATAGCGCTAACAGATTCTGTAGAGCTTTACAATATTATGAGAGCGGGGATTTAACTATAAATAAGACAATTACAAGAAAACTTACAGGAACGATAGGTTGAAAAGGACCCTGCTCAAACGAGCTTACATTCTATAGGAGGTGGGGTGTAAAACACAATAGGACAGGAAATAGCAATCAAACAAGGTGGGAGTGAAGCAGAGCTGGAGGAGAGAGTAGAGTGCATCCCTTTAGGAGAGAGCAAGAGACAGGTATGTAAGGTAGAGGTTACTGTGGGAGGCCATGAGCTTTCCTAAAGAGATGGGTTTTAAGGCACTTCTTAAAAGATGTAAGACTAGGGGGAGAGTCTGATGGTGGTAGGCAGGCTATTCCATAGGAAGGGAGCCGCCCGCGAGAAGTCCTGCAAGCGCGAGTTGGCCATACGGGTGCGGACAAAGGACAGGAGGTGGTCACGGGCAGAGCGGAGAGACCGAGAAGGGACATACCTATGGATCTGTGAGGAGATATAAGAGGGGCTACAGTTGTTCAGTGCTTTATAGGTGTGAATTATTACCTTGAGTTGACTCCTATAGGATACAGGAAGCCAATGTAAGGACTGACAGAGGGGTGAGATGTGAGAGAACCGACTAGAGAGGAAAATCAGTCTGGCGGCAGCATTCATTACAGACTGTAGCGGTGCAATATGGCTTTTGGGAAGACCAATCAGGAGAGAGTTACAATAATCCATGCGGGAAATTACTAGAGCATGGACAAGCTCCTTGGTAGCATCTTGCATAAGAAAGGGACGCATGCAGGCTATGTTTTTAAGATGGAACCTACAGGATTTGGCAACATACTGGATGTGAGGCTCAAAGGTGAGGCTAGAATCAAGTATAACGCGAAGACAGTGTGCTTGCAAGCATGGACTCATGTGGATACCACTAACTTGAAGGGACAGCGAAAGAGGAGGATCAGTATTAGGAGGAGGGAAGACAAGGAGCTCAGTTTTAGAGAGATTGAGTTTCAGAAAGGGGGAGGACATCCAGTCAGAGATGGAAGAAAGGCAAGCAGTGACACATTGCAGGACGGCAGGAGAGAGGTCCTGGGAGGAGAGATATATCTGGGTGTCATCAGCGTAGAGGTGGTAGTGGAATCCAAAAGAGGTAATAAGTTTGCCAATAGAGGCAGTATAAAGAGAAAATAGTCCTGACTCCAGCCAAGTCAGGACGAGGAAAAATAAGAGGAAAACCACGAGAGGACAGAGTCACAGAGACCAAGTCATTAAAGAGTTTGAAGAAGGACAGCATGATCAACGGTGTCAAAGGCAGCAGAGAGGTCAAGAAGAATTAGTATGGAGTAGTGGCCTTTGGATTTAGCCGCAATTAGGTCGTTAGTAACTTTGATAAGCGCAGTCTCAGTAGAGTGGAAAGGGCGGAAGCCAGATTGAAGAGGGTCAAGGAGAGAGTTGGAATTGAGGAAGTGAGACACATGGGTAAAGACAAGTCTTTCAAGAAGCTTTGAGGAAAAAGGGAGCAGGGATATAGGACGATAGTTAGAGGGGGAGGACAGGTCAAGAGATTTTTTTTCAGGATAGGTACTACAGTGGCATGTTTAAGGTCAGCAGGGACAATACCAGAAGAGAGAGAGCAGTTGAAGATGTGCGTTAAGGAAGGCACAAGACAAGTGGAGAGAGATCTGATAAGGTTAGATGGGACAGGATGACAAGTGGTAGGGCGAGAGGAAAGGAGAAGCGCAGCCATCTCTTGTTCAGTAGCCAGGGAGAAAATCTGAAGGGTAGGAAAGGCATGATTTACGTGTGATTGAGAAAGAGAACGTCAAGGAGGGGAGAATTCTTTCTAGCTGTTCAATTTTGTTGGTAAAGTAACATGCAAAGCTATCGGCAGTAAGGTTAGTTTGGGGGGTGGCCACAGCAGGGCGAAGAAGGGAATTAAAGGAGTCAAAGAGACGCCTGGGATTGCGGGAGCATGAACTAATGAGAGAGGAAAAGTATGACTGTTTGGCGAGGGCAAGGGTTGCGTTGTATGAACACAGTATGAATCTATAATGGAGAAAGTCTGACTGGGTGCGAGACTTCCTCCAGAAGCGATCAACACAACGGGAGCATCTTTGCAGATAGCGTGTTGATTTAGTATGCCACGGTTAGGGGGTGTGTCCTCCTTGAGGTGCTTGTTTGGAGCGGGGCTGCAGCGTTCAAGGCAGAGGTGAGGGTAGTGTTATATGCGGAGATGGCCATTGAGGGACAGGAGAGGGAGGGGATGGATAGCAGTTGTGCATCAACATCAGCTGACAGCTGCTGGAAGTCAATAGAATTAAGGTTCCTCCTGAGTTGAGGGGGGTTAGGCTGAGGTTGTTGGGTGAGGGGGTACTAGAGAGCAAACAATAAGAGGTGGTGATCAGAGAGAGCAAATGGAGTGTTGCAGATATTAGATAGTGTACATGCATAAGAGAAGATGAGGTTGAGGGTATTGCCAGCTACATGGGTGGGAGAATTAGCCCACTGCGAGGAAGTAATTGAAAGTAGTTTGGAGGCTGCTGAAGTCAAAAGGTGGGTTAATGGGAATATTGAAGTCACTGAGAAATAGGGATGGAATATTAGAAGAGGAAATAGGGTAGCCAGCCAGCAAAGTGGTCAAGGAAGAGGAGAGGGGAACCAGGTGGACGGGTATTTATTAGTAGTTATTAAAAGAACCACTCCACACCCCAAAAGCATATTGCTGAAGTGCCCTATGGGTGAGGAGTGCCCTAGTATAACCCACTTTTAAAAAAATGCAGATTACTACTTTTGTTAACTCACCTGAGCTAAGGGGCACGCTTTCCTTGAGACCAGCTCTTTCAGACCTACGACCAGTCTGGCTCACGCATCTTACAGTGTGCACAAATGCACAAACCAGCGTGCACGTGGGCACCAATTCAGAGGCTTCTCAGTGAGAAGCCTCTGATTGATTATTTCCCTATGAAGAAACTGAATGTCTCTGGGGAAGGGGGTTGGCTTGCTCAAGGGACACTCTAGGCACCCAAACCATGTCAGCCCATTGAAGTGGTCTGGGTGCCAACTCCCATCACTCCAACTCTAAAACATTTTTATAAACTGCAATAATTACCTTGCAGTGTTAAGTCCTACCAGACAGCCACTAGAGGGACTTCCTGCTTCTTAGACAACTTTTGGTCGACGCTAGACGTCCTCACGCTATGCATGAGGACTTCCAGCATCGCCGAAATCCCCATAGGAAAGCATTAAATAATGCTTTCCTAAGAGGAGGAATAATGCGCTCGTGCAGCCATTGCCGCGGACGTCAGCGGGTGAGGAGCGTGTGCGGAGCCTGACCCAGCGCTGAGGGACATTGCCGCTGGATTCAGGTAAGTGACTGAAGGGGTCTTAACTCCTTCAACGACGTGGGATAGGAGGGGGGCACTCCAGGATTCTACAGTGCCAGGAAAACGGGTTTGTTTTCCTGGCACTAGAGAATCCCTTAAGGCTGCAGTTCATAAGATCTGCAGTGTTTGCAAGCTCTTTTAAAATATACTTCCAATAAATACATGCATTAACAATGTATTTATGTATTCATTGGGGTATATCTACTTGGGCATTGGAATGTTGCTTTAAAGCAGGGGTAGGCAGTCTTTGGCACTCCAGATCTTGCATTCCCCATAATGCTGCCAAAGCATCAAGGGAAGTGTAGTCCAAAACATCTGAAGGTTCCGAAGGTTCCGAAGGTTGCCCCTATGCCTGCTTTAAAGCATAGATTACTCCTTCAGGGGTAATTTCTATAGCTTGTAATTGACTAAATATCTGTCCAAAAGTGTCAAAACATGTCTTGCTGTCATGTATCCATTATAGATCTACCACCAGATGTAGATCACTACATCCAGGAGCTGGCTTGAAGAATTGTATATGACTGTTTGCTCTCTAAGCAAACCCAGCAGGGAATTAACACCTCAGGGGGTGCAGAAATAGGTTGCCAGTATATAGAATTTAGCATCAGAGACCACCTCTGAACCCCAACAAGGTCCCTTTCCTGCCTATTTAGCTTGGACACCACAAATTATGGACAACATCAGCTCACACATGTACTGAATTGAAGACTTACTCGACCATACAGTCTTACTCCAGATTTACTCCAGCAGATAGATATTAGCTACATTTTGGATGTGCAAATGGGTACCCATGAAAATATAGTAGTTGGTTAACTGGGTAGCACTTCTTGAAACTTTTCACATGCAAATCAGTTCCCAGATTAAAAAATAATAAAAATCATGCATAGGTCACAGAGGAAACCCAGTTCGATTTACATGGAGGCAAATAGTCTCTACTGATAATATATCTAGTCTGACTCAAGGGTTCTAAGTATTGTGTACCTGTACAAAAACTGACCCTGTTAAACTTTTTCTATGTTTGAGTGTCAAAAAGGGAAAACAGAGCAGTAACTCGAGGAGCAGGCTTAACAACAAATATCCCATACAGAGTGAATTCACATCTATTCTTCCAATGGCAAAACTTAGATAAGTGTGAAAATATAATATTAAGAATGAGATGAAAAGTTGCGTCTGTTCAGCACCCTTCCCCCTCATTTCTGTACCTACAGCTGAGACACAGGAGGGCAAGTTAGTGACATGGGCTGGAGAGATCCGTGTTGTACGTCAAGTAAAGCGAGTGACAGCCAATAAAAAGCTGCTTGAAACACAGAGCATTCTCCGGGGGCATTAAAAAAGCCACGTGAATCACTCAGAGCATCATAAACTCACAACTACTTCTATATATATTTTCAGTTTTACACGCTCTGCAAACTGTAACGTGCTGTGTCAATCCATTCCATAGATGAGAAGAGGTCGATTAAGTTGTAAGTAAGCCTGTGTATTTCATAATGACCTGAATTGAGGCTTGTAACAGTCTTTCCTTTCTCCAAAAAGAAAACAGCCTCTGTCCTGCCTTTCGTTCACCTTCCAGGGTCTCACTGCTTCTCCAAAAGCAGTGGCCGAAAAAACAACAGCCCACCATCTGAAATTAGATGGTCCACTAATGACCCACTTACGGTCGCCAAATGCCAGCACATTTAACCACAGTCAGTAAAAGCAAAAACTATTATATTTTTTTTTGGTTTCTTTTTTCAGATATACGGTATCTGTTTGTTTATCCTCCAGTGTAAAAATAAGTACTGGATTAATGTTAAAACAGATGGGCAGACAGGAAGTCTGTGTGAATAGGAATGATAGTATTAAAAAATACAGGGATTCCCGTAAGAGCAGATATATGTTCTTCCGTATGATGGGGTACTGGTTTTGCTCCGTTTGAAAACATGAATGAACGTAAAATGTACTATCTCAAATCTTTCAACGCTTATAAAATCACCCATCAGGAGTAAAAAGAAATTAAAAACTAGGATTTGGTCATAGCACATGGCCATATTGTGTCCAGTCCACCACTAGATTAAATAAATCCAATATAGGGAAGTACTAACCTGATTTTAATATGGGAGATAATGACTGGCTTCTCAGGACTCTTGTTATGGGGCACCGATGTGTGAAGGATGACAAACATACCACACTGACACGCTTAACGGATGCCATTAGTGGATGGAGTATATTCAACTACTATATGCTGAATATACAATCAATTGATGATCACAAGGATTGACTGATTATTGGAAACAACCTATATTTTGGAAATATATCACACATTTTCCATCTTCTAAGACAGTTTTCCGCATCATTATGGATTGAGACAGATTTTTTGCATTATACTTTTTTGCAAGATGTTTTTGATGCTCACATGTTTTTACTATAGAGCAGCTGTACAATGTTTTGTTAATTCATCAGCCTCATCTGTGATTTTTAACACAGTAATAGGCAACCTCCAGCGATCCTGGAGACCATGACTCCTAAAATGTTAATTCAGACAGCTGGTAGGGTGAGAATGCTATGAGCAGCTGGCTGGCTGGGCATCCCAGGAGCACGCAGGCTGGCTGAGCATTCCAGGAGCACACAGGAGGAGTAACCTGTGAGAATGCTGGCTGGATCAGTATCCAGGGAAAAGCACCCAACATGCTACAAATTACAGACTATTGGCTGGCTGAGCACTATGGGTTTTAGTCCACTCCAGTTTGAGCCCCAGGAGCAGAGATATATGAAAGGACCAGATATTTGCTGCCTCTGGCGAAATCCAAAATTTGCATCTTCATATCCTTATACTAAATCAAAGATTTGCTCACGAGAGTGGTTTTCCAAGGTATTTAAAATAAAATAACTGTGTGCACATACCCAAAGACAGTAGCTTTTGTCTTAAGGGCATGTGTTAATAAGGCATTGGGTCATGCCTACAGTTCAGTGATTGCACTTGTTTAAAATCATATGGATGTCCTTCTATAGAGTGCCTCACAGACTGGAGCAGCATTACTGCCATGCAGTAGATAGTCAAAGAAAGGTCTGGGAACACATAGAAAATCCAAAGCAGAGTTTATTTGGAAAATGGGGGTGCAACGTTTCGGCTCAGCAATAGAGCCTTTAGTCTCTACTGCAAAGTTGAAACGTTGCAGCTCCACTTTCCAAAGAAACACTCTGCTTTGGATTATCTATGTGTTCCCAGATCTTTCTGTAGGTAAAGGCCAAAAACACTGAAAGAGACATGTCACTTTCAATTCGAATGAAGATTTTTGTTTTAGAATTTTAATCAAATGACGAGTTAAACTGTCACATATAGTAAGAATTCCAAATGTCACATAGTTCAACATCCACAGATGAGGTATCATAGGAAAATGTTCCGCTGACAAGCAAGTGTATTGCATCTCAAGAAAATGGTGTAGATGTCCACAGATGTGTAAATAAGGAACTGCTGCCAATGAAAAGGAAATGGTATTTCCTGAATTGTATCTTTTCAGTCTTCCTTCAGTTGACAAATCAACAGATAAATGTTGTACATTTATGTACTTTAAACCCATAAAATATTTATCCAGAATGGGCTAGTACCCCTTGACAACCTTATTTATTTTGTCCTTAAATCTGGATCATGACAAGCATTTATTTAGAGTACACTTTTAAGAATTCTAAAACAAATACTGAGTTAGGTGCCTGCAGTCAAAGATTTTAACGGCCATGGGTCCCAAACTCATGGGATTTGTATGCTGTGATCTAATCAAATAAATATTTAAGTTTAAGTTAAAAAAAATCCACAAAAGAAAATGAGTATACTAATTCACTAACACCATTAATATACAAAGTGCAGGTCTATAGCTGAGCCTGATCTTGGAACACATAAAAATACCGCCCCAGCCATACATTACAGGTGTCCAGCCATACAAGGTGTACACTGTAAAAAGTAATTGCCACAATTTTACACTGGAACACTGTAAGTCCTGCCAATTTTCTGAAACTGTGTAACTGATGTAAACGCTGTAAAAATGTGCCTGCCAGAACAATAAATACATTTCTTTGTGCTGTTGCACAGATGAAAAATAAGAACAAGGAAAAAATGGTTTGTTTTTTTTAACAAAATTATTTATAGACGATGAAATTAGCCAACAAATAAGAAATATCGAGAGGCCACCTATGCAGCCTGTTTTTATGACTTGCTGTGAAAAGAGAAATCTTATTTGATCTCTGATTCTTTTTTTATTTTCTTGTTTTTAAAGTCTACAGTGTCTATACTAAGAATATTTTCATGAATGTAGTGCATTTTCCTATAGTACCTCACTGTAGCAATTTCAGTAGCGCGCACATACAAACTTTCATAAGCACATACACTCGATTTGGTTTACTACACCCGTATAAATTGGTGTGTATACAAATGTCTGTCTGTAAGCCATACTCCCTTAAGCCCTGTTTTTAATTACTGAGATGATGATCGCTCTAGTATTTGATCATTAAGGTTTTCTGAACTTCTGCAGTTATGGTGCAAGTATTTTTAACATGATTACAATCTAAAAATTGCAGACCTCTTTTCTCCAGGCAATGCCACTAAAGTCAGAAAATGTTATCAACTTAAAACTGAGCTTAACTTGTGTTGTCAACACGAGATCTTGAGTGCAACATTTATCATTAATTTGTCTATAATCACTGCAATGTGACCAACCTGTCAGGTAGCAAGAACCCACACAGCTTTTGGCACAATGTGGGTAGAACATAGTGAATGGTGAATAAGACCAAACATGGCTGAGTTTATCTGTAACATACTTCTAACAAGATCTTGGTAGCTATAAGTTCCACTTTATATTAGATGAACCATGCTTTTTGGAGGAACACTTTCTAATGAATGCTTCTAACCAACATTAAACCAGCCTAAGACACTATGGAGTGCCATGTTTGTCAACTTGTGGAGATCTGAATGGAGTTTGCGTTGACTTTACTAGGTGTATTCTTTCATCAATAATAATCAGGAGAAAATTATATAGTTTTCCTATATAAAAATAAATGTATTCTTTGTGCAGGTCCACTGGATGGACAAGAAGCAAGAAGAACTTATTGGGAAAACTTTCTGAATTTTTCCCAACGTTGGTTTCATTTCACCACAATGCAATGGGAGAAGTTTGATATTGTTCATTGCCATGTATCATCTGTACTAATGTGTGGGATACTTGAACTTTTTTAGTTTACAGGTCAAATGATGATCGTCTTCTGTGGCTGATCTTTTGCTGTACCCAGTCATCTTCTCATGGAGTCTATGGTAGTTGTAAGGTCAGTGACAGCTGGAAATGTACCTACAGTCAAACCATGCTTTAGTGCATAGATTTGTGATAATACCATGGCAGCTGATTAAGCTGAGACTTTCAGCCTATAGCAATCAAGATGCTGTAGAGAAACTCCTATAATGCTCAGGACAGCCTGTTGGATGGCTTCGAAGTCTGAGAGAGAGAGGAGGTAACACAACCTGTGAAGAAAATACCTTAGTACATCTCTCCGATTATTGCATGAACAGGAATAAAAGGAAGTCTATACAAGAAACATTTCTTAATCCAAATCCTTCACAGAACAAGCATCAACCTAATTTTTGCACCTGTTTTTTTCTGTGTTATTGTATATCTATGTATCTCAGACAGCTGGGTAAGTAACACATTGCTTATATATAGCTGCTAAGATAGTTGCTGCTACTGACACACTATCTCTAATACATGTTCAAACCTCAGGGTTGCAGGTTTAATTCTCAACTGTAACAATTATTTTACTGGGTTAGGTGATGACGTCTGTACTCCAGGATACCATGAAAACAAGCTAAATACTTTGATTTGTGTCATGATTATACAGATACATAAAAGAGTAATCAAGCAGTGTATTCAAGTGTGTATTTTAGAATAATGTCGTTCTAAAGTTTAATCTTTTACTGTGGTCTAAGATATTAACATTTTATACATTCCTTGCTATTGCCTTTTATAAACACATATTGTATAGATTTAGGATAAAAGAAAAATGTACTAATAAGCCAATATAGGGTTTATGAGCCAAAACTGGAGGTGGATAGGGTTTAGGACCCAGTAGCCACACTGTAAATTGGTTAGGGTTTAAGAAAAGGAGAGGGGGTTGGTCAGGGTTGTTGTGGAGAGGCTGTCAGTCACTGAGTGTGTGTGAGAGTGTGTGTGAGTGTGGGCTTTGGGGGGGAGTGACTGCAGTGGGCAGTGTCAGTTAACAATTCACACCATCAGGGGGAGATATTTAACTTGGATTGGTGGGGAAGAGCAAAGCACATTAGGGAGTCAGTAGCTGTAGAGAGGAGACACACACTCTCCCAGCTCTGCAGAGAGAGGAGGACGTGAAGCAGGTATAGAAGGAACAACTCCTTTTGAAAGACACCTGTCTCCAGGACTCACATCCAAAGCAAAAAGGATATAGGATATACATGCACAGTGGGCACATAAAGTGTTCACTTGCTCTCAGGCAACTCCTGACCTGCAACCTGCAGCTCACGAGCTCCCATATGGTCTAAGCACAAGGACACAGAGAAAAGACCCTTGGGGCTATCCACAGAGAAAGCCAGAATGGTGCGTATCATGCTGAACTCTGAAGGACATATGGATACAAGAATCACCAGTTTGGCAATGTGATACTACAGTCTTTTCTTCAGCACCTCCATACCAATTTGTACAAGGGGGGCTTAATCCTTCCTCCTCCCTACCAGCAACATCTCATTTGCACCCAAAGAGCATTCTTTCCCAGAAAAAAAGAGAGAGAAAAAAACAGAAAAGAACAAGGAGCCTTGCTCTGAAAGAGCTCCTTTGCACACACATACACCCCCATGTGCACGGTGCCTAACTATTCTGTCTGCTTTTTTATCTGCACTTAAAAAAAGAAAGAAAGAAAAAAAGACTCGGTAGACTGTCTGCAAAGGCTGAGGTCAGAGGAATTGAGACAAAACCTTAATTTTCATACAGAGAAAGAACAATATAAGAAGCCTTCCTACATAACATATTGATTTACAATAAAAAAGAGGGCAAATAGGGAGACTATAATTGCAGAGAATGAAGCCTAATCGTACTGCAGTTCAGGCTCTCAGTTGGGATTTTGGAACTGGCTAAATTAAAAGGGCACACTTTAAAGTGTTCACCCTTATATTTCTTTAAAGGATTTCAAACATTTTAACAACTACTCACAAATAGTGTATCATTAAACTGGCAGACTGTATATTTTTGGATGCGCTAACACTGTATTTCTGTCACTCTCTGTCTGCTGGTTTTTCAAGGGAAAAGGATTAATTTTGATTATTTTTATTCCTTGGCTGCAGTCTCATGCCCAAGTGTATCAGAAAGTCTAGACAAGTTGTCCCGGATGTCACCATGGGGATGGAGACTAGTCCTCTGTGAATTTTTATGTCCTGAGAGCCAACTACGACATAAGAAGCAAATAGGGGAGAAGAAAAATTGGAGAAAGGGGTAAATATCTTTGCCTGCCTTGTGTGGCTCTCCCTGCTCGAGGACACAGCTACCTCTCTGTGAGAAACGTCCCGGCTCCACAGGGCTAGAGATCACATACAGTCTATCCATCTGTGTGTGTGTGTCACACACACCACTGATCTATTTAAAGCATCTTCTCTGGACTTTGTGTCTATTTCTGAGCTCTGCAAAACAGACCAGCAAGTGAATATAAGCATTTTGTTTTGAGAAAAAGGCATTTACCAGAACTCATGTGTTCCTCTGGCTCCTGTGTGTTCTGAAATTCTCTCTGTGGATTATTACAGTCCATTGCTCTTTTCTGATTACCTGAATTTCTTTAAATATTGGTTGAGAGGGTGGGAGGGGGTGGGAGAATCCTGTTCTACATTGAAGGGGGGTTTACATCATGAAGAGGATAAATTTGCCACAGGCAGTTCTGCTTTGCTCCTGTTTGCTTTTGGTCCAACATAATGGGTCCTGCCAGCCTTATCTCAGACTTAGGCCCTCTCCAAGTGAAAACCTACCTGTGAAGGAAATTATTGAGCACCCTGACCCAGAGCAGGACCCAAAGGAGCATGACATGGATGAAAAAACATTAAGGAAAAAGCTTGGTAGCAACTTTGACCCCAACTTCATGGCAGTTGTTTTGCCCAGCTTTGTTAACACATCCAACCAAGACTTGCTGACAAAGTCTAAAAGCCTTGGCTCACTTCCCATGGACCTGAAAAAGATGGACCTCAGTGAAGCACCTTATGGTGGCAGGATCAGAATGGGGAAGAAAGCCCGCAGGAAGTTCTTGCAGTGGTTGTGGGCTTATACCTATTGCCCTGTATTATACACATGGAAGGACCTAGGGGTTAGGTTTTGGCCAAGGTTCATCAAGGAAGGACACTGCTTCTCTGAAAAGTCATGTTCCTTCCCAGAGGGTATGTTCTGCAAGCCTGTCAAGTCTGTTACTAAGACTTTCTTGAGGTGGTATTGTCAAGGATGGTCAAGGCAAAGGTTCTGCACATGGATCCCTGTGCAGTACCCCATAATATCAGAGTGTAAGTGTTCATGCTAGCTGCTGTCAAATGGAAAGACTTGAGATGTATTGGGCAGCGGTTAACCCCTACTAAACTAAATGACAAACTGGAGTTCTGTTGCCACTGGCAATAAGTGGATGAACAGATCCAACAGTGGACATATCTTTATCAGTTAATTGGTTAACAGCAGCAGACTGGAAGAGAAGGATAGAACTTCGAGCCCTTCCAGTGCTTTGCAGTGATGTTACATATTCAATTGTATGGTAAATCTTTTGGATAGCAAATGGTTAGACATATCAAAGAGAAAAGAATCACTGCCATAAGTAAAAAAAATATTTTCTCTTTGCTTAACAGCCAAGTTATGGAATATAGGCGATGTCCCTGTTTAAGTGTTATCCCACCATTCTTGCACTGTTGACAACTATAATTATTGATTTTATTATGTATATTATTTTTAAAGATTGATGAAGCATCCAGTGTGAAGCACCTTCAATCAGATGTTTTATTTTTATATGTAATATAGCTTTTTAACATACTTAAAAAAAATAAATCACAGAACAGGAAAATAAATTTAAAAACCAAGTCACCAGCTTTTTGTAAATAAATAGATTTAAAAAAAAAAAATATATATATATATATATATATATATATATACATATATATATATATATTATATTAATAATAACAATGTTGTAATTTGTTTTCTTTAATGTTGCTAGTTGTATTTTCTTTTTAAGGGGGAGGGAGGGCATATTTGTATTATATGATACATATGGACCACATCTTTTCAGTCTATCCCAATATTCAGACACATGTGGGGCGGGAGAAAGCATGTTTCCTTTAATTTAACCCTACAACACCAGGGAAGTTTTTTTTGTGTGTAATTCTGCGAGTCTTACTCTGTCCACTTCCCACTATACCATGATGTGATCAGATTCTGATTCTCTAAAAAGAGACCTTTAACTGATAAGATCTGTCTAGTTTTTTTCCCCTGTTATTTGAATTATAACTATTATTATTATTATTATTATTATTAATAAATATTAATAACGAGCTAAAATGTATAAATGTTCTAAAGATGTTTTATATAAGAGTAAGACTGTTTCTTGTATTATATATAGGATGTTAGAAGAAAGAGCAGGATTATCTTTGTAAACACTTATTTATTTTTATTGTGTATAGTTTAAAAAACAAAACAAGCAAAACGCTATAAATAAGGACAGAAATTAACTGACACACTTGAATTTTCAGTTTTCACATGTAAGTGTAAAATATAATTTAAAGGCGAACAGCACTCAGACACAACCATTTTAACAATAAACTAAATATAAATACTTGGTGGTTCAGAGAGACTTTTGAAAACAATTATTTCCGTTTTGTAAATCTTATATTATTACAGATGTTAAATGTGTAAAGAGGTGCAGAAGTTGCTGTTGGGCTAATTATCTATGTGACTGGGTAACTAGACAGGGACTGACAGCAATCACTCTGCAGTGAATATTCTTCTCATCAATCAGACATGTTTTCTAAGCGCTATTACCATTTTCCAAGGGGGTATTTGAATAAACTGCTCTACAAAATGACCCACGTAGACAATAGTGAAATCCATTCAAGACATCCTTTAGATACAACTGGACCTACAATACTATAAAACCCTGGGGGACTTAGATCAAAGCTTCTTGCAAAAAAAAAAAAAAAAATCCTTCATCATGGTTGAAACAACAAAAGAATCAATGGAAAGCAATAATTTTATCTGAGAAAGTGATTCATTCTAATAAACCAGCCAAAAGATGTTAACTCACTGGGTGCCACTGGGTTGCACACTGCATAGTGTTTAGTTTACAGGGACACTTAAAACAGTATTTCACTTAAACAGTATTTGCAACTGTTTGTTTTTTTTCGATGATAAAATATTAGCTAGGCGTCATGGGAAATGTAATTCGCGGCAGCTACAGTGCCTGGCTTTATATGTTGCCCTAGCAGAACTGGAGGACATTTAAAAAATAAATAAATGCATAAATAAATACAAAAAGTGTGATTACTTTTCTGACATCACTGGACGGCACCCGTTGCAAATTAAGTACACTAATTATTCATTAGGATGAGTAAGAAAGAGGTGGAGCAATCTATTTAAACCCCTTTTTCACCTGATTAAAGCATATGGTTTACAATTCAGCTAGCTGAGACAAGCCAAATGTATCTTGGTGCCTTAGATGAACTGGGATTTTGTTACTTTCCCTCAACTACATTAACTCATTCTAAACCAATTCAATGTATATGTAGAGTTAGTTTTCATTTGCATTGCAAAAATAGTAAGAAATGTATTTGCAAACCCTGCCTTAGTGCTCACCTGGTAGAAATGCCCCAGTCTGTCCCTCTCTGACTTATGTTTAGTGACTGTGATGACTTAAACCACTTCTGCACTGTAGAGGATCCTACCAGCCTTACTGTTACAACAAAGTCAGGAGCATCTCCAATCGCATTTTTTCCCCCACAAATGGGTCAATGAAACTTGAGCATGAGGCGTGCCAGACTACATATTGTAATTGTATTGACATTTTGAGGCACTTTAGTTGTCAGTAGACAACACCTGGAGATATTGAAGTAGGTAGTAACAGTGAGGGTCACTCACGTGTGACTCCCTATGAACATACATATAAATATAGCAAACTTGAGGTTCTAACACTGGGTCTGGAAACTTCATAAAACAGATGAGAAAAATAAATTTTCAGAGTCTCCTCTATTAGTTGGCTACGGTGTTCCAGATAAGAATACTGGCATGCGAGCCTGCACTCTTCTACAATTCTATGTATAGATTATAAAGAAAGTTGGCGGGAGGTACGCAGCTTCAAATCTGAAAGTGACACACAAGCACGATAGTGGCATCATATAAATAATATATTCACAGTAAGAGCATGATACATTACACCTTAGCATATGCTATTACAGATGGAGGGCAGCACATGGTGGGCTGTTATTAATGACTAGCACAGAAAACAGCCCTGTCCTTATTACAACCAATATGCAGCTATCTCGGTGCTGTTGGAAATTGGAGAAATTATAGTTTAGCAATCAGGTTTGTCTCCTAAGATTCCTTTTCAAATTGAGTAATTGGTAATAGATAGTAATATAATGGTAAAACATAAATTACAGAAAATGTGGCTTCACACATGCAACTTCATAAACAGCAATGTAATTTAGATTATCAGATTATTTTATTGTGGATTAAGGCATAGTATGTGCTTGGATGCAAAAGGCAATATGATGAATTGATGTAATACATATCCCAAAATGAGTCTCAGCTCCATCATTTTTGTTAATAATCAACTGTTAGTTATTGTAATACCAACAGACAGTACATGTTTGTGGCTAAAAGATAGCGACATGTCTTCTTGGTCCATGCAGGGACTCCATTCACATTCATCTACATTGATACTGACCACATTACATTTAACATTTTACAACTACATGAAGGAAAGGGGCTCACTCTCCAATTCATTGCCGCAGCAACTCTACCAGGGCACTATTAACATTTATATTATTATTATATTGATATAGTTGCTATGGCAACAACGCATGTGTTGCCATACATACTCTACCGGAACATACAGTCATGGGAAAAAGAAAGTACCCCATCTTTGAATTCTATCAATTTACATATCAGGACATACCAATCATCTGTTCCTTAGCAGGTCTTAAAATTAGGTATATACAACCTCAGATGATCAACAACACTTGACATATTACACTGTATCGTGAATTATTTAACAAAAATAAAGCCAAATGGAGAAGCCATGGGTGACAAACTAAGTACACCCTTCCTCATAGGAATTAAGAGGCTTAAATAGCAGATAATGGCTGCTAATCAAATGCTCTTGATTAAGTGATCATCAGCAATTGTGACCACCTCTATAAAAGCCAAGGTTTTAGCAGTTTGCTGGTCTGGAGCATTCAGATGTGTGTTAACACAATGCCAGGGAGAAAAGACATCAGCAATGATCTCAGAGAAGTAATAGTTGCTGCCCATCTAACTTGTAAGAGTTATAATGCCATTTCCAAACAATTTAAAGTCCATCATTGAGAAAGATTATTCAAAAGTGGAAAACAGTTGCCAATCTTCCCAGGAGTGAACATCCCAGAAAATTCACCCCAAGGTCAGACTGTGCACTGCTCAGAGAAATTGCAAAAAAAAATTAAAAAAATTTACATCTCAGGCTCTACAGCCATCATTTTAAATGTTAAAGGGACACTTTAGTCACCTGAACAACTACAGCTTATTGTACTTGTTCAGGTGAGATCTATAGCTCCCTGCAGGCAATCTCATGTAAACATTGTATTTTCAGACGGCCACCAGAGGGACTTCCTATCATGTATGGTCCTAAAAAGGCCATGTACACGTATTAAAATACGTCTGACGTGTGCAGGAGAGAGAAGGTGTGTGCGCACCTTCTCTCTCCTGCCTGTCAGCAGAGGAGTGGGGGCGGGCAAAGACCGCGAGCTGAGCTGTTAGTCAGCATAGCTCGCGGCCGCACACACCGCGCGCATTTGCGGTAGTGTGCTCAGGACTTCATAAGGCAGCATTCATGAAGTATGTGCGCATGTGTGGCGGGGCCGCGCATGTGTGGCGGGGCCGCGTATGCGCACAAGGGAGCAATGACACTTCCAAATGGAAGCGTCTGATTGCTCCCTGCTCGCGCCCACCTATTTCGTCATTTTGTGGAAATAGGGGGCGCGGCTTCACGAGGCTCCCGGCGCTCGAACCAGGTGAGTAAAACGGGCTGCCTGGAGAGTCCCTTTAAGGACTGAACAAGAATGGTTTGTTTGGAAGGGTTACCAGGAGAAAGCCTCTGTTCTCTAAAAAGAATATGGCAGCACAGCTTAGGTGTGCAAAGTTGCATCTGAACAAACCAGAAGACTTCTGGAACAATGTCCTTTGGAAAAACAAATCCAAAGTGGAGATGTTTGGCCATAATGCACAGCACCACTTTGGCAAAAACCAAACACAGCATATCAACACAAACCTCTACGAACAGTCAAGCACGGTGGTGGGGATGATGATTTGGGCTTGTTTGCAGTCACAAGACCTGGGAACATTGCAGTCATTGAGTCAACCATGAACTTCACTGTATACCAAAGTATTGTAGAGAGGCCATTTGTCTGACAGCTAAAGCTTGAATGAAGTTGGGTCATGCAACAGGACAATGATCTCAAGCATAATAGCAAATCTACAACAGAATGGCTGAAAAAGAAAAGAAACAAGGTGTTGCAATGGCCCAGTCAAATTCCAGACCTCAACCCGTCTGAAATGCTGTGGCAGGACCGTAAGAAAGCAGTGCATAAACAAATGCCAGCAAACCTCAATCAACTGAAGCAACATTGTAAAGAAGAGTGGGGCAAAATTCCTCCACAATTATTTAGGAGAATGCTAAAGTCATACAGAAAACAATTACCGTATATACTCGAGTATAAGCCGAGTTTTTCAGCACATTTTTTGTGCTGAAAAACCCCAACTCGGCTTATATTCGAGTCACTGTCTGTATTATGTCAATTTGCATTGCCATAATACAGATAGGGAGCTGTGGTAAGCGTTTACTTACCTCTCCTGCAGCTCCTGTCAGCTCCCTCCTCCTCCGCGCCGGTCCGTTCAGCACCTCGGTCAGCTCCCAGTGTAAGTCTCGCGAGAGCCGCGGGGTCATAGTGCGGTTCTCGCGAGACGTACAGTGTGAGCTGACAGAAGAGCTGCACGGACCGGAGCGGAGGAGAAGGGAGCTGACAGGAGCTGCAGGAGAGGTAAGTGCTCCCTGCCAGCCCCCCTCTTCCCCCCACTGAACTACCAATGCCACTGGACCACCAGGAAAGGAGAGCCCCCCTCCCTGGCCAGCTACGAAGCAGTGAGGGGGGATGAAAATAAAATAAAAATAATAATAAAATAAAATAATAATTAAATATAAGAAAAAAAAATAAAAAAAAATATTAAACTAATTGAAAATAATAATAATAAAATCGCCCACCCCCCACCAAGGCTCTGCAACACACACACGCACTGCACTCATACACACCCACTGCATTCATACACACACCCACTGCATTCATACACACACACACTGCATTCATACACACACACACACACACACTGCATTCATACACACACACTGCATTCACACACACACAGCATTCATACACACACACTGCATTCATACACACACACAGCATTCATACACACACACACTGCATTCATACACACACACACACAGCATTCATACACACACTGCACTCATACACACACGCTGCACTCACACACACACGCACTGCACTCATACACACACACACACTGCACTCATACACACACACACACTGCACTCATACAAAAACACACACTGCACTCATACACACACACTGCACTCATACACACACACTGCACTCATACACACACACTGCATTCATACACACACACTGCATTCATACACACACACACTACATTCATACACACACACACTGCATTCATACACACACACACTGCATTCATTATATACACACACTGTAAATAAATATTCAATTAATATAATTTTTATAGGATCTAATTTTATTTAGAAATTTACCAGTAGCTGCTGCATTTCCCACCCTAGTCTTATACTCGAGTCAATAAGTTTTCCCAGTTTTTTGGGGTAAAATTAGGGGCCTCGGATTATATTCGGGTTGGCTTATACTCGAGTATATACGGTACATCACGTTATTGCTGCTAAAGGTGGTTCTATAAACTATTGAATCATAAGGTGTACTGAATTTTTCACCCATGACTTCTCCAATTTAGCTTTATTTCTGCAAAATAAATCATGACATGGTGTAATATGTCATGTGTTGTTCTTGTTCATCTGAGGTTGTATTTACCTAATGTCCTACTAAGGAACAGATGATAGGTATGCCCTGATATGTAATACCATAGAATTCAAAAAGGTTGTACTTTCTTGTTCCCATGACTAGCACATGGGAAACATTTCCCTTCATTGTACTGAAATAAACAATAAATGTTTCCCATAACTAGCACATGTAAAGTTTCCCTTTATTGTACTGAAATATACAATAAATGTATTTTTGATATAAGATGTTTTCAGTGTTTGCAGCCAAAGCAACCACCTAGAGCCCAGGGGTTATACAGGGGCCCATAAGCTAAGAATTTGCTTGACCCGAATCACCATTCTTATGTTCAGAATGAGGGGGGGATCCAAACTGGTAATCTGCCAAGAACCCTCTGAGATCTTAAATCTTATTTAGCAGGTCTGGTGTGCAGGGTAGCAGTAAGCCTGTTCACAGACTGCCAGGCAAAACATAAACAAATTTCATTTGATTATTGAAAAGCATTGACCAGTTTGCCTGAGTCACTAGAATAGTTAGTGTTTGGCTATTCAGTTGAAATAAGCCAAAAAGAAGAATTGATATGTTGGACAGAGGTACCAGTAAAACACCAGCATGAAAAAAAACAAAGAAAATAGAGCTGGTCCTCCAATCGTTATGGTTTATGGCAGGGCTTGACAAATTTGCTTGGAATCTAGGAGCCGGATAAAAAAGTTAGGGGCCAGGTTGTTTTTTAAACTAACAACGTTTTATGTTCAACAACAAAAATACAACTTTTAAAGGGACTCTGCATGGAGGCGATGAACGTTCCCCATAGAGATGCATTGATCTCTATGAGGAGATGTTGATTGGTGCAGCGTTTTGAAGCGCATGCACAATAGTTAAATAATACTTTTCTATGGGAAAGCATTGGAATGGCTGAGATCATCAAGCTTCATTATCTCAGCCATAGAAGCAAGGCTAGGCACAGGGACACTGGCATGGCGTGGGAAAAAAGTAAAACACTATTCCCATGAAATCAGAGGGGACCTGGTCACTCAAAGGATCACTATAAGGTCAGGAACACAAACATGTGTTCCTGACCCTATAGTGTTAAAACCACCATCTAGCCCCCCTGGGCCCCTCATGCCTCCATAAATATAGCAAAATCGTACTGTATTCAAGCCTGAAGCTGTAGATCTGCATTCTGCTGCCTCAGAAAAACAAGCAGTCTGCTGACATCATCAGAAGTGGTAGTCTGATCCAATCACAATGCTTCCCCAAAGGATTGACTGATACTGACAAAGAGGCAGATCAGGGGCAGAGCCAGCATGATTCAAACACAACCCTGGCCAATCAGCATCTCCTCATATAAATTAATTGAATCAATGAATCTCTATGAGGAAAGTTCAGTGTCTGCATGCAGAGGGAGGAGACACTAAATGTTTGGATGCATTTTAGGCTGCCATAACCCAGGAAAGATCTCTAAGAGCTATCTGAGGAGTGGCCAGTGAAGTTATAACTAGGCTGTAATGTAAACACTGCATTTTCTCTGAAAAGACAGTGTTTACAGCAAAAAGTCTGAATTTAATGATTCTACGCACCCAGAACAAATTCAATAAGCTGTAGTTGTTCTGGTGACTATAGTGTCCCTTTAAACATACTCACTCTGACAGACACACACAACACTGACAGACACACACCGGCTGTCTGCTCACAAATACACAGACACACACACAGAGACAGACACGCTCACAAATTATTATATATTTTAATTCAATGTAAATCCACCCAGCCTCCCTACCTTTGGGAGAGCTGGAGTGGATCTGCTTTCCCTGTGGTCCAGTGGGCGGCTGGCTGAGGAGACTGGAGGCATCCGGCGAGGGTCCTTTGATCTTCCTGCTCTGCTTCCTCAAGGTGTGCTTAGTGATGCCGGGGCCAGACTAATGTCATATACCGGCCCCAATATCAATAAGGGATGCGCAAGGGAGCAGACGAGGAAGAGCACAGCTCCCTCGTCGCCCAGCTACAATACATGGAGCAGGCTGGCCACCTCAGAGGGCACGGGCTCACAAATCCCACGACCAGGAAAAAATTCCATGGCAATGTGGCGTCTGCGATTTGTCGAGCCCTGGTTTATGGTTTATTTGCCCAAATCAGTAAGTAATCATCAGGTATTTCTATGGTTCATGTAATAGTACTTAGTTAAGGAAAGCAACTTCCTTACTTTCTATGTCCTCCTATCCTTAAAAGTTTACTCCAAGCACCATGACCACTTCAATGATGTGAAAAGCAGCACACATAGAGATTAACCCATCTGCTTGTAATGATTTAACACCCTGTCCAGCAGCATAATCAGGGTGTCATCAGCTATCCTGGAGCAAGAGTTCCGGGTTGGCTAATGTCAATTCCATGCAACTTTCGTTGCACAAAATGTCAGTCATGGACTGAGAGCAGTCAGCTGAAACTCTCAGCCAAAGAATGGTGACCACAGTGGCTTCTGCAGAACCTGTAAACACGTCACTGGAGCCTGACGGGGGACCCAAGTAAGGGGGCAAACTGTACCTAAATGATTTGACCCATTATTAGGGAACCGGACTAGGGTAATCCTGGCATAATAACCACTACATTGGGCTGTAAAGGCTATGATGCTTGGAGTAACCCTTTATGTCTTCTTGCTTGGTCCATCATGCAGGTGCTGTGAAAGGCAGGGGAAAGCAGAAGGAAGAAAGAGCTGAGAGGACCCTTCTTGCTCAATTATGTAATTGAAAAGAGGAACTAAAACATTTTTGTCATATTGATTTAATCAATAAAGCACTAGATTCATTATAGAAAGTTCTCTTGCACTGAATGCAAAAAGGGGTACACTTTATATCTTGGCAATCAAAGTGTTTAAACAAAGAATGTCATGTATCTATGCAGGTATTTCAGTCTTTGAAGATACTGTTGATTCAACAGCACTGTCTCATTTAACAAAATCATAAAGATCATATCATTTTTTTTTTTTTAATTCCACTGCAATCAAAAGAACCAGGGACTATTCTGTATTATGTATGTACCATATTGTGCAAAGGAAAGAGCTTCAACCACCACATCTTGCTTTTTCACACAAATTGTCAGAAAGCTATTGGAGCTCCAACATAACTTAATTAGAACCTGCGCACTGTATGCAATGTATGGTGGGGCCACCAGATTTTTAAAAAATATGGAAAATATCTATTATTAATAGAATAAAAGAAGACGAAAGACGGCTAGAAACATTTGGCGTGAGGGAAAGAAGCAATGAATGGACTTTTGCTTTTTGCTCACAAAATGCACTCATCTTTGTGTGTATGGTCTTAATCACGTCACACTTGGGATACAAGGGTTTGACAGATGGCGTGTGCTGTAGTTGAGGTGTGACATCATATCCCTACAAAAGCCATCAGTATGACCTGTGCAGCATGAGGATGCATGTCTAGAAGACAGACTGTATTGTGTGACTCCACTGCCACAAGTGTTGACATGCATATGTGACAAGTGTCTAAAGCACTGTCTCATCTCACACAGCAATCACTTAAAAACACCTCCACACATTATCATAATCTGGTAGCCCAGCAGGCCCCAGATACTACAGTCTCCCAGAAAATATCCCAATGGGTCTGTTCAATCCTGTAGAATATTAAGGTCACAGCCACCAGTTCATGACCAAACCCGCACAGAACTGGATTCTGCACAATTCCTGCCTGCTGCTTCACTCCTAAAATACAAAGCTAACAAACACCCCAACACACTACTTGCTGCTTTAAATCAGCAGACGAATAGTGTTTGTTAGGCTGCAGTCCACATGCAAAGTAAGCTAGTGCCCCAGCAGGTACATACAAATATGTCCTTGTAATAGCCAATGCAAGAATCATAGGTAGTGTTTGGAAAGCCCCTTTAAGTTATGTTACAGCATGTATCGAAGTCTTGCTGAATACACAAAGTATATTCAAATATGTGGTCAAATGAATAGCACCAGTCTGTACATTGTACAGTAACTTTATGAAGCCGAGGAAGGCAGTTTACCAGCCCTCTTACTGTTAGGAAATTACACCCGAAACAACTTTTTGTCAACAAAAAAACACAGCACATTGCACATGAAAGGATGAACAGCGATAGGAGTCTAGGGTTGCAACCCTTTAAAAGGACACTCCAGTCCCCTTAAAGGACCACTATCTTAGGTCCCCCTCCCATCCCTTATTGCCCCCTCCCGCTGGGCTGAGAGGGTTAAAATCCCTTCAGCCACTTACCTTTCTCCAGCATCCGGCTCCCTCTGCGCTGGGGAACTCTCCTCCTCCTGCCGACGTCAGTGCTGAATGCGCAGGCGCTGCAAGAGCCGCGCGTGCATTCAAATCACCCATAGGAAAGCATTACTCAATGCTTTCCTATGGACGTCAGCATCTTCAGTGAGAATCGCGGAAGCGGCCTCTAGTGGCTGTCAGTAAGACAGCCACTAGAGGCTGGATTAACCCACAGTGTAAACATAGCAGTTTCTCTAAAACTGCTATGTTTTCAGCTGCAGGGTTAAAACTAGAGGGACCTGGCACCCAGACCACTTTATTGAGCTGAAGTGGTCTGGGTGCCTATAGTGGTCTTTTAAGTACTTTAACTTGCTGAAGTGCTTCAAAGGTTAACTGCATGTTCCTTCTGGCTTATTTTATAAATCCTCTTAATAACACCTCCTGGTTGTCAATCAGACTGTTGAAAGGGTTTCCTGCTTCACTCCTACTGAACAGTAATTAAAAGTTGAGTTGAGTGCCTCTCCTAGTGAGGACCTGCAGATTGCCACGGGTGTTCTGTATGTCCCAATATAAGAAGCATCTGATTGGACACTAAATATCACTAAATGACTATTTTTAACCCCTTAAGGACTGGACTGTTTTTGCGATGTTGTACATTTGCGAACAGGCCTCTTTTTACACTTTTGTGGTGTTTGTGTTTAGCTGTAATTTTCCGCTCTCTCATTTACTTTTCCTATACAAATTATATGTTGTTTTTTTCAGGACAAAAAATGCTTTCTTTACATACCATTATTTATATAATCTCATGTAATTTAATTTAAAAAAAATAAAAAAATATGATAAAAAAATGAAAAAAATACATGTTTTTTTTACTTTTACTTGAAAAATCTTTTACTCATCTACAAAAGCGAATAACAAAATCTGCTAAATAGATTCGAAATTTTGTCCTGAGTTTTAAAATATCCAGTGTTTACATGTTTTTTTGCAAGTTATAGGGCTATAGGTACAAGTAGGATATTGTGGTTTCAAAACATAAATTTTTTCAAATTTATCAATAGTGACATTGTAACACTATTATCTGTCAAAATTCTCTGAATAACACCCCACATGTACATATTTTTTTTAAAGTAGACAACCCAGGGTATTCAATATGGGGTATGTCCAGTCTTTTTTAGTAGCCACCTAGTCGCAAACACTGGCCAAAGTTAGCGTTCATATTTGTTTGTGTGTGAAAAAGTTAAAAAATAAATTGAACGCTAATTTTGGCCAGTGTTTGTGACTAAGTGGCTACTAAAAAAGACTGGACATACCCCATTTGCAATACCTTGGGTTGTCTTCTTTTGCAAATGGTATGCCATCACGGGCGTAATTCTCATTCCTGGGCTACCATACGCTCTCAAAGGCAACGTAACCAACCTGGCCATTTTCAATGTAAAAATATTTGACCCATATATTTGACCCTGTAACTTTAAAAAACGCTATAAAATCTGTACATGGGGGTACTGGTAAACTCGGGAGACTTTGCTGAACACAAATATTAGTGTTTCAAAACAGGAAACCGTATCACAACAATTATATCATCAGTAAAAGTGCTGTTTGTGTGTGAAAAATTTGAAAAAAGTCACTTTCACTGACAATATAATCGTTGTGATAGGTTTTACTGTTTGGAATCACTAATATTTGTGTTCAGCAGAGTCTCCCGAGTAAAACGGTACCCCCCATGTACAGGTTTTAGGGTGTCATAGAAAGTTACAGGGTAAAATACAGTGCTAGCAAATTAAATTCTCTGCAATTTCGGCCTGGGTTGGCAGGCAGGTCCCTCAAATTGCAATTAATAAAATTATTTAATTATGTAAAAATATTACATAAATACGCACGTAGAATTTAAATATATATGCACGTTTATATATTTGAAGTCTACGTGTATATTTATATAATTATTTATGTAATTTTGTATATAAACAAATGTATATTTCGTATTATTTTTATTTATTTATATATACATAGATATACCGTATATACTCGAGTATAAGCCGACCCGAATATAAGCCGAGGCCCCTAATTTTACCCCAAAAAACTGGGAAAACTTATTGACTCGAGTATAAGACTAGGGTGGGAAATGCAGCAGCTACTGGTAAATTTCTAAATAAAATTAGATCCTAAAAAAAATATATTGAATATTTATTTACAGTGTGTGTATAATGAATGCAGTGTGTGTATAATGAATGCAGTGTGTGTATAATGAATGCAGTGTGTGTATAATGAATGCAGCGTGTGTGTATGAGTGCAGCGTGTGTGTGAGTGCAGCGTGTGTGTGTGTGAGTGCAGCGTGTGTGTGTGAGTGCAGCGTGTGTGAGTGCAGCGTGTGTGAGTGCAGCATGTGTGAGTGCAGTGTGTGTGTGTGCAGCGTGTGTGTGTGAGTGCGTGTGTGTGAGTGCGTGTGTGTGAGTGCAGCGTGTGTGTGAGTGCAGCGTGTGTGTGTGTGAGTGCAGCGTGTGTGTGTGTGAGTGCGTTTGTGAGTGCAGCGTGTGTGTGTGTGTGAGTGCAGCGTGTGTGTGTGTGTGTGAGTGCAGTGTGTGTGTGTGAGTGCAGCGTGTGTGTGTGTGAGTGCAGCGTGTGTGTGTGTGAGTGCAGCGTGTGTGTGTGTGAGTGCAGCGTGTGTGTGTGAGTGCAGCGTGTGTGTGAGTGCAGCGTGTGTGTGAGTGCAGCGTGTGTGTGTGAGTGCAGCGTGTGTGTGTGAGTGCAGCGTGTGTGTGTGTGAGTGCAGCGTGTATATGAGTGCAGCGTGTGTGTGTATATGAGTGCAGCGTGTGTGTGTATGAGTGCAGCGTGTGAGTGTGTGTATGAGTGCAGCGTGTGTGCAGTGTGTGTATATGAGTGCTGCGTGTGTGCAGTGTGTGCAGTGTGTGTATATCAGTGCTGCGTGTGTGCAGTGTGTGTATATGAGTGCTGCGTGTGTATAGTGTGTGTATATGAGTGCTGCGTGTGTGCAGTGTGTGTATATGAGTGCTGCGTGTGTGCAGTGTGTGTGTGTGTGTGTTGCAGTGGTGGGGGGGTGGGCAATTTTATTATTTTATTTATTATTATTTTTTGTTATTTTAATATATTTTTTTCTTATTTTTTATTTAATTATTATTTTTATTTTCGTCCCCCCTCCCTGCTTGATACATGGCAGGGAGGGGGGCTCCTTCCCTGTGGTCCAGCATTGGCAGTTCAGTGGGGGGGAGAGTGGCTGGCAGAGATCTTACTTACCCGTCCTGCAGCTCCTGTCAGCCCTCTCCTCCTCCGCGCCGTCCGTTCAGCTCTTCTGTCAGCTCACACTGTAAGTCTCGCGAGAGCCGCGGCTCTCGTGAGACTTACACTGGGAGCTGACCGAGGTGCTGAACAGACGGCGCAGAGGAGGAGAGAGCTGACAGGAGCTGCAGGACGGGTAAGTAAGATCTCTGCCAGCCCCCTCTCCCTCAGTCTGTATTATGGCAATGCAAATTGCCATAATACAGACTATTGACTCGAGTATAAGCCGAGTTCCGTTTTTTCAGCACAAAAAATGTGCTGAAAAACTCGGCTTATACTCGAGTATATACGGTATATACAATTTCATTCTAAGTGTATTTTGATATAAATGTATATATTTTAATATCAAAATATAGTTAGAATAAAAGTTCATATAGATATATAATTTTTTTTTTTTAATTTTATTATTATTTTTAAAAAATATATTTAATTTAATTTACTTATTATTTGTATTTTATAATAATATATATATACAATATATATAGTTATTATATATATATTATATTTATACGTGTGTAATTTAATTATAAGTGTATTTTTATATTAATATATGTACATATTAATATGAAAATACACATAGTATGATATTATATATATGATATATAGACATGTATTATATAGATATAATATATGTCTATTTATCATATATATACACACATATATATAATTTTTTTTTATTATTATTATTAACATTAACTTTATTTTTTCTTTGATTTTACACTAGCAGGGAGACTGCCTGTCAGCACAGACAGTCCCCCTGCAGGCAGACACATGGACACCTATTGTGACCATGTGATCGCTCTGTTAAACGATCACATGGCCCCAGGGGTCCTAATTCGCCATGGGGAGACTGTATGGGCTGCAGGCAGTCTCCCCACAACAGGAGCACCGCCGATCGCCGCCGGGGGAACGACGGCGATCGGGTAAGTACATCTTAAAGGACCACTCTAGGCACCCAGACCACTTCAGCTTAATGAAGTGGTCTGGGTGCCAGGTCCAGCTAGGGTTAACCCATTTTTTTATAAACATAGCAGTTTCATAGAAACTGCTATGTTTATTAATGGGTTAAGCCTTCCCCCAAATCCTCTAGTGGCTGTCTTATTGACAGCCGCTAGAGGCGCTTGCGTGATTCTCACTGTGAAAATCACATTGAGAGCACGCAAGCGTCCATAGGAAAGCATTGTAAATGCTTTCCTATGCGACCGGCTGAATGCGCGCTCAGCTCTTGCCGCGTGTGCGCATTCAGCCGACGGGGCGGAACGGAGGAGGTTCGGAGGCAGAGAGCTCCCCGCCCAGCGCTGGAAAAAGGTAAGTTTTACCCCTTTTCCCCTTTCCAGAGCCCGGCGGGAGGGGGTCCCTGAGGGTGGGGGCACCCTCAGGGCACTATAGTGTCAGGAAAACGAGTATGTTTTCCTGGCACTAGTGTGGTCCTTTAAAGTTAGGACGGTTCAGGACCGTCATCGGTCGGCAACGCAAAAATGCCGATGACGGTCCTGAACCGTCCTCAGTCCTTAATGGGTTAATAGAGAGTTTGTTTACCTTTACCATAATAAAATTAACAGGGATCTTTAGGGACTCGGTAGACCTATTATTGACAGAAATGGTGAAATAGGCTTTCTGGAAGTAAGGGATTTAATGACACAGGAAATAAGGAAAATTAACAGGTGCCAAAAAAGAAAAAAAAAAAAAACATTGCTAAAATTACATTTGAATTAATTTAAATTTGTAAATCACACTTCATAAAACACAATGCATGGGAAAGGTTACAAGACAAACAAAACACAGTAAGACAGCAAATGGGGTTTACGGCGCACTGAAGGTGACATTTACTAGATAGTGTGTGTGATTCTCGGTAACATGGCTGGTGCTTCCTATTAGTACCTACCTCCCCGCTGTCTCAGGTGGCTCCGGCATTCTATCCAATTATGTATCATCATCAAAATGTTGTATTCCACCCAGGCAAGCTTTGTAATCCCACCTCTCTTGTGACATGCAGCCAGTGCCTGTCCTTTGCATAGTTATCTTGTGCGTCCAATTTATAAGATTGGGGGGTCGTGTCCGGCAGCCGAAGAAGATGGCAGCTTAAACGCGGTGCTCCTCGTGGCATCCGTATAAACTGCATCAACTAGCGTACCTGAGTCATACACACACCGCATCGGAGGCACAGCAACAGCAAGAAGGGATATACTCCCAAACCTGCTAACCAAGTCAGATTTTGAAGCCCTCTCCGACCGCCTAGGCCGCATGGTCGGCGAGGAAGTAGCCCAACTGCGGGCTGACATGTCAAACGTGGAGTCCCGCATGGAGGTGGCAGAAACCGAAACCAGGGCCATAAGAACAGACTTAGAACAGACAAACACTGCAGTCATGAGTCATGATGCCGACCTGGCATATTTAACCACATGGGTCGACGACCTGGATAACCGGGGCCGCAGACTGAATCTGCAGATCCGCGGAGTACGAGAGGGGGGCCCCTCAGAAAACATACCAGACATGCTCAGGCAAATATTCCACCAAATACTGGGTGGCCAGCAAGCACCCAAAATAGGCCTAGTCCGAGCCCACAGGGCGCTTAGACCCATACCGTCGCCTGACTACCAGCCGAGGGACATAATCTGCTGCCTGGATAATTACCACCTTAAAGAGGAAATACTGCGCACAGCCTGCCGCATGGGGACCATGACAGGCCAGAACGTTTCTATCTATCAAGACCTGTCACGATGCCCCTTCAAGCTAGAAGAACACTACGACCAGTAACATAATCTCTACAACAGGCAGGCATAACATATCACTGGGGATACCCGTTCTCGCTCTCAGCCAGACACGGGCAGGACCAACTGGTAGTGAGAAAACCAGATGACGTCCCAGAATTCCTGCGCAAGTTAGGCCTCCCGCCACAACAAGTACCAGACTGGCTGGCAAGATCGTTTCTTCAACAACAGCCGGGACCACAGCAACCGCGCAGTCCCAATGCCGGCCTGAAACAAGACACCATGATGGGAATCAAGGCCAAGCGAGGAGAGAGCAGTAACCAAGAACACGCAGCACAGCCGGGACATGGGGCGGGGGACACAGACACCACAAAGAAGTCCTAACTAAATTTGTGGTGGGGGATGGGAAAACAAGGGACACAGGGGCCGCATACCAGCCATGGGATACCACAAGGAAACATGCCCCAAGAAGATCAGCCACGGAATTAACATGTAACGCCAACGGATCCAAACTTGAAGGGGACTGGACGATTTGGGGGTGGGGGTGGGGTGAAACACAACCACTGGCACAGTAGGACACATACAAACTTACGGGCAGATATGCCCGTGTTCCCACAAAGAAGTGGCCCAAGGCACCATCCAGGAGGATTATTATGGCACTGTGGTATTAATATGCCGGCTAATATAACATTTAAAAAAGGGGGGGGGCGGGGAGGGGAGAGACACGACGCAAACGGAAAGCTGAAGTGGAGAAAGACAGGACACCTGGGTGCTAGGGAAGGGAAACACGTAGAGAGGGAGACAGGCGGGGTGACGAGGGGCAGAAATACACCATCGAGCAGAGGGAAAAAAAGAGAGGGGAAAGGATGGGCACACAGCGAAGGCGAGGAGACAGGACGGGCGGGAGGGGGTTGGGGGGAGAGGGAAAAGGAAAGAGGGAGGGGGAGGAGGAGGAAAGGGGGGGGGAAGGACCGTATACATACAATCTGCTGTTAGTCACAAAAAAGGGGGGGGTAGGGGGGGGCTATGGTACACACAGATCCTAAAGGACGAGACACGAATACTACAGCAAGGACGGGCACCCAGGGGCAACATTACAGTGACCAGAGGAAAGGGGAAGCACCCACCCTCAAATACAATGATGTATGCATAAATGAAAATGTGATGCAATGTGATGCAAAATAAGCAATTGACTCCCAAACAAAACCAGACGCACCAAGACATCAGCCATCCATAGAGAGGCAAACGGGACCGCGCAATAAACTCAGGGCCCCAGACAGGGTGAAAGACACAATAGAGCACAAAACACCACAGAAAGGCAGGAAACACAGTCCTGGTACAAGCCTCAGAAGCACCAGGACCCCCCTCCCCCACATTAGGCAAATATAGGAGGCAGGACACAAAACAGGTGACAACACCACCCTCCCGAAATACGCCCCCCCCCACACCCCCCCGCCCAGGCGGGACACACCCCTCCTAATAAGCACACTCAAAACAGAGGTCCCCAGCCATATGAGACAACTAATCCCGGCTCACCCACACAGACCAGGAGAGAAAAGACACACAAAGTGCAACCCACCCCAAGATAAGACATGCCCGAGGCACCGCAAAACCTAGGAGTGAAGACACCGCAGGAAAGCAGTAGTTATAGTACTCACAAAGCCACAATGTACAATCACAAACCCACAACCAACGCAAAACAAGAGAAGGAGCAGACGCCCCAGATACACGGCCACCTAGGAGACAAAGGACAATCACCACATACAAGACAACCTACCACATAAGGTATACACGCAGACGCGCGATAGTCATAGCTACCACGGACGGGTAGCCCGACATCCCCACAGGTAGAGGACACAAAAATCCCTGCAAGGCAGGGGACACACAACTCCTGGAACAGACCCAAGCCCTCCAATAAGCAGGACTAAACTGTCACATTGCCAGGACAGCTGTCCATTAACCTACAACTCCACAGAGCATATACAGACAATACAAACCCACGTAGAACCCACCCGGAACGAGACCAAACACGCGACTACAACACAACACACATCCGAACACATCACAACCCGGCCTGCCACAAACCTCCCCCCTCCACCTGTCTGCCCCCTGGGACCGCCTGGACGATGCAGGCTCTGGAGCCTGGCAAATTCGACCGGGAGGACCTAAACATCATCTCCTACAACGTGCATGGCCTTAAACGTAAGGGAGAAGCGCACAAGACTCCGGAGAGATCTGAAACACTACAAGGCATCGATAGCATTTCTTCAGGAAACGCACTTCCAAGAGGGCAGAGCACCGGCGTTGAAAGATCGTAACTTCCAAACGGGGTACTTTAGCAACAACCCAGATAGACGCACTCTGGGAGTAGGCATCCTCTTCTCTCGCAGAACCCCTTACACGGAACAAGCCACCCTTAAATGCAAACACGGCAGATATATATTCACTAAGGGCACCATTTTGGACCAAACCTACACATTCGCCAACATTTACGCCCCGAACACAAAACAATACCATTTCCTTCGGTGCACACTAGGCACTATGATGACGTTTGCAGAAGGCACCCTAATAATAGGGGGGGACCTGAACCTGGCACTTCACCCAGATCAGGACTCCACATCTTTACAAGGAGCCACGCCACACAACAGACATGCAAACACGCTCCGCCTCTTACACCAATACCAATTGACAGACTGCTGGAGAGCGCTACATCCAACAGTCCGAAACTACACCTTCTATTCACCGACACACTTAACATACACGAGATTGGACTACTTCTTCATGACACACCACAATCTAGCCCTGCTCAACGCAGCGGACATCCTGACGATGACCTGGTCGGACCATTGCCTGATCCGAATGCGCCTGAAATCACCGCTATTCAAACTCCGGCAGATGTCATGGAGACTGAATGAATAGATCCTCACAGACGTGAAAGTGACAGACAAGATCAGAGACACCATGAGACACTACATTCAAGACAATGAGACAGAAGACGTGACACCACTGACATGCTGGGAGGCACACAAAACGGTAGTGAGAGGCCAGATCATCGCACTATGCACAACCCGCAAGAGGGAGGCGACGCAGGAGACACTCAAACTCAGTAGAGACATCGCCAACCTAGAGGCCAGACACAAACGTACCCTAGACGCAACGACATACAAAGAGCTAACGACCAAAAGTACCCAGCTCACAACACACCTGAACTGAGCAATTCAATGTTTGTATCAACATTACAGACACATGATACATGAGCATGGAGATAAATACGGGAGACTGTTGGCGAACCTTCTGAAACAACATATGGCCCAATTGTATATCCCGAAAATCAAAGATGCCCAGCAACACCCAAGACACCTCCAGGACCAGATCGCAACGGCATTCCCTACCTGCCATACAGGAGGAATTCGAGGAATATGCACGAATCTCCAACCTCCAAATTAACTTTTCTAAATCGGAGATACTAAACCTAACCATTAAACACATCACAAAACTAACACTTCAGCGACAACATCCATACCGCTGGTGTGACCACCAAATGCGATATCTGGGGGTTTGGCTCACCCCCGACCCGTCGGACCTGTACACACAAAACTACCTCCCTATACTCAAAAAGCAACAGAGGAACTGCACATATGGAACACGTACTACATCTAATGGCTGGGAAAAATTAATGCTGTCAAGATGACATTGCTGCCTAAATTACTCTTTGTGTTCCAAACAGTGCCAATCCTAGCCCCACAGACATTCTTCAAGACACTGAAGGCAGAGATCCGCACCTTCATATGGAGGGGAAGATCCCCACACGTAGTACATACCCAACTAATACTACCCAAACCCTGAGGAGGACTGGCGCTCCACGCAGCACACCTCAGAATCATCAGTTGGACGGTAGCCAGAGGCACAAAACCATGGACCCAATTGGAATCAGATATCACCAACTGCGACCTCCAGACCCTGCCATGGATCTCCAAGGCAGCGTACAGACAGAAACGAGTTAACAATCCCTTTGTGGCAACAACCATGGTGAACTGGCACCGGCAGGGCACAAATCAATACTTGACGACAGATCCAGGCCCGCTGCTGCCACTGAGGGGCAACCCAAACTTCCCCCGGGAGACCTAGGCCAAATACAGGGCCTAGTAGGACGCACCACTATGCCTCGTATAACAGACAGACATTCTCACAAACCCATTCGGCATCCGCCCTTTAACAGAGCTCTTCCCGGAAAGACCTCTCACCTTCTCACATACACTGGCCAGAGCACAACTCACCCAATACGTCAGATCCATCCCACAGAGACCATCCCTACAGAGGGAAATTACACAATTCAGACGCCTGTGCACGCAAGATAACGAAACACCCCGAGCCATCTCACAGACGTACACAATGCTGGTTACTGGTAGATATCTGCTAGCACCTCCCTGCATACGAAATTGGAAAGAGGATCTAGACGAGACCATGACAGAAGCAGACTGGGACAAAAGCATAACACTGATACAAAAAACACCAAGCTCAGCCTCACCTGCAAAAAAACTCATATAAAATACTCACCAGATGGTACCTGACACCGCAGGCACTCCACGCCAGGAACCCCGACATCTCAGACACATGCTGGCGATGCGGAGAGGAGACGGCACGTTCATACATATCTGGTGGACATGTCCACTAATCCGACCCTTCTGGGACACAATAGGAAACATAATACACAACGTAACGGACGAGAGGCTCCCAAGTTCTCCAGCGGCCTTCCTCCTCCACCACACCAACACGACCGCAAAGACGTACACATATTAGTTATCCCACGATTACTAAACGCAGCCAAAGCGACCATACCCATCTACTGGAAACAGGCCAATCCCCCACTCCCCCGATAACAAGATGGGTGGAAGAGGTAGAAGACACAAGGAAATTCGAAAACATGAAGGCAAATACCCCGAAACACAGAGAACGGTACACCAAACGCTGGTTCTACTGGATACGATTAACCACATTGAATGCCTTTCAACATTGCCTAGCTATGCAGTTACAAGACGAGAGAGGAGACACGTCAGAGAGATCAGGGGGTGGGACGGGAGGCGGCAGGACGGGTCGGGACAGAGACAGGGGACGGCAACACCAGACACTCCCCCTGATGACCCTCCCCCCCCCTCCCCACACACCCTACGGCACCAACACCCACACGCATTCACTAACACACTGTAAAAAGATGACTACTGACGCAGTACAGGACCGAGTGGCCCCAAACCAAGAAACAGAACACAAGGCAATCACAAAGACAACACGTTAAATGTGTCAGGATGACACAATAAGAAAGATACACTCACACACAACACCACAAGAAACAGGGCCCAAAACGCCCCAAAGCCAGGCACGCCATGAAGACCGAGACCACCGTAACCAGAACGAGGAAGAAAGGTACACATAGGAGAGAAGGAACCAAACAGCACACCACACCGCAGTGGCACATACACCCAACGGGGACCGGTAACACCAGACCAAGGCACAAACAGATAACACAACAGACAACACACACCGAGAACACACCTGAACAAGACACAATAATAACAGACGGGACAAACAACAAGGGAACCGCATTAAAAACGCCAGTAGATGAGTCACATCACGACATCACCGGAGAGAGGGAAAACGTAGACAAGCCTGAACCAGTATGCAGCGATACCAAATACCATGTACACACAAGACATAGCGGTAACCCAAACCACGCACATGTGCTCGTTGATGCAACATACAGGGTAGACATACACAATACATAGACAACCAAAGCAGACTGGAAGACAAGCACACCCTAGACACACATAGCTACAGAAAGCACAGGACAAGTACCCACTCAGGCTGCCTAAAGATAAAAACAGGAAAGATAAGCAAGTTCCATCACAGATAGAGGCCCCACAGCAGAGGCACAGCCAGAAGGCCAACAAATCGAATGCCACTAGTAAAGAAGCAAGACATGAGAAACACACAGTCACATGCAAACTAGGTCTAGTTACACCACAAAGTATCAGCAAAAAGACACAAGACCTACTGGCGCGAAGGCAAATATGCATAAGGCAGGAGCCAACAGGGTCACGTAAGTCGGCTCAACTGCATCCACCATGCAATACAGGTCATACCGAGGTACAAAAGCAAACAAATAAACAAGGAAAACTATGCTATAACACATATGCAATGATAACAATGCCTCTGCGCAGGCGACACAATGCAAACCTGATTATATACGAAAGCATGCGCCCCTGCGTGGGCGAATACCTGTTTTATCACAAACAAAATTGCTAACTGCATATATGTTGTGAAACCAATAAAAATATTCAAAACAATTTATACGATCGTGGCCACAAGTTACCTAAATTGTGCCCAGAAATTAGGTAAGCCATGGGCCCATGTTAAAGGACCACTATAGTCACCCAGACCCCTTCAGCTCAATGAAGTGGTCTGGGTGCCAGGTCCCACAGGTTTTAGCCCTGCAGCTGTAAACATAGCAGTTTCAGAGAAACTGCTATGTTTACATTGCAGGGTTAATCCAGCCTGTAATGCTTTCCTATGGGTGGTTTGAATGCGCGCGCGGCTCTGGCCGCGCATTCGCCTCCACTCGGGAGCTGACGTCGGAGGGGGAGGAGAGGTCACCAGCGCCGAGGGAGCCCGGCGCTGGTTTAAGGTAAGCCGCTGAAGGGGTTTTAACCCCTTCAGCCTAGCGGGTGGGGGGCCCTGAGGGTGGGGGTTCCTAAGGACTATATAGTGCCAGGAAAACAAGTTTGTTTCCTGGCACTATAGTGGTCCTTTAACTATCTCGTGTGCACAATCTAATAAATTGTTCACATGAGATAGTGCTTACAATTCAAAATAACTTTGCCATATCACCATAGGGGTTAAATGCTGACGCATTCTAAAGCCAAATGCAGGTATTTTGTCCTAAAACTAGCAAAAACAGATGTGAGAAAGGCTGAACTTGATGCATGCATGTCTCTTTCCAGCCAATGTAACTAACACTTCCCTTGTCAATTCTCCTCAATTTACAGTTTGGGTGATTAACTTTAATTTTATTACATGACAGGAGGCTTCCTATTTTGCATGACTTTCTTTACACATGCCTCCAGCAGCACAAGTCAATCATTAAACTTTTAACCAATCATAACAAACTACATATTCATATGTAAAGCACTGATCGTCACATGACTTCCTCTTTATTTGCTGCTTCCAGCCAAGGCACAGGTCAGAGTATTTTCCTCTCAACTGTTTCTTTAACTTATCCTGTCTGGTGTCTTTAACCTGTCCCTAATTTCCATCTATGGATTTCCAGGCCATGATCAATGCCGCGGTGTCGGCTTCGTTGGAAAAGGCTTTGGCCAAAATGATGAAACAGACACCGCCGGAGATGGCGGACACCACGCCTCCGTTGAGAAAAGAGGATAAGGACCCTACAGAACCCAGGGCGGAGGCGGGGGCGTCCAAACGCCAATGGAAGGGATCCAACAAGACTCTTCCAAGATGTTAGGGAAAGATACTGCGGAAGCGGAACCGCCAGTCAAGGCGCCTGGACCGCTCCCCTCCACAACCCCCCTCATCAGGGGATGAGGAACCATTATCTCCACCTTCACTGGAAATCATGGACGAATGGAGGGCAGAGGACTCTCAAGAGGACTGGCAAGACATACCTCAGGAGGTCGGAGAATTCAGCCAAGGCCCCGAACGGGCAGGCCGCTCAGGCAGCAAAAGCACACGTATATCGAATGCGGACGTATTAGAGGACAGGGTGTTCCTGGACGGGACGGGCAACCCCATGTTCAATCCACGCTAGATATGACACCCCAGATCATCAGAATGGAACCTGCCGGACCATCTGACTCAATTTATACATTTTTGGCTGAGGAAGCCGATGGACAAGGAGGTCCGGGCCAAGCTCAAAGCAGAGTGCCCACGTCCCGTGCTTCCTGACAAGATCGCCATCACCCCAGAGTTTGACACCACAGTGGGGGTGTTTATGTCTCGCTCGGGCAGAGACACGCGGAAAGGTGTTGAGAAGGGCATGAAATCGGTTCAGGACAAAATGTTGGACATGATAGGCCCAATGGAGAAGATCCTATACTTCACAGATTTGGCACTTACTCAGGGGACGACCCTCAAGGCACACGACATTAGAGAATTGGCACAGCGGGCGATCTGCCTTTTAGGTAACTCTAACGCTGCCATGTGTGCAGAACGACGTAAATCGGCCCTACTGAAAATAGACTCCAAACTGTTGGACCTGGGAAAGAAAGAGCTAGGTCCCCGGGCGTACGGGCTGCTCTTTGGAGAACCATTCTGGCGGAACTGAAAAAACACGTTGGCCTATTCACTACACTGAATAAGGCCCAATCTTCCATTAGACAAGTCTTTCGGACCCCACAAACAACTCAGAGTGTTTTTGGCAGGGCTGGTCGGCAGAGGGGTCGGGCCACCAGTCGCTTCTGGCCATCCGGCCCCAGTCGTCCATATGCTACACAACAGTTCTTTCCATCTGCAAGAGCCACCTTCACAAGGGGATCCTTCCGTACCAGGGGCAATCGGAGCAGAGGACGGGGACGATTCAACTCAGGTGAACATAAACTGTCTTCCGTTATGTCATTCAAGTATAACTGCTGGCATCCTTTCCCTTTTTCCACAGGAATGGGAACGCATCTCCACAGATGCATGGATCCTACAGACTGTGCGAGGGCACGTGATAGAGTTTACCCATACGCCAGTTCAGACAAGGCGACCATCGCCTATCCGGGCGTCAGAGAGCCAGATACGCCTCATAGACACGGAGATACGAACCCTGTTTGCAAAAGGAGCGGTGGAATTCGCCACAGACGACGAGGGTTACTTCAGCAACATGTTCGTCGTCAGGAAAAAAATGGGAGACTACCGTCCAGTCATCAATTTACGAGAACTCAATGGATTTGTGGCTTATCGCCATTTCAAAATGGAAGGTATTCACCTTCTGAGGGACTTACTGAACGAACACGATTGGTTCACACGTCTAGACTTAAAAGACGCATACCTGTCGGTCCCCATGGCAAGAGAGAGCCGACCCTTCCTCCGTTTAACCTGGAAGGGCCGCTCCTGCCAATTCACATGTCTACCATTCGGACTCAGCTCGGCTCCATGGTGTTTTATGAAACTCCTCAAACCAGTCATGGCCCATCTGAGAGAAAGGGGAATACGCTGTCTCGTGTATCTGGACGATTTGTTGATCTTCTGCGACTCCAAATCCAGAATTCGATCTCAGACGAGATTTACCATTCACTTTATGGAATCATTGGGGTTTGTAGTGAACAGAGAAAAATCAGCGTTGACTCCATCTTGAGTAGTTCAGTTCCTCGGGTTCGAGATAGACTCCAACTTTGGCGTACTACACCTCCCCGCATCCAAGATAGCGGCCATTCGGAAGGAAATTCTACGGATATTCAGGAGAGACACCATACCTCTCTGATTATTAGCGAGGCTAGTAGGCCTACTCTCCTCATCAATACAGGTGATTTTCCCAGGCCCGCTCCACTACCGGGCCATGCAGAGATTGAAAGCTCAATACCTGCAAGCCGGACACACATACGATCACTGGATTCCTGTCTCCGCAGAAGCTCGGACGGAACTTCAATGGTGGCTACTTCACATGGAAGCCTGGAACGGCAAAGCCATTTTCGGGACGAACCCGGACTTTGTATTGGAGTCGGACGCGAGCCTTTGGGGCTGGGGAGCTCACTGCACCCATGCGTCCACGGGAGGTCCATGGTCTCAAGAGGAACAGGGTCTCCACATCAACTACAGTACAAGAAGGGGTGTTAGGTTAGCGCTAATAATATACTGAACAGGCAGCGACCTTATAGAGGGTAACCCTCTAACCCTCTATATAAGAAATGGACAGTAAAAACAAAGAAAGGTTGCCCCAAATATGAAATAGATAAAAGTGAATAAATAGCAAATGCAATATAAAATAAAAGAGTAATAAAAATAAGACTAAAAAAATAAATTTAAAAAAATAATGGGTAAGTTCCAATGGGTATCAGGGGATCGGATGAATATAGTCACTAATTCCGCTGTGGGGGTGATTTCTTTTGTTGTAGTAGTTCACACCGTCTCGTGATATGGAAAACACAAGAAGAGAGGACCAATCGTGCGGAGTGTATATAATTAATGTGACAATATTAAGACATATATATTACACTCACATTTGGATGAGCTATAGCCAGCTCAGGGTTTGTAGGCATATAGCGGTATAATCCCCGCTTACAGGATATGTTGGTGCTTGTCCTCCAGGGGTTTTGTCCAACTCTCAGAAGAAGAATGAGATAAAAACAGCAGATAGTGATCTCTGATAATATATATAAGGTAGTGAATAAAATGAGATAAAATATACTCACAAGTAAAGTGCAGGTCTCACTGCACTTTAGAAATAGCGTTAGTGGTATAATCCCCACTTCAGGATACGTAGTTTAAAATGCCAGGAAAAAGTTGAAATAGTAAAAATTATAATAGTGTGCAAAAATGATAGTGGTACAAATATCTAACCAAAAATCATTTATTTTATAAATAACACAATATATAAATAACCATAACGCGTTTCACCGCTGGGGCTTTATCAAAATGGTACCATACCGCTATATGCCTACAAACCCTGAGTTGGCTATAGCTCATCCAAATGTGAGTGTAATATATATGTCTTAATATTGTCACATTAATTATATACACTCCGCACGATTGGTCCTCTCTTCTTGTGTTTTCCATATCACGAGACGGTGTGAACTACTACAACAAAAGAAATCACCCCCACAGCGGAATTAGTGACTATATTCATCCGATCCCCTGATAACCATTGGAACATACCCATTATTTTTTTTTTATTCTTATTTTTATTACTCTTTTATTTTATATTGCATTTGCTATTTATTCACTTTTATCTATTTCATATTTGGCGCAACCTTTCTTTGTTTTTACTCTCCACATCAACTGCCTGGAACTGATTGCAGGATCATTTGCGATTCGCAGTCTAGCCAAGGACATGGCAAACTGCTGCATCCTACTGCGCATGGACAACATTTCCGCGGTCCAATACATAAATCGCCTGGGGGGAGCACGATAAAGAAGCTTGACAGAGACGACGAAGGACATCTACCAATTCTGTATTCCCCGCAACATTATGATCAAGGCGGAATATTTACCGGGAATCAACAACCTCATGGTGGATTGGTTTTCTCGACACTGGAGAGATGGCAGCGACTGGCGACTGGACACGTCAGTATTTTCAGTAATGAAGGACCTCAGGGGCCCATTGGTTGTGGACCTGTTTGCATCTCGGACGAACACACAGTTACCAAGATATTACAGCTGGCTTCCAGACCCTCAATGCGAGGCGGTAGATGCCTTTCTACAACAGTGGCCCCGAGGGGAGCGTACGCATTCCCACCATTTTCGATGAAAGCGAGAGTAATCAATCGCATCAGAACGACCGAGATCTCGATGATTCTCGTCACACCGTTATGGAAAAGTCAGGCGTGGTTTCCGGAATTATTGGCTCTAACACAAGACCATCCCTTACTTCTTCCATCATTCCCCTTCCTACTGACAGACCCGAAAGGGGAACCACATCCACTAGTGATACAGGAGAATCTGTAGCTGGTAATCTGGAGTCTTTCAGGGGAACCTGGTCCGTCGAGGCACTATCGCAACCAGCTAAAGACCTTTTATGGGATTCATGGGCACCGGGTACCCGACGGAGTTACCTATCAGCATGGAATTCATGGAACCGCTCGTGTGTGGGAAGGAATTGTGATCCCTTTACAGCACCTAACACCATGGTGGTAAATTTTTTGTCCCACCTCTTCACGGAGGGAAAATCCTATCGTTCCATCAATGTGGCACGCTCCGCGATTTCAGCGGCACACGTGCCAATGCAAGGCTCTCCGGTCGGTCAGGACCCTTTGGTATCTCGCCTGCTGCGAGGCATCAAATTGTCCAGACCACCGGAACCTAAGTATAATCATATGTGGGATGTAGAGGTGGTCCTCAGTTTCCTTAGGAATTGGCCAGACAACTCAGACTTATCTCTACGTCAGTTGTCGGCCAAACTCACTTTGCTTCTATGTTTCTATGTATCTTTTCGAAGAGTTTCGGACGTGCGAGCGTTCAACGTGGACGGTTTCTCAATCTCACCAGAAGGGGTTACCTTCACGGTGTCTCATAGAACTAAAACAAATTCAACATCTATATCTTACCCTTTCTTCCCTACAATTCCCCGTTTATGTGTAGTTTCCGCACTTACTCGATATGTAGAGGTTACTGCAAACCTTCAAGCTTTTAGTAGAGGGCAACTGCTGGTGTCGTACACCAAACCCTACAAACCGGTTACCACTACTACTCTGGCTCGATGGGTTCGTTGGATCCCATCCTTAGCAGGAGTGGAGACGTGTTTCGGGGCTCACTCGGTTCGGGGCGCGGCCGCTTCATGAGCGTTCTCGGCGGGAGCTTCCCTCGCGGATATCCTACGTTCCACAGACTGGACACGGGAAGATACTTTCCGGTTATTTTATTTTCGTCAGACCACGCATGCATCTTTCTCGTTATTACCTCAGCTTTAAAAATACTAAATAGGAAGCCTCCTGTCATGTAATAAAATTGTAGATAATGCTAACGTAGTGTACCTATAATCTTAATTTTAATAATGACAGGAGGCGAGTATTTTCCCTCCCTTCCCTCCCGTTTCTATGGGTTATCAAATGTCACCGTTTCTCTTGCTCAGTTATAACTTGAATAGTTTATCTAGAGGATATGAATAGGAGGTTTGAGGTAATAGACGAGTACTTATTGATATTATGGTTTAATGCTAGTATATGAAGATAGGCTATTATTATTTGTATAGAATATGGATAGATATAGTAGCACTGATATCATGTAGACATAAGTCTATTTCCATCCTCTTACACTCGTTTCTATTTCTTGCAGTGTGATTGCCGTTATTGGCTCCGGATGGGACACACACCGGATATTGGATCTTACGGATCAGGTTTCATTTCCGATATTCGTTATCAGTTTGAAGTTGGATTAAATTGAAGTTGGGACTCCCATGGAGCTTGTTTGAACTGTTATCTTATTACGAACTTTGGTTTTATTCCTTGGCATTATATGGATTAATCTCTCACCAAAGAAAGAGGAAGTCATGTGACGATCAGGGCTTTATATATGGATATGTGGTTTGTTATGATTGGTTAAAAGTGTAATGGTTGACTTGTGCTGCTGGAGGCATGAGTAAAGAAAGTCATGCAAAATACTCGCCTCCTGTCATTATTAAAATTAAGATTATAGGTACACTACATTAGCATAATCTACAATTAGACTGGATTAAAAACTGCTGCAGAGTCAAACACAACTGGGCAGAAATTGGACTAGGGCTGTGAAATCTTTATTGTTCATCTATTACAATAGATAAATGTGAATCAGGAGATATGAAAAATAGAAAAAGAGATTGGAAGCAAGGGAATGCACTCATATAGGGGTTAACCCTTTGGAGACTACAATAGTAGCATAAAAAGGAGAAAGAGAGGGTGAGTGCCCCTTAAGTATAAAATATAGCTTTTAATAATATGGTTAAAAAATAGTATGCTGGCTATTAGTGTAAGAAAGAAAAATAACTATAGTCACTAGATTGACACTATATATGAAGAATAATAATAAAGGTACACAATCCAAAGGGAACGCTACCTCACACTAGTATAGACTACAATCTAGGTGAAAATGAGGTCTAAATAAGGAGGTCCTGTTCAAAAGTTTTCAGGATCCTTCTCCTAGTTAGATGCAAAAAGCATAAGGTTTTTACAATAAAGTTGTTGGATGATAAAGCTGTACGAATATATAAGGTGAGTAGAGTCCCAAAGGAACAAAAGAGCTACATACAGTGATGATTAAATCAATATGCCATGCTTAAATAACACAGAGATATCTACATCTAATACATATGTTGCAGTAAAATGCCAAAAAGAAACAATTGGTTACACCTAATAATGTACAATATTCATTGCCCCTGTGTATAAATATAAGCATGGAATGAGTATGTAGCTAGACCAGATACTGATATGTCTGCACAATCAAATATCCACACTTCCAGTGCTTATTGGGTCAAAAAGAAGCACTGGAGTATGTTTAAAGTAGTACGCTCATAGGGGATTAACGTTAATATAATGAAATGTCATTATTAACCAATCAAAGGGTATATATTAAAACTAATATATACCCTTTGATTGGTTAATAATGACAATGCTCCGAATGAATTACTAATACTATGTATTTTCGTTTATTTTTATCTTATGATGATTGCTCAATCTTCGTGGGGGCGAAATGGAACGCACGTGCGTTCCAGCGGGATGCATTGCGTCCGCACAGCCGACTACTTCCGCACAGCTGACATGAACGTGGATGCTTCCGGGTTGGTGGAACGCACGTGCGTTCCACGGAGACGCTCCGGAACTCCATATATGGAAAACCATCACGGACTGCAATAAAGTAGATCAGAGACAGCTGATGGGGGGAAAATTGATCGAAAAAAACGGCGGGAGAAACTATAAATGGAGGATAAAGCACCCAGAAGGCTTGAAGCACTTCATCACTCCTGAGGAAGTCTGTTAATACAGACGCAACGCGTAGAGTTATTTGCTGGAACTTTTTATCTGATTTGATTTTATATATTTTTTGTTTGCTTGCCTGAGATCTCTACAAGGATTTCGTTCTTTACATTGTCTGGACGACAGATTTGTATTTGATGGGCCTTTTTACATCTTTTATGCTGTAAGTGCAACCATTAAAGCCAATTTATACTTTTTCAAACAGTGCTATACTATGCTATCTTTCATTTCTTGCATGTAATGTCCATTACTCCAACAACGAGGGATCCATGAGAATCTACATATTTTGATGGGCTTGAAAACAACCTTAATCTTGTGAGTGTGACACATAAATAAGGGGCATTTCATTATATTAACGTTAATCCCCTATGAGCGTACTTTCTTTTGTATTTTTTAGGTATAGGTATATCTTGCTTTGTTTCTGTGTATATTGAGGATTAAGAGGAATCCTTTTGTTATACCTGACCAAACTAAGGGAAGTAATTATCCTTTTATATATCTTTCACATACTGCACTTGGGTGGTCTAAATTTGTATTTTCTATATATGTTATATATACTATATACTAAAGTAGTGCAAGAAAAAATGTGACTGCACTAATTAAAAATGAACTCCTACTGTAGAACCGGGGAGTAATGCCTGATTAAATAAGGTATATGGTCCAAATAAACCCCCACTATTATAGCCGGAGTTGGGCTCGAGATACCAAAGTTAGTGCAAAAATAAGTTTTGGTCTTAAGCACCAACCAATACTGTTATTATCTAAGGATCACCCGAGAGCCCCTAGCCCCTGACGCGCGCGTTTCGCCCACAGCTCATCAGAGGGGAACCGATGTGCGGGAAAAAAATTATATTTAAAGGTAGGTAAGTAGTTCTTATTGGTTGGTTTAAAATGAGTCATTCGATTTTTAACCAATCCGAATGTGGCTGGGGTATGACGTAACTCAGTGTAACGAGTACACCCGAGCCCCGATATTGAAATCATTTAACCCCTTGAGGGTTTTGTATCAGAATAATACAGTTGAAATTACAGAGAAAAATCTTCCTTATGGTTTTATAACAGCCCTATTTGTGTGCATAGTTCTGGGGGCTGTGTTAACTAAAAGTCGTCTCGAATTTGATTTTATTCTTGTTGTAATAGGTGGATATAGAGAGTCCTGAATGTAATATCTCGTATTCAGAGTGTGTTACCAAACCATTTGTTGGATTTGATGGGTAATACTGGTCAGCAAATGGTTCTTAAGACATGGTACTAAGTAGACAGATTTCAAGTAGCCGTTTTTAAAAAAAAAAACAAAAAAAACGAGACTCTCACAACAGGTGGTTACTTAGATGAAGGCAAAGAAATTTATGTTTTTAGCAAAGATCTTCTTGACCATCGAAATGAACCTGTAAAGTTCGTACAACTGTACAGTTCATACCAGTAAGAGATGTACCGGCTATGTGTGTCACGGATAGAGCTCATGTCGGCTAATCAAGTGTTCATAATGCCTGTCGGAGTTTATCAATCAATTTGAGCTTAATAAGTTGTGTAGAGACATTTATTACTTATTGATGGTCACAGATAGTTAATAACGCTAAATATCATTTAGTTGATCAGAGAGAGCTGAGCACTTAAATACAGAAGCAAATATTTTGACTGTAATAGGACAATCTACTATAATATGCCAAAATTACTGAGCGCCCCAATTTAATTATTATAAGGGTGCAAATATCATTATTTTATTGTTATTATCATTATTTTATTGTTTTATTGTTATATTATTGTTATTATTTTTACAATTATTATTAGTAGTAGTAGTATTAGTATTATTATTACATTATTATTACACTGATTACATTAATTTAGTTTTATCGTTTTATCTCTTTAATTGCTTTATTAAGTTACTACATATAAACTGCGCTTATATCTCCTGTAATTTTGCTTTGGTAGTGGGTTCCCTATATTTCTTAGTGGGGCACCGGGAAGAGAACATATTATTCTCAATCCTTCTAACGTTTTACTTGCGTATGTGTAGCGGTCTTCTGCTCCTCGGTTCGAGCAGTAGTGCCGTTCGTCAAGTCTACCGTTCAGCAGTTTGCTATTATTCACTAGTTTTTCACTCTGTCTGTGGCTCGCGTTTGCGCATATTTATCGTCCGCTGGGTTTTTTAGATGAACTGTGCATTCATTCACACAGTTCGTCTATTTGCCGTTCGTGAATTTTATCAACATTCATATTGTTTTTCATACGAACGGGCTCTTCGCGGAATTTTGCCGTTCGACAAAATTTTGCTGGCTTTTTTCTCCTATAACCTTGCCGCCTACGGTTTCCCCTTGTTGGGGTTTAGTATTCTGGCTAAGGGACGTCTCTCTCTCTCTCTGTGATTTTTATCTAACTGTAAGTGATTTGTTTTTTACATTTACAGTATTTTATCCCTATTCTGGGTTACTAAACCCTATAACTAGGTATACTCTACTATATTGCAGGTTACAATAATTTCTCTCACTATGCAGTCTGACAAGGACCAAACGTTGGTTTCTGGGTCACAAGTGACCCCTCAGATTTCCCAGAGTAACCCGGTGGAAGGGACTATGTCCCCTGATTTATCCGCTACTGCGGACATACAGGCGCTACTCGATGCCTCGGAATCCCGATTCATATCGCAGGCTATGGTCTATGCAATGGGCGCTGTGTCGACGTCTCTGTCGCAAAGTATTACCCAGGCCATCTTACAAGCCCAAAAATTTGCGCAGCAGACTGGCACGTCAACTGCATCTAGTGTAACACCGATCCCCTCAGTCCCCCAAAACTACTTTGAGTAACAGTCTCACTTCTGTCTCAGATGGCGCGCAACCAACACCGCGCAAAAGAGCCACTAGCCGGGCAAAATCGGCTAGATTGTGGGAGCAGGCGAGAGCCCAGCTAGACTCATCTGAGTCAGAACTCGATATTGAGGAGGAAATCGATGAGTCCGATAAGGACGCTATGGAGGGTCAGTCCGAATCAGACTCCGACGGTGCATTGGGAGAGGATTCCGCCTCCTCCTTCGGCACCTTCCCCGTGACGTTGTCAGGGGCCCAGGTAAGTCTGTCGGGGTCTGGTGACGACTCTAGGATTTTAGATCTTTGGGAGGTACCCCTTTTCGACGAGCTCAGACACCCGTGCTCAGTGGAATGGTGTTGTTACAAATGGCTATTTGTAACTGGCCCTTTAAATGAAAAATTGCCCTGCTTCCCTGGATTGTGGAGAAGCCTATTTGCCAGCCTCCTGCCTCATGACTATGGCCCCTGGAAGATTGTGCCCCTGAAAATGTATTAACTTTTATTGGGTGTGTATGGCCCTTTAAGAACCGTCTGGGGACATATTGTGACTTTGCTGAACAATGCCCCTTTAAGACTATGTCCCCAGACCGGTAAAATAACTTGTTCCTGGCTTTCCCCCACTTGGTTCAGTAAATAGGGCTTATTGAACCAAGTACCACACAGGCAGACCACCCAGAAGTTAAAGTGTGCAGGCAATTTACCTCCCAGGCTGTGAGGTTACTGCCGGTCAATTGCACGTGGCGGCGGCCATCTTGGTTTCCTCGAATGCGGTCAGCGGTGTATGCTAAAGATTCTGTGGAACTAAAATCGGCTACACATTCTGCCGAACACCGCTGACCCTTACCTTCTCCCATACGGAACTTGCAGCTCCAGAGACTAAGTCCCGTTCGAAATGGGACTAAGTCGTTTTTTCGCATGAAATTGACCGACCGCACAGCCCAAATCTATGGAACTGTTTTGGGCAGGAAATTGTGCTTGCGGTCGGTCATAAAGGACTTCCAGCTAACTTTTGATCCACTGGAGGGATTTGGCTGATTTTTGGAAGGGTTTATGTTTGATGTATGCTGAGTCTGAATATGCAACTTTTATTGAAATTGAATGTATGGTTTTAAAGTTACAGTGTGTGTGTAAAAACTGTATTTTTATTGTATGTAATAATTGGTTTAACTGTTTATCTGAGGGGAGGGAATGTGTGGGCTGCACCAGATGTGTGATTGGTG